>NC_088202.1:135070536-135378036 GCF_037126465.1 Ornithodoros turicata | reverse complement strand
TAACGACAGGTCTGCAATTGTGTGAGGTGCAAGCTTGATAGCCCCCTTCAGCACTATAGTGACAGTCCTCAAGGAGCTGCATATTGCATACATTGAACGCTGTCATCAGTGATCATATGTGGCTATGTTGTGTGTGCGTAGAAGTTTCGTTCCGGCCGCCAACAGGAACTTGTATGTATTCGTGTTTGTTTCATTAATATTATCATTGTTATATTCTACAGTGTGATCTCCCAGTCCATGAACTACTCTACAGTGGAAACCATACAGCAGTGTAACACCTTTATTCCTACATAACTAGCTGGAGATATGTGACTGATGTGATACAAGTTTTCTTCAAGTGTGAGACCTAATCTGTATCCCGAGACAACGGCAAAGCACTACGAAGATCGATAGCACAATAAACGAAATCGCCCAAAAACATATCTGACAGTGCAGCGCAATGACGATTTTCTCAGGCCGGCTTTTTCATGGAGGCTTGTCGAGCATTCGTGGGTAGATTTCTTGACGGCACAATATTTCGTTCCTGAAAACAACGTTTCGGATCTGGACGGGAAACCAAGAGCACCATATTGTTGCAGTTTTCTGTCCACCCAGTAGTACCTTACCCTTTTATTTCATTCCGACGTACGTTTCGGTTAAACGCAACAAACATTCCTCATTGTGCACCAATTTTTCTGGCGCTTGCTTTCCGTTTCGCAGCTTGATTATCAAGATAATCACAATATTATAAACTTTTCATGTTTCGGCTAGTTCTGGAAGTTCATTCCAAGTATAGCTGATGACAATTTGCAATGAAAAACAGCGCAATGCCGTATAAACACGACCAAACGCGGTCACTATCACAGACACGCATCCCGTTGTTTCCACACTACCGGCGGATCACGTGACTTTTAGAGCGCCCCCTGTAGGTTGCGCTCGCCGCCAATAGCCCTCGAAAACGGAGCGGACTCACACAACAAGTTCCTATGGCTGCCGCCAGGATATTCCGTGGCGCGCCGGACGCTTTGCACGAAGCGTATAGCCATGGCGGTCGGGAGCGGCGCACTCGACAGATGGCGCTATTTCGCATATCTCCTATTCACTTAATGAACCTTAAAGGACAACCTGAAAAGTCTGATGTTGTAGGGTTACCAACGTTGCTGGTTCTCAATAAAACCTTTAGAAATGTATAACATTCTGCTGCACGAACCGTGAAGAAGAAGTCTGAGGGGGGGGGGGGGTGATGGCAGGATAGGCTCGCCGTTGTTGGCCACACAGAAGTGGGCGTCGTCACGACTATAGCCAAAAAAAGAAAAGGAAGACGCATAGCAAAACAAAACACAAAATAAGAAGTCTGACATCTACCCTTGACAGCCACTCGAACAATCGCGGTGTCTTCCCTGTCCTTCTTGTCTGTTATTCAGTTAATAATGACATGCAAAATTTGAAAGAAAGAAACAGTTCGGGACACATAGCAAGAGACTAGTTTCGGTTTCGAAACAATAGGTTCTTAGGCAATTTGAGGCTTTGTTTGTATCTGTCCCTTCCATGTTGTTCCAGCCTCAGAACATCAGTTTCTCTCTTGTTCACCATAGGTACAACTCGCGACATACTTACGTGAAATCGTCATTCCAAGGTACAGCAGACCGTATTGGCTTGATCGCCCCTATAGGAGTCATATATCATTATTGATGTTGGTACCATTACTGCTGCGAGCAGTTCTTATGGGCAAGTCTAACAGTAGACAAGAAGAGTAGCTGTGTACAACACAATACGCCAGGTAATTGTGTAAAAGGGAAGGAAAAGGAAACAATTGTTACAGTAGAAGTTGACCGCGATCGTCGAATAAATTGTCGACGAGGAAACACACTCAGACGACTCAGTAACATTCGTAACCAACAAACAACTGTATATTGCAACTAAAGTAGGAATACATGAATGAAACTCTTACTAACAAAAACTGAATACAAGTGCGTGCTGCTCGCACGAAGAACAGAGTCCAAGTCCCCCTTCCGTCACGAGCATTCCCCGTTTTTTCCCTGGAAATGGTAGCCTCTCTCTGTGACCGGGAAGTCGGCAACCTTCCCCATTGGAGGCTTCGGACCAGATCCCTGGGTCATAAAAGTGTCGAGTGACAGTGACACAGCTCTGTCTTGCTTCCCAGTGAAATGGCCTCTGCTGTTTCTCAAACTTCGTTATTTTCTTTAACAACAATCATTCAGCAGGCAGCGCTGAGAAACGTACAGAAACGCATGTTCAGTAATGCAATGGGTAATGCAACACCAAGCAATGGGTAATGGGACACCAAATCAAAATACACTCGTACAAAAAGAAATATATGCACCAAATATCAAGCAGAGGCAAGTGCTTTAAAACGGACCCGAAAAATTATGCTACCGTTTTCATGCAGCGAGTAGTGAGCTCCATGATGTAATATGCCGCGGAATTATAAACTTTCACCATATAGGTATACATTGTTGGTGTCTGCACGATTGAAGTTGCCTAAGTTGCTTCTAGTGGTAACGAAGCAGAGGCCGTAATATCTTTTTTATTTTTTATTTTGGAATAGCAA
Organism: Ornithodoros turicata; assembly: GCF_037126465.1. Lineage (NCBI taxonomy): Eukaryota > Metazoa > Arthropoda > Arachnida > Ixodida > Argasidae > Ornithodoros > Ornithodoros turicata. The sequence continues at coordinate 135,375,485 of NC_088202.1, read as the reverse complement.
GCCGACACCCTGTCTGGCTGACCTTTCCCTCGTTCCTCTTCTTTGTTTGTTTGTTTGTTATCATTAAACATATCCCCACCCCCGTAATAGTGGCACGTGGAAAGTACGATATTGTGTTCTACATAGATATATTACGCATACATTACACATACATTATATTACGCGTAGTACACGTATTTTTAAATCCCACGAAGCATCATAACGTAAAAGCCTTCCTTCTTTCAGCTTCCCTCCGCTAATGGTTATGTCCGAGTCTGTTTTGGCGTGCGCGAAGCAAATATTTCGAGCTAAACACGTAGGCGCACCAAACAGCGCGATACAGCATCGTCCATTACAGTAATGAAGTTTCTCCCGACAAACGCAATAGCACGCACAATTCGATTTGTGCCCTACAGTTACGACAGCCGCGACACTCGGAGGTCGCAGAAATTAATCAACACTGATGACCAGCCGGCGCTTTGTTGATTCAGGAGAGATAGAGCCATGAACCAACAGAAGCTTCGCACTCTAGTACATTCCTTCGTGACAGATCAGTCGCGTGGAACGTCAATATACTCACACCATCAGGGGTCCTTGTCCGCCTGGATTGAAAGTGCTTCGGTGCTGCGACCCTGTGTTTTTTTCGATAATCGCCGATAAATATCGGTGAAATATTTTTCTTGAATCTTTTTAACGACGTTGCGTTTACCGACGGTTTGTAGATAATAGTTGGGAGTTTTAGGAGAGCGTAGAAGTTTCACGATAACGTTTCCGAAAACACGACAAGCGAATCGCGTGATTCCTTTCGAGTGGCTGACGTCACGTTGCTGATATCTGATTGACTAACAGCCATGCGGAGTTGGAATCGGAGGGCGCTTTACGATTTCCTAAAACTCCCCATTGAGTTTTAGTGCTCGTACGCTATCGCCCTTGCGTACGTAAGAGATAGCGTGGTGGTTCTGCGCAATGCGCGAAGCACTCTTTATGTTTTGCGCGTGCGCATAAGCACCTACGCTTTCCCTTACGTACGCAAAGGCAACAGCGTAAAGTGCACTAAAGCTCTCTAATGATAACTTTGTGGCTTTACGTCACGAGTCAAGTATGGTCGACTAGCTTTTCTCACTCCGTGTTAGCGCCACGAAGCAATTGTGGCTATGAGAGGCGTACGGACGTGGACAGATGGAGAGAGGACACCAAGAAGATCAAAGGGAGGAACAGGGGGAGTTGGTGATAGTTCATGTCGCTACAATGCAGCACTGAGACGGGACGAAGGGCGGTTAAAACAAGGAGACAAACGTATCTGCAAACTCTCAACTGACAGGAATTTATTTGCGCGGGCATATTTAAACAATCAAAAGGAAAATAGGTGGCGCACTAGCTACACAAAATTCTATGACCCTAGTGTGGTCCACGTGGGCCCGCAAGGTCAACCCCACACTCCACGTTTAGAAACTCTTTTTCTAGGTCAGTCAGCGCAAGGGACGGGGCACCGATACAATGCATCCCTCTGTGAATACAAAAGGCTTCAATTAACTCCCGTACAGTCTTATCAGAGTTCTTGCACAGAACAGATGTTTTTTCGAAGCATGGTATGCACTCGCGGTCCCTACAGTGCAGGCCAAGGTGGCCTGATGGGGTGCGGCGTGTATGGTAAGGTGGTCTATGTTGAAGACAGTTCAACTATTTTGTTAACAGCAGTCAGAATAACCGCCTAAACTGTACCATAATTCGTTAACTTAATCCCCAAACCTTTGAGAAATTATCCACAAATTACTGTGGTGCTAAATCAGATATTTATTTCGTACGAGCCAAAAATGATAGGAAACATATCTTCATCAACTTACCCCACCCTATGGATAAGTTGAGAACATAAAAAAATTAATGCCGGGTTAAAATTTTGTCTTTTGTTTGGGCCAACCGAAACGGTCAGCCACGAGTAATGCACATGGAAACACAGGGCAGTGACACGGCATCATAACCGCGAGATCGTATTTTATTAACCGAGGAGCAGAAGTGAGCAAACCGGAAGTCAATGGTTGCGAAAGCTACAGATGGGACAAAAACAGGCCCCCCCCTTACCTCGACCACATCTGCAAAACAGCGTCTGACGTCTTTCTAAAAATCCACGTGCAGAACGTCAACACGTTACTTCAAAGCCCAGACAACGACTGTTCTCACCCTGGTGTCACAGACGAGAAAAAATTATTGCTAAGAAAATGTCACGCGAAGAACCCAAACTGTCCTCAACTTGCCCCCGTCTCCAAGTAGCCTCACTTTACCCTAGTCGACGCATGTTCCATAAGTCGGACGTTCAAGCACCGCCCCGACTGACCAATATAGCACGCACCCCAATCTAGAGGAATAGAACATATGGCGCCTAAGTCGCAGGCAACAAAAGGCTTCTTGTGGCGAATGCCACACCCCCAAGCATTAGGCTCTTTATTAATGTGTGAGCAAAGACTTTGCAACTTGCGTGGAGCAGAGAATATAACCTGAATATCAAACCTGCCCGCAATCCTTTTTATATTGTGAGATACCCTATGTACATAGGGTATGACCACTGGCCTGGCAGGGGGCATGACAAAGGTCCTTTTCGGAGTAGATCCCCTAAGCTGCTTCAGTAAAACCTCAGCAACCTCTACTAGCACATTCTCAGGGTTGTTTGTGTGGGAGATGCGCAGGTCCCAAAAGACATCAGCGATGCTTTGGAACTCGGCCCGAAATTTTGTGTGCAACCAAAACTGAAGAGACCCGAGCTTTTAGGTCTTATGAGAAGAGTGGCGATCGGCGTTCCAGATGAAGTAAAATCCACCTGCATCGACCAAATGTTAGGAGCTGTCAAAGATTAATCGCTTCGTTGTACCACTCCTATAAGGATGAAAAAGATTGTTGACTATTTTAAAGAGTTACATTATAACCTGGTGACTTCCGACAAAGAAGGGGGTTTTGTGATCCTCCCCAGACAAGAATATGATCAAAAGGCGACAAATGCCTTGGAAAAGAACTTCATGTCCATTGGATCTGAAGAGGCCGTGAATGCTCGCACTTCCATTATCAAATTGTGCAAAACGACCAATCTCGACAAACTGGCTAAGGCGGTTACAGATCAGAAGGATCCATACCTTTCAGCTTTTTTTACGGCGAAGACGCACAAGCCTGACATGCCCTTTCGGACAATTATCACTGAGCGTAAGTCGTGGCAAAGAAGTGTTTCGCGGCTTCTGCAACGTCACCTACAAGGACTCTACATACCTGATCCCTATCTCGTCAAGAACTCCGAGGAGGTCATTCAATTTCTGCAACAAGAGCAAACTCCGGACTTGTGTTTTGTTTCTTTAGACGTGGTTGACCTTTTTTATTTTATACCTTTATCTGGGCTTCTTCTGGCTGTCCAGGATCTCATCGAAGGGACCTCGCCAGTTTCGTTCCAGAATAGTGTTGGAATCAGTGTTGCATCGTTCATGGAACTTCTAGCCAGCTACCTAAAGGCCACGGTGATCAACAGTGGAAGCAAGTATTATATCCAAAAAATCAGGGACACCGATAGGTTCATGTGTTTCTCCACTTCTCTGTGAAATTTGGTTTGGACCTCACCTTAGAACAACCCGAGAACGACACTTTACAGTTTTTGGATCTTCTCATCCATAAGACCCAACAGCATATCTGCTATAAGTACAACCCTAGGTCCAAAAAAGGCCTCCTGCCATATGCTTCGGCTCACTCCAAATTAGTGAACAGGGGTTTGGCCAAATCAGTAATGCGTGCAGCTCTGGTAAAATCGTGTCAGCACGTGTTGAACAGTAGCTTCGAGACCCAATTAACCAGACTGAGATGTGCTGGATTTCCCGAGAATGTCCTAGTAGAGGTTGCCGAGGTTTTACTGTAGCAGCTTAGGGGATCTACTACGAAAAGGACCTTTGTCATGCCCTTTGCCAGGCCAGTGGTCATACCCTATGTACATAGAGTATCTCGCAATATAAAAAGGATTGCGGGCAGGTTTGATATTCAGGTTATATTCTCTGCTCCACGCAAGTTGCAAAGTCTTTGCTCACACATTAATAAAGAGCCTAATGTTTGGGGGTGTGGCATTCGCCACAAGAAGCCTTTTGTTGCCTGCGACTTAGGCGCAGACTTGTGCCCGTTACTCGAAAAAAGTAATTGATTACCGTTACCGTTACTTGTACGGAAAAAGGAATTGGTTACCGTTACCAATTACTCGACTCCAAATGTAATTGAGTAACGAGTAGAAAAGTAACGCGTTACTCCGGTCGTTACTCTGCATTCACGCAAGTTATACCCATCTTTGTGTGCCTCAGAAAAGAAAAGGAAATAAAAAAGGTCCAGCAGCAGTACAACTGAAATAACAACAAAAAAGAAAGAAAGAAAAAGAAGAAAGAAAGACGCCTAGGAGAAGTAGCTCTGTACGTCTACTGTATTTATCGTACGGGAAGACGTTGACCCGATTGTTGAAGAACATTGCGTGGAACTTCCCCATGACTCACTAAACTTCCAAAGCTTCAGGTACCACGACACAGGTGTAGGGAGAGATTAGGGAGAGAGACCCTGAAATTCCTGAACTTCATTAGAATGACCTCCGCTTGCTATAGTGGAACGGCCCAACAAAGGCTCACAGCACGAGGGCCTTGACCTGGGACAGAACATGTGAAAGATAAGTTAATCTCTGCCGGAAAAGGAATCAATTACTGAGTAATCGATTACTCAGAAAAGTAACTGATTACTCGAAAAATTACTTTGACAGTTAAGTAACTGATTACTCGAAAAATTACTCAAAAATGTAATTGATTACAAGTAACGCAATTACTAGCAACGCGTTACGCACAAGTCTGCAGTTAGGCGCCATATATTCTATTCCTCTAGATTGTGGTGCGTGCTATATTGGTCAGTCGGGGCGGTGCTTGAACGTCCGACTTATGGAACATGCATCGACTATACGCCGCACCCCACCAGGCCACATTGGCCTGCACTGTAGGGACTGCGAGTGCATACCATGCTTCGACAAAACATCTGTTCTGGGCAAGAACTCTGATAAGACAGTACGGGAGATAATTGAAGCCTTTTGTATTCACAGAAAAGGGATGCATTGTATCAGTGCCCCGTCCCTTGCGCTGACTGACCTAGAAAAAGAGTTTCTAAACGTGGAGTGTGGGGTTGACCTTGCGGGCCCGCGTGGACCACACTAGGGGCATAGAATTTTGTGTAGCTAGTGGGCCACCTATTTTCCTTTTGATTGTTTAAATATGCCTGCGCAAATAAATTCCTGTCAGTTGAGAGTTTGCAGATACGTTTGTCTCCTTGTTTTAACCGCCCTTCGTCCCGTCTCAGTGCTGCATTGTAGAGACACAAAGAAGGAATGGGAGACAGGGGTGTGGGGTGTGAGTATACTACACTCTAAGAAAAAAGGAGTAAAACGGGGAGCAATTGCAGCTTCTACTCCCCTAGTCTGCAATTAATCCCCATTTTAGTCCCCTAACCCGACATTTAGTCCCTGCATTTACTCCCCAGGACTGGAAATCGTCACTAAACTTCGCGCATGGTCTCCTGAATGTAACAGTCTACGTAAATATGTGCCCTTGGTCAATTTGAGCGGCATAAGGCTGTATAACTCAGACAACGTAGCAATATTCCAGCCACACAGAGTAAGAAACAGTTATCGCATCTTTCTCCGCAAATTGTGCCCTATGTATGGCGCAAGATTTTGTATCACGCGATATATCACGGTGGACGGTTTGCTTCAAAGTATTTTCATGGATGCACACGAATTATGCACTTGGGACTCTTACAACTGTGCGGGAAATGCAGTTTCCACTCTGTGACATTTATTTACTCCCGTGCATTTACTCCCGAAAATGACTATTGTTTGTGGCAAGACATTTAGTCCTCAAAAGGAGTAAAAGTACTCCTTTTTTTCTTAGAGTGCACATGTTTTTTTGTGGCAAGACATTTAGTCCCCAAAAGGAGTAAAAGTACTCATTTTTTTTCTTAGAGTGTAGCTGGGTCGACTTCACGGGGAAAAGTCTCCCGGAAAACGCAGGGAAAAGTCATTTTGGGATGAAGGGATTCGTCCCCGTGTCACTTCCCATCATCCTAACCACGATGTCACGGGAGCAGGTATGGGTTAGTAGTAAGCGAACGGAATATATGTTTCATGCAAAAGCTACGGATTATGCGCTTTTATTTGTTGTTTCGTTGTTGTCTACTCTCAATTATTATCATTATTATTGGATTAGACTGGATATGAAAGAAAAATATGGAGAGGTTAGTCCCGACCCAACTCATTATTATTATTATTATTATTATTATTATTATTATTATTATTATTATTATTATTATTATTATTATTATTATTATTATTATTATTATTATTATTATTATTATTATTATTATTATTATTGTTGTTGTTGTTGTTGTAGATGTTTTGAATACGTGCCAGGGACGATAGGTTGCTTCTATCAATGCCTATAAACCAACTGCCGTTGTTGGAGAACGCTCGGGTGTCTGACCTAATTACCAATAATGGGATTATGCCATGAAACCCTTAATTTTGCGGCAATAACTTTTCGTTATGTCTTGTATTATGATAAGGTGCATCTACGCTTCTCTCTTTTTCACTTTTTACAATACAGGGTTTGTTGTGAAATTGTGAAAGACAATTATTTGTGTGAACCTGCATTTAAAGTTTTACAGCAAAGGTGTAAATCGCCACCGGGAATATTCGGGGTGATCCTTTTGTAACATCACCGCCCGAGTGTGCGCCTGTGAGGCAGCGGGCAGGAGAAATCACGTGCTTGAATGTACCAATGGGAATAGCCGTATCTCTTGCTTGTCTGACGTCAGAACCTGACACGGGCGCGTGTTCAAACGTCTCGACATCTATACGACGCGTGGGAAAATATTTTTTTGCCTCAATGCCCCGCCATGCGGTATAATGCAGGCATGATATAATGAAAACCACTTTAAGTAAAAAAGTTGTTCATACTCAAGAAAAAAAAAAGATAACAATTTACTCTCGTGTCTTCCCGAAGACGTATGTGGGTGGATTCATAGTTCGATTGGATACGGGTCACGTTACGTACCTATGAAACTCGACACAGTACCCCAACCCTTTCATCAGTGCCAAGCACAACATTGAGACCAGGTAAAACACCGAAAAAATCTAATCTTCCTCTTCCAATACGAAATGAACGAGAACCACCGACGCAACACAAAGCGCAGATCGTTGTAGCAGAATGGTACGACCCACACAACGTTCACACAATCACCCAGGAAGCACATTGTGCTTTATCTTGCTCGGAACGACTGAAAAATGAGAACCAACTTTTTTCGTACTTCGCAAACATGTTGCTACAAATCTGAGGAAGATCAAGCGCGGAATATGATCGATGCTTAAAGTGACATATCGTGTTTCAAAGCGGAATTACGATGCTGTAGTCGGTTACGAGAAGAAAACTAAGGAAGAATGTCAAGGCGGCACACCGTGTTGCAATATGGTGTCGTATATCCGCATTGTGTTTGTTTCGCCGCTTAGAGAGTGCTTCACGTAATCCAAATTGAGAGTCGTATCGTGTAGTCGTTTTCTCCAATGCGCGTTCTGTATTTTTTTTTTTAAAGGTACGAGGATAAACAAAGGGTACGCCAAAGTTGTATAGCGCGATGGAAGGCAGGAACGTTGGAGTAACGATAACAAGTATCTGTTCCAACATGCAAGAAAAAAATATGATTCAAATATTTCATTAAAACGTTGCCAAAAGTTTCCTCTTTCAGATTTATCTGATGTTCCGTGTCAATGCTGACCCCCTGGGTTACTATTTTTGTGCGCTGCTATCTTTATTTGGGCAATTCTTTTTTACAGAGTGTAGTGATAGAAACGATACAGAGTTTTGTTTGAAGCCTTCACGAATAATATCGCTCCGAATGTTCATATTTGCTCTCGTATGTGTGTTACCCAGTGTTTTAGACTCTGATTATTTTTTCTGCTTTTCAGTATGCACTTCTGTCCTTCCTGTATTTTTTTTTCATTTCTCAATTACCGGTCTCTGTTGATGAAGGTCGAAGCGGTAACGTTGCCGCCTACTGAATCCAGGGTTTCGGGTTCGAACCCAGCCCAGGATGCCAACAGCTTCGTGGAAGGGTGCAAGGGCATGGCCGACTAACTAAAAGCAACCACTCATCGTCTTGTGCTATCGACGCTGCAAGGTCGTGCTGTGGACTGGGAGGTGGCGGGTTGGAACCTTCCCACCGCTTGTGCTGGTTCGTTTTTCCCACAGAGTTCCCCTGAAGCCGGCCCAGGACGCATACTAACCCCAATCTCCCCTTCTTGCTGCTGTCCTCTCTCCACTTGCCCACATCTGTACGCCGCTCGTAGCCACAGTTGCTTCGCGGCGCTACCTCGGAGTAAAAAAAAACAGTAATGTAGTTTAAATAATAACCAATAATTAATATTGTTACATTTTAAAACCGTGTTCGAATTTTGTTTTGCATAATTTGGCCTGCAAGTTCGCTCCCGTAAAGCGTGCTCTACCGCAAAAGTGATGTACTTGCGGCGAAGCAAACTTTACAAACCGTTACAATTTGCTTTTGGTCTCCTTCCTTTGATCAGCCGTTTCCATTTCCGCTCCCCTTGGTCAATTTGCACTTGAAAGGATGAGTGACTAAATAAGGTGTGTAATATTTCAGCGATTTCTTGTTTCTTTTTATACCCATTTGTGCCGACACAGAGCGACGTTCGAACGGACTTTTTGCGTGAAATTTAAGTTAACATATTGATAAAGAAAGACATCTTTGGAGGGTTTCGCGCAAGCATTTTTGAACCTTGTTTTGAATCCCAGGTTACTTAGTGTTTGATCAAGACGGATTACTTTCTAGTAGCGCTATCCTCTGGGAGCCCCGAAAGAGCATAATGTCTGGCTACTTCTTCCGATGGGATAACTCCTGAATATCCCTGTCAATTTTCATTAATTTGAGTAAATTAGACACGTTCTTCACATTGGTGGGGTAAAAGAGTGGCCATTACTTGGCAAATTTCCGACTTCAGTTAGCAAAAATTTACATAATTAAACTTACGTTACACGACATTCACATCAGGAGGTGGCAAAAATCTAGTAAGAACAAATGCCGTTGGCTGCAGGACTCTCGGAGGTGTCCTGTTTTTATTATAATTCAAGGACACGTTTTCTGGGACATCCTGTATGCCTCTGTGCTTATTTATACCTATACCTGCATCATGCATAGTGCACCGGCATGAAGCTCTGTAGTGTTTTGCCTGTAGGAGACTCTTTGCATTTAATTTTATTGCCGTTACTGTCGTATATCCGTAGTTAAGCTGTTCCATATCCGTATCTCAAAGACGTAGAATACTTGACACACACTGCTTATTCGCTTCCTTTGCAGAGTATTTCGGTGTCAGGTTGACATTCTAGTACAAATTGCTCTAGCGCTGCGCCAAATGGTTATTTTTGCTGTACTTGAAAACGTCATTACTTTCACTGTTGTCACTGAGAATGTTGCCCCTGGAATATTATGAACTGCCTCCTGTCAGTCATTCCCGATGTCACGTCGATTGATCGAAACTAGCGCTAAATGCCATTTCACTTCACTACGGGACAGCCATTTGTTACCACGAGGACACATATTGTGGTCATGCGCTACTCGTATTTGTGTTGTGTAACATATGCATTGTGCGAAGTCTTACGGTTTGACGTAACCTTGAACGGATCGTACAAAACATATCAGTCAGACGCTCGACATATCTCTATAGAACAAATGCCGAATAATGCGAATGAACTGCTTTAAGATATTTGACTGAGACATTATGCTGATATTACGGGTGAAGACGGGTTTATCCGGACATATTTTCAGATTTCCATCCAGATACATCCGGAGAGACGGAAGACATATTTTTCCGCGCTGATTATACTGTATGGCTAACACATCGCGAGGAACCCGAGAACGAGATTTTTATTTTTTCATTTCCTTTCAATTATTTACTTCCACACAAACGGCATGACAGAAACATGCCCCAGTGCAGACCAGACGTTTAAGTAAAGTGCATACGACAGAGAGCGCGCGATTAACTGTCCATACGATGGAAGATATTTATTCGCTCATACTGAACACGTGCCAGGAATTTCCTGACGTCAATGGTAGTAATCTGAGATGCAGTTCTACGTACGTCGTAAGTTCCGGAAGGTTTGCACGCGGCAGCAAGCCAGTTGACGAGGGGCTGAAACACTGCCGGTTGTGCCAAGTCCTGGAATTCGCAAAGACAATGAGGAGTCCGTGGTTAATTCACAACAAGGTTATTGCTAAGCGTTGTGATTAGCGTGCACGCACAGGAAGGGGCATTACCGTGGAAGTAATACATTGCGGCGCCGCCGGCAAGAGCCGGCCACACATGGCGCTGTCGCGGCGAAGTTTGCGCAGCGCCATTTCCGGCCCTAGCGGGCCACGGTCGCAATAGCAAGTAGTTTCACCAGCGGGTTCTGCATTGTGTTTCAAGCGGTATGGCGCAAAGGAAAGCTACGAAACTTGTAGGAAACCCATAGAAAAAGCGGTGCATCTTGCCAAGTGCGAACAGCTCCAGATCATGTGTATTTGAGAGTGCCGCCGTCGTCTGCTAAACCACCGCGCGTTGCATATTTTGGGGCTAAGGAGGAATGAAAAGCTAAGAAGTGAGCACTCCCATAAGGCCCGAGTACACAAAAGTGTAGCGGAAGGGGAAACTCATGTGACCATAGGTGACCAATCAACGGGGACCCGTTGCTAGGCTGTGGGACGACCAAATAGGTGGCTGCATAGCAACCCGTGTCGTTGGTTGCTCCTCCATGTTGGAACCATTCGGCGATGAACCGCATGGCAGGAAACGTGCTTTGTAGTTTCTATTTGCGTTTGTTGAGGTGCGCAGGTTCAATAGAACACACACACACGCACATGCATTGGATGGTGATGGGGTGGGCGATTCACCGCCGCTGAGGCGGTACACTGCCCTATTTCGCGTTGTGAGAGGATGAAGGGATGATGATGAAGGGGGCTTTCAAAGAGCCGTCGCCAGACCGGTGGAGCACAAGTACTCCGCCAGAAGACGAAGGCCCTGCGTCTGGTGGGCAACGTTCGACCACGGACCGAGGATCTTCGCTAGGTTGAACGGCCGCTTCTCAATGCGTTGCATAGAGACTTCCATTAGTGCACGCTCGTGGTGGTATTGCCCAATAGAAAAGCCGCACAGCGATACGTAAAGTTCGATTCAGCCGTTGTGAGCTTGAAACTAGCAGCGTGACAGACAGTGCGATCTGCAACGGACTGGATGCGGAATGGTAACTGGTCTTACCTGCTGGAATTGTGGATGTTCATTACAGTGCGGAAATTATGCCTTTTCGTTTTCCTTGCAATATTTTAAGCGATATAAAACGCAGACGGCGGGGGTGGGGTGGGGGGCATCAAAATGTTTTTTTGCGTGCATCTTGTGTCCGCCGCGACTGCACTAAAAATAGCAAAGAGACCTAGAGAAGAACAATATAGTTAGACTGTGCTTGTATTAGAAATGTCCGTGGATAGTGCACCTTATCTTGTGTGAAGCTTTCCATTCATAAGCCGATTTATGGCAGAGTGTGAACATTTATGATTATCATTCGCAAGATAACACACAAGGTATGCACACGCATGCACATTATACATCTATCTGTGATCTAGTATCTACATTATATATTATTAAACAGTGACTATTTTGAGTCGAGCAAGTGCTTCTTTTGTGATGTTTGCATGTCACACAAAAAGTGTGCTCACGTTGTTGTACCTCTGTAAACACCTCACTTTTTTTTACAAGGAGGTGTTGTGGTGTCTCCTTGCTGAGGTGATGGAGCCGCACATTGATGTATTGAGCAACACATCGAATGAGATGAACATAATGATCCTAAAGAGGTGTCACGTGTCACTTATGATCTGCCCTCAAAGCTCTTTTGACCTTTTTGGACACAATCGGATTTCGATCCGTATTGTAGTAGACTGGCAATGAATAATATCCTGACAGTGATCACCTCCGAGGTACTCCTTGTCCTTGACCCGATATTGCTTGACCGTAGCCTTTTGCCAACACTGCATGAACATACGAACACTACGAACCTTCCCGAATGACACTCTCCGAGTCTCTTCGTCAGCTGGACTCTCGCCCTTTCTCCCTACCGAAATTGCTTGGTCCCTGGCCCAATCCAGCCCAGCAACGCTCTGCGCTCAAAGCTCTTCTGACATTTCTGGACACCATCGGACTTCGATCGTTATTGTAAAGGGGCTCGTTATTTTATTCCCCCCATTCCACCAAGCACTGGGGTAGAGTATCGCCTGTTGCGATGAAACTCCCCACTCTCCAAGGCCGAAAATAAAGTTGTTGTTGTTGTTGCATGAACATATGTTCGACCAAACACCTCTTGAACAACAACTTTATTTTGAGACGATGAATGGGGAGTTTCATCCCCAAGGGCTGATTGGCTTTCCAAGGTTGGCTTTCTCGAAATCCTTCCACGCCCCTGCATGCGACACTCTGTTACGGCATTTGCAACAGACATACCCAGTGTTTGTGCCGCCAAGCTCACCTTCATGGTTTGCTTTTGCCAGTCAATGTGCGAAGCTCTGAGACGGTTTGCGAAGTGCAGTTCTTTTTTTTTCTGATGAACAGTGTGGAGTTTTTCAATAAAATGCCACCCTACGGCGTGACCATTTGGATTGACAATAGCTTTTTTCTCACACAGTGAATTCCTTACGAGCTTCAGCATGTGATATGGGTCCAATGAAGGCTGCGTCTGGTTCGCTTGTTGCTGGGTGCTGGAAGATTGTTTCTAAGGTATCTGAGTCACTGAAGTTGCAACCAGGACACCTCAGTATGGCAGAATTAGAAGGTGCACCGTCACATGTCAACGAGACAACTGTCATGCCAGCCAGCATCATGGGCCTGGACAAGACTCTGTGAAACCAAGTTGGCTCGTAGTTCTCCCTCAATTCCATCAACCAGGAAGTAGCCGAGAGGAAGCTTACACATTGCCATGACCACAAATGCGGCCTTAGCCAGTGGCAGGCAATCCCCCTCAGTGCCATATGCCCACATACCCTTGGACCTTCCCTCTGTCCCATTGGAGTTGTTGGCGGATTAACATCTCATCAACCATAAAGTTGCAGGCACAGTATTGTAGCGCCTGCATATTACTGCAACAAGTGCAAGAATGCACGCTGTACGCAGAAGGCAGCCACACATGTGTTGGACACGCCACGACCTACAGTAGCCCACGCACTGCCGTAACCGCCGAAGCTGTGGAAGTCCCTTTGTTTGAGGATCATGAGGGTGCAATTGTCGATCATTAGACGTCTAAGGGAACAAATAGTGGTGGTGGTGGTGGTGGTGGTGGTGGTGATGGTGGTGGTGGTGATGGGGCTTGCCGTTGTCGGCCTCACGTATGTGGGCAACGTCACGACTCACGCCCTGGGGGAATGTGCGTCCTGGGCCGACTTCTAAGGGAACTGTGCCGACATATGTCTGAAAGCGTCTGAGGAAAACCCAGGAAAAACCCCAGACAGCACAGCCGGCACCGGGATTCGAACCCGGGTACCTCCCAGTCTCGACGGAACAAATAGTGACTCATAGTGACAAATAGTGACAAATAGTGACGTATGTTTGGTTCCCGGCACCAAACATACTGCGTCATACAAATAGTGACTCACTATGTATGACGCAGTATGTTTGGTGCCGGGAACCAAACACACGTGCGCGATATCCTGGCGGCATATTTGAAGCCCGCCATCAAAACCATAGCCATCCCGAGGTGAGTTTCCGCCTGGTGGAGGTTAGAAGCGAAGCGTCCCCACAGCCGGAAGCAGCTCTAGTAACCGAGAAAGGAAGTATTATAGAAAATGCTCCATGGCACTGCCGATACAGTGGCGCCCGGGACGGTGGCCCCTCTCGCCCCCTCCCCCGTCGGAATGTCTCTGATGGCAACAAATGTCGTGTGCCCTACTGCTCTCAATAAAGAGCGTAATGCTCCAACATGACGATGTCCGGTCGCATACTCCACGTATTCAACAATCCGCTGTCTGGGATTTGAGTGTCTCTCACATCCGCCGTACTCGCCTGACCTCGTGTTGTTGGACCATTGTGTGTTCGGCGGTATCAGGGAGGATCTCGTCGGCCGGAAGATTGGTTCCGACAAAGACGACAAGCAGGCCCAAAAACTTCTCTGCTATAACACATTTATTTTGATGATGATGATTATGATGAATGGGGAGTTTCATCGCTAGGGGCTATACTTCACCCCATTGCTGACGGAAATGTGGCGAAATGGAACCTCATAGTGAGGACCGAAGTCCTACGGTCTACAAAAGTTTAGTAGTGCTTTCAGGGCAGAGCGTTTGTGGGCTGGATTTGGCTATGCACTAACCCGGCTTCTTAAACAATGGCGCACCTGCATTGAAAAGCATGGGGATTACGTAGAAAAAGTGCTACATTTTCCCCCCAAAATATATCTGTTCAGTGTTCCTTATTGAACAATGAACAACCCTCGTATATTGCACAAAGCCCACTGGTTCTGTTAAAGTGGTATCTTTCGATATATATACGACCTCACTTGCATGGAGTAAAAGTCGTCATGGTGGTTCTTTTTCTTCTTTCCACTGATCCCACTGCATGCCGTCGCCGGTTGACTCCGTTGTACTCGGGGATGAAGTTGGACAAAGTCTTCGGCACTCCCGGACAGGTTTATTTACGCGATGATCAGTTGGAACAGAGTTAAGAGTTACATACCAAGGTCTAGAGCGACATACAAAGTCCTCCAACTTCCTTACCCAACTCACCCGGTCATGGCGTTATTTTTTATCTTTGTTATTGGTGCGTTTCGGGGGACGCAGTACAGACAGGTGTGGTCAATAATTATCAATAGTTTTCTCCCTTTTTCTTCCTAGTTGTCTCCCTTTTTGTAATATCGGCGAGCAACGCAGTATGAAGCTCGTAGCTCGTACCATATTGAAAAGACACGCAATTGCCTTTTATTTTACTTATTCTATTTCCTTGTTTTTATGTTTTTAATTGCTGCGTTATTTTTTAGTAGCCGTCTGTACATTCAGTTCATGAGTTTAGTTTCCAAGAGATGCTACGTAAAAGCCCATCCAACCTCTTGTGAATCGAACATAGTTCTACCTTGCCGGACGGAAATATTTTGGTCTTTCATGTACACTATACGTCGCTCTAGGTGATTAGAACAATTAGCTTCATCATTGGCGATTGTGTCAAACACGTTCAAACGTGGTAAGGCCTTCACCACCACCACGCTCAACCGTAACGCGCTATCACGAGGCCCGCAGAGACGTCAGCACCGCCACGCGTTGAAGCTGGGTTCGAGACGTTGATTCCCTAAGCATAATATCTCGCACCCAGCGTCAACGCCTGGCGGCGCTGACGACTCCGCGGGCCACTCGATCGCGCGATGGCTTTACACTTATGGAGCATCGTTGACGGCAAATTTTTCGTCATGTGGTTCTATAATTATAAGGTAGCGTAATGAACGTGCACGATACTTGCACCTACAAAGGTGTCGCCATAAAAGACGCCAGTATAAAGGTGTAGACGATTGACCACAAGAAGAGCGAAAGTTTCGGAAGAGCCGTAGGCGTCGAAGGTCGTTGAACAGATTTCCTGGCTCAGTGCTCGCGGGTACGCTATGCTCCCTAACTTCAAAACGTTGCATCAGGTTCACATTATTTTGCATCAGATTATTTGCATCAGATTATTTTGCGTGAGCTACGCAAACGATTGCAATTGGAAACACGCAAATTCTACGACGTACGTTCTAAACACGAAAACACCCTGAGAGCATAGCCGGCAGGCAGATCTCTCGGTAGTGGAACCATGTCCAGCTTTATACGAGGACCATGTCTAAAAGAGGAAAATACAGCGACCCAGTGGAACTTTTTTTTTTAGTTGCGCGTTAGCGCCGCGAAGCAAATGTGGCTATATGAGCGGCGTCCAGATGATGAGACATGCGGAGAGAGGACAGCAGGAAGGAGTGGGGGACAGGGGGGAGGGTTAGTATGCGTCCTGGGCTGACTTCAAGGGGAAAGGTGCTGACAATTGTCTGGAGGTGTCTCCCGAAAACCCAGGGAAGACCTCAGACAGCACAGCCGGGGGTAGGATTTGAACCCACCACCTCGTTCGTACGTTCCGCCGTTAAATTCTGCTCGTTCTCACAAAGTTCTTAGGTCTTATTCTAATTTATTTAGTCTCTCTCATTATTCGTTGCGTAATTTCGCTCCCTTCCTTTGTCTTTTTTTTTCTCTTTTTTCTTCTTCTCTTTCTTTTTTTTTAGGCAATGAACCGCGACTCAGTTCTTCAGGATTAGACCTTCGTTACTTCCGGTTCTTGAGCATAGCCTTCCTCCCACGTGGGTGTCGTTAGCAATGGTCGTTCGGGACGGTGACATAGCCGCAATTACAGGGGGCTGCAAATCCACATGAATAAAAGGCAGAAGAAAACTGCCTCCATTCTGTCCATTTCTGTTCGTTAATTCCATCCTGAGCCTTCTTAAATAAGCTTCCGCTTGGGGGGACTTCTCTATCTGTGCAGGTGGTTGTAGAACTTTCAATTATTAGGACCGAATTACCCAAGCTTTAAATAGTAGAGTATCGGCTTAGTCAGTCTCGAAGATTGGGTATGCCAGCGTCGTTTTAAGGAACACCGCTAAAAATCTGCGGGGGACGGAGAAGCCGGACTGCGTGATCACGTTGCCTTTAGTTTCGTCGCATTGATATGTTGGACAGTTTATTTATTGACGTTATTTGAGCTTAAATTTTTAGTGATTCATATTATTTGTATAGGTGCTTCGTTTCAAGCAATGTGCTTTGTTAGAAATCTTTGCATTGTTCGAGATGTACAAAAATGTCTACTACCGGCACCGACTGAAGAATCTATACGAAAGAATGCCGAACGAATCTATATTTAAAAGCAGTACCGTATTTACATATTTCAAAACTGAGTCACCATCGAGGTAGTCCCGTTCGGAAACCACACACTTCCCAGAGAAGGTTGCGGTGTTTACTCGCACGCACTGAGGGAGGGTATCGCAACTCCTGCTGTGAAACACCTCATTCCATCGTCATGCGCGTAGCTGCTGTTGTTGTTGTTATTGTTGTTGTTACGGTGTTCGAAATATTTTTGGAAGTTTTTGGAAATATCAAAGAGCTGCCTCGTCGTGCACATTGTGTGTGAATATCCTGAATATCATGATGATTTTCTTCTTCCAACTGTATCTTGATTTTTTTACAATTTTTCGAAGAAAGAAATGTCAGCCGGTCTACATAATCTTCCAGGTAGTGCATCTATCACGTAGACTTTCAAAGACGGAGGATCACGTGGAACACATGTTCGTAACGGATGAAGAGGAAGGCTTCATGCCTTGTACTATAAAATGCTTATAAAATTCCAGGCCCTTTCTGGAGTCCTCTTGGGCCCTCCAGAAGACATGCATACACAAGTGGTAATTTTTTATTCAGGCTTCATCCACTTGATCGGGCTCTCTCTTTTCATATTGAGTTGCATTTCGTTTGCGGATACGGTAAACTACTTTCATTTGAAGACAAAAGCATCACATTGCATTGTTTGGCCAATAAGGTGATTTTGTGTTGTCCCACCAGCAATGGGGTAGAGTATCGCCTGTGGCGATGAACCTTCCCACTCTCCAAAGCCAAAATAAAGTTGTTGTTGTTGATTTTGTGTTGTGCCATTCAGGGGAGTTCTGACTCTGCATTGGATGCGCGCCTTATAAACGATGATGAGCAGCAGTCACAGGTAAAAGGATCTCATCCTTACACAGTATCATGAAGTAGTCGATGTAAACATATGAGGACTACAGCCATTAATCGTCGCTTTAAAAAGATGTATAATTTTGAAGGCAGCCTTTGTATACTTTCTGAAGCACATGTGCAAAGCAGAAAAGCAGAAAAAAAATGTGAGACTGAATACAGTTGAATGTTTAGCTGGGTTGTTAAGGAGCTGAATATGCTTATGCCTAATGAGTGCGAAATCATAGGATGTCTCTGGGCTACTCTGGGACCCCGTTGTTAGTATGAATGTAGACGAGACAGAACAGGTATTTTTCTGCCTTCTTTCTGCCATATGACATTTTGAGTTTTGTTGCTCTTTAGTAGTGAGTTTTATTAATACCGATGCGATATAATTGCTGTGTGTAGGGAAACCGTGGTTCTGCTACTACCGAGTGATCACCTATTGCTCCCCTACTCCAAATGTGTCAGGTTTGTATGCACTGAAAGGTGCTTCTTATTTTTCATGATGCTATCGTCCTATAAATGGAGGTTATAGCGAGATTACTGTGAGTAAATATATGCCGTAAATTTTTTTCACTGATGTAGACCAAAGAAATGTCAACCTGCACTTCCATTTTTGCGCACTTCCTTGCGCAAGCTGCACTTCCATTTTTTTCTACAAGTGCACAATCGTTATGGGCCATAAAAAAGGTGAGGTTTACTGAGGTTTCACAGCTACAAAACCAAGTATGTAGTCGAGCCTGCTGTAGTTCCTCACGATCTAAGCATGCCTGCGGATTTACTCTAGGTGGCAAAATATGCGTGTAAGTTGCTGTACAAATGGTTTTTGCTAACACCTGCTCTCTTCTTATACTACTCAGTCCGCATGCATGTTTATAAAATGTATGCTTGACTTGTTAATGAGAAGGTTTCACTTCAATGGACGATTCAGTCCTGATGCCTACTGATTTTACTAACATCTAGTAATTCTGCTTGGCACAATATATTGTAATCAAAAGGAGTCGATAAAAAGATATTCCAACGTCATGAATGTGTGATTATTTTCCTGAATACATTAATCATGGGGATGAATAAGCTACAACACAAAACGTAAATTAATTGTATAGTGTGTTGACCACATCCGTGGATGGCTGATGAATATTGATGATATTGAATGCATTAAGTTTATTTGTTTGCAAAAGAAAGAAAGAAAGATAGAAAAACATGCTACACTTAGAGAGGGGGGCCCTGTAGCAGAGCTAGAAACAAGCTAGACTAAAGCTGGACTACATATAATGTTGCTGAAATATATATACAGCACGTGACGCTGATAAAACAATGAGTGTCAGAGTCTTCGTAGAGTCGTTCCGGAAGGTACTTTCATATTGAAACCGTCAAGGAACTTCCATGACATAGTAATCATACTAGGAAGAATGCAATGAAGAAAAGGACCACCATAGCAATTAAGACAATTCACCTAGTAAATGAATCTGTTTTAGGTACGACCATGCACCAGCACTCCCCAGGGCACCGGGCGAAGGGGTATGCTTCCCTACACACCAAAAGTAACAAGCAGATTAAGAGACTCCAACAGACCAACCGAAGACTGAAAAACGAAATGCTGATCTGAAAAACGTAGTCTGGTGTCTCACGAGACAACGAAAGATACCGCTTGAAGAAGACGCTTCTGTCCTGGTGCTACCCCTTATGGAAACGGATTTTTCCTTTCTGCAGACTTATTGTGGACTTCCTGTTTCCTGTCTCGACAGTGTGTTGACTGGACGGCAACATGGACGGCACGTTCTTGGAAGGGGAACCCACGTGACACGATTTGCCCAATCGCGGACGCTGAACGGCGGCTCCGGCGCGGAAAACGAATGCGATACTCTGTGAGTCCTATTTAGTGACTCTAGGTCTTCCTTCCTGACCGTTTGCAAAGACGGAACAATAAGCTTGGCGGGACATTCTACGACATTGTAAAACCTGCGCTACGTGACCACGGTTAGGACACGTACCCCACAGTGCTTACAGAACAACACTGTCATAACCGACGGGCATTTTGAACAGCAACTGCTACTGAAAGTAAGTTCAGTGTGTTGTGTGAATGGAAATTAAAGCACGTTGATTTCATGATTTCGCGTTCTGCAACATGTGTAGTCACGGAAAAGTAACTCGTCAGTAGCGAGTAAGAGTAACGCGTTACTCTTTCGATTTCAGTAACGAGTAACGTATTTCGTTCCATTTTTTTCCGCGTAACGAGTAACGGTATTTAGTTACTTTTTTTTTTTTTGGTAACGCGTACAAGTCTGCCAGGCAGCACAGTCGGCGGCCATGTTCAAACATGGATCACCTCCCAGTTTTAGCATAAAAAAAAAGAAAAAAAACGGAGATCAGAGCGAAAATCGGAGTCTGAGATTATATAAGAGACCAATCGTCCTCTCATCCGTGCCTTACAACCTGCCCAAGCTGCACAAAAATAACGTCAGACATAATCCGGAAATTCAGGGAATGAATGAATTGAGCCGTTTTCGAGGTAAATAGCTACACACTTACGCTAATTTAAAACATGTGACATAGTAACTATTCTCATCTTTTTTTCTTCTTTTTTTTTTTTTCGGGTCGTATCTAACTTTTCCGCAAAGTTCTCGGCAACACCAGGATGAGGAAGACAATGTGTTCTATCTTGCTCGAGGAACTAGTCGTGGAACTGGCCATTCTCCGTGGGACGAAGAAGAAGAAGAAGAAGTCGTTGTGTGCTCCACGGGATCTTTCTGCAATCCAACAGCTGAGCGGGACACAACGTATTTCGTGGCTCAAGAAATACGCAGCGAAATACATAGGAAGATGAGCTCCAATGCTGAAAGTGCAGAGGTTAGTAACATTTCTAAAGGCGGCAGCTTTAACGGCATTTCTGGATCGGTGTTTTCTAGCTGACTCCATTATCGTGCCGTCGTGTGTGGTGTGACGCTATAAGATTTGACGTTTTATGTCGTGCGGTGTAGTCAAATAGTTTGTGTGCATTTATTTAAACTTACGATTCGTAGTGTTATTTTTCGACCCGCATAAATTATTTGGAATGCCGTCATACGACGCGGTATCTCTAGCATAGACCGTCTGGGTAATGGTGATATCACGGTATTAGTATGATTAGTATTAGAGCTAAGCGGTGTAGTTCCGTAGACGGGCTTATGGCTTTTTCTAATTAGCCGGAGTGTTCAGAAGAGAAATAATGCACTGAAGTGAGAGAAGACCATATAGCGAATATAAAAAAAAAACAAGAATTACAAGAATTTGTGGTCTAGAAGATTTTATATGCATCTGAACAACCCAATCTGATGCACTTGTAGCGCTGGAGAAACACGGGAGTGCTAAGCCTAACGGATTCGAAACTTGTCATCTTGCGAAAGGTAGGAGGCTAAATCACCTCACTTTAGTGAGGTTAGGTTAAGTTAGGTTCTACATGTTGGGAGGGGTGGGGGGGGGGCGCCCCTCCAGGCACGCACTACGCGGTGCGGGCGTCGAGACTGTGCCTCGTGTTAGGTCAGAAAGTCCTCATCCAAGATGGCGGATTGCCTCGAAGAAACGAGCGATAAAATTTAATTTTTGTATGTTTGGTACGTCTTTCTAGTAAAATCATCCGTTATTTGATGTCTACTTCCGTTTGTTTAAAAAAGCCATAAGCCCGGCTACGGAACTACATCCGATGTAGTTCCGTATCAGGACCACTGTCTTCTTTAAAGAAAAAAGAATAAAAACAAAAATCAAACGCTTTTACGTAAAAGAGGAACTAATTAGTAATGAAATTAAACAGGAATGACCCTCGTGTATTGCGTCAAACGTATGAAAATTAAATTTTATCGCCCGTTTCTTGAAGATTATCCTCCATCGTTACTGAGGACCTCCCGGTGTAACCCGAGGCAGGGTCTCCACGCCCTCCCACCTCCCTTCCAGACCCCCCTCCCCAATTCTGTCTAACCTGAACTGACCCAACCTCACTAAAGTGAAGTGATATAGCCCAATTCAACGACCGTACCTTTTGCAAGATGGCAAGTTTCGAATCCCTAAGGATTAGCATTCCCGTGTTCCTCCTGCGCTAGAAGTGCATCACATGGGGTTGTTGAAATGCCTATAAAAAAAGTTCTAGTCCACAGGATTTTAATTCTTACATTTTTAGATTCTGTATATGACCTTCTTGCACTTCTATGCAATATTTACCTTCCAAACGCTTTCGCTGTTTTTTAAAAAAGAGTGGTCCCGATACGGAACTACACTCAAATTTTACCTACGTCTATACTTCGGTAGGGAGGAACGGGTGAATCTGTGTAAAAAAAGAAGAAAAAGAAACGTTGGTCTCTACATGGACGTAGGAATACCTGTAAGATGGACAGAGCTCAGCAATGTCCATCTATTGGCCACTTGGTTTGTCGGCATTGAAAAATAACGTCATGAAAAGATGCGTACAGTAGCAGCTTATCTGCCGTTCTGTTCTCAAATCATATAAATCGAACAAGTGGGACTAATGGACGACTAGTATGAATGTTGGCAAACAATCTACGTCACAAAGCCAGATGTCGCGATCCGTCGTTGGCAAAAGAAAGCCAAGTGCGTTGGCAACCGTCGATGACATGCGTACGTTGTTTTGATGGTTGTTTCCGGTGATGAATGACATTCTGCGAAGGAGATACGAAGGAAACGTAGGAAGGAATCGAAAATGGGAGGCGTACACCTTTTGTGTGACAATTATGCCGTTTTTAATTGCCACAAAAAAAAGAAAAGAAAAAAGAAAAGGCGTACGCGTCCTGTTTTCAACAAATCAGGGCAGAGAACAATGTCATTCGAAATAATGGTTGGACAACAGGTGACGTCATCGCCGTTCCGCTAACGGACTTGGGTTTGCCGTCTGACTAGGGTGTTAGTTACACGACGACTACACCAACGTGCGCTTGTTTTGCCAACGATCCACTCTTTCCCAATCACATCATATCATGACGTGTCGTGCCGCAGCGGGTAGTCTATTCTTGTTGTTTGTTCTAAACTGCTTGACCTATTCTACGTACCTATTCTAACAGCAACTCGAAATGGAGCCCGACGAAGAGGTGTCTTATGACTGGCAAGGCCTCCGAGAATACATCATGGAAGTTATCATGCCCATCTGCTCGTGCGGCGTGGCCACTGGGATCGCCGTGGGAGCCGTTCTCACGAGCTTGTTCCTGAACTTTGTGATGTCACCAAAGACGATCAAGGAGTTGATTGGACTCAAGCCAACGACAACCACACCACGGACGTACTTCGCGTACCCTCCTCCCGCGAACGTATGCTTCACAGGGAGTTGCAGTATGATGTCTAATTTACTGCAGAGCATGCTGAGTGAGCACGTAGAACCGTGTGACGACTTCTACGAGTACGTATGTGGCCGGTATGCCACCCCCGAAGGAAGAATGCACAAGACTTTGGAAATGGATGTGAAGCAGGCTGCGCGGGAATGGGCAGAGGCCATCGTGGTGCCAAAGACAGGACAAACGGCTGAGCAGAAATCGGTGGCTCTACTGCGAGCTTGCAAGGCTACGCGTACGAAGTGAGTACCTGATCATACTATATGTTTAAAGAACAGTTGTGTACATATTAAAGGGCAATAACTTTGTATGGGGGCATATGACCGAGTAGGTTCGCACTTGGCTTTAGCAGACAAAGACTGAAACAGTGGCGCTACCATGTGATCGCCATGCATTGTTTTGTATTCAACACTTTAACAATTCAGTAACAATTCCAGAAAACATTAAAAGGACTTAGGATATGGGATGTCAAAATGAGTGTCACCGAAAATTTCCTGCCATCGATTGGCCCATAAATATACTGCATTTCAACGCGTACGGCGCAATTGCCCAACGATGCAGTACGCTTATTCACGCACAACGAAAAGGGTTCCAGAAATGTGTCTAGTACATTTTTGTCACGGGAAGAACGTTGGCCAACGCACAATTAAAGAACGCGAAAGTCGGAAGGCAAAAGACCCCTATACCTGTACAACAGCTTCACAGAGTTTGCTCATATAGTAGTAACCTGCAACGCAGTGAATTGATCTATCGGGTACTTGTTCAAATCCTGTCACCTGTTATCCGAATGTGCAATCCCGCATTTTAAATGACTACCCCGTGCGTCCTTCATGCCTTGTTGCAGTCGTACGTTAAAGCTCATCATAGCGAATCATCATCAAATCGAATAATTGTTCACATCTTCAATAAAAAATTCGGAAGTGTCAGAGCCGTAGTGTTTTACATGAAAACGTCACGACATTCGAATCTTTTGCTCGGCTTTGGCTCCTGCGTGGTGCTGAGCCCCCCCCCCCCCCCCCCCCCCTTTCATCCACTCCATCGTCTTTGTAGGTCACTTTCATACTCGCACAAGTCGAAGTTGCCCGGCTGGTAGGGAGAAGCGCCGGCCTGTCTAAGTTGCTTCCACCACGAATCTTCTCGATCGCTCGCTTCTGGACTTTGGGGGCTTTTCACCTTGCCTGTTTCCTCATTGCCCGTTCATGCTTGGTAGCGATTTCAACTTTCCGAACACTGAATGAGGGCCAAGGCCAATCGTAACTTCTGGTATTAAGTCCAGTGATTCTCGGTTTCTCGATCTAACTGTAGGTTCGATTCCCTGCCCGGTTCCTTCCCTACCCACCAATCAGCCACACTTGACGTTTTATTGACATCCGAACCAACATTGGTTTCACGTGTATGGCGCACACCTTGTTGGTGTTGCCATTACACCCGAATCTAGGGTGTTATCTAAAACACACTTCAATTAGGTGTATTCCTTATAAAACACTCTTATATGGGCGTTCAAAAACAAACACAGTGAAAAGGGGAGCGTTGTATTGAAAACACCTGTCAGGATGGAGTTGTTCCGTGGCAAATACTCCCTCTCCAATGGCTAGAGTAATACAAGCCCCCGCGGCAGCATACCGAGATATACAGTTCGACGTTCCTGCGTCTATGGCGAGCACCACCCTGAACACGGCAGGCTTCCAGCCGTGGTTGACTTGCAACCTAGCCCGGAGCGCAATTCGTCATAGGCTCGCCTGGTTAGGTACCGTAGGCGTGGGTGCCGAAGCTTGAAGAGACGTGGGCACCCTCGGTAGCCTATATTGGCGTATCCCATGGGTCATGAATTGGAATACAATGTGTTGGGGGCATTTTCGTTAAGTGTAGGAGCACGGAAAACGTCTGCAACGGTGTCGGGAATTCGTGTTTGCAATTAACTTACGCCTGCAACGAGTCAAGGATACTATCTCCTGACATTCGTCCCTGTCAAATACTGTGTTCAATGTGATTAACTGCTGCATAAAGCTGTGAAAGCTTTTTCTTTCACGAATTAAAACACCATATTCCCAGTTGAAATGTGGTGTAAAAAAGGTGTATAGGACGTAAACACTTCTTTAACACCTCACGTTACACCCTTAATCATCGGCATGGGATAAAACGTGGTGCATGTCGATATTGCACCTTTAGCAATGCTCTTTTTGCACCATTTGCTACAGTTTGCGGGATAGAAAAGGGTGTTTTTTTGTAAGAATACGCCTGTTTCGAGCGAATAAAGATGTAAAATGATTTACCGGGATAGAACATGTTCGAATACAACTCATGTAAAATCTGGTGTCCCCCAAGGACAGCGAATCATTGCAGCGGAACCTCTTTCAGGATAGAACGAAGGTACACGTAAGACGCTGTACGCAGCCGTAGACGCTGTAATGTGAATCAGCCTTAAAACTCGCTATTGCGGAAGGCCGTTTCTTCCGTAACTGTGAAACTATTAGTGAGCTTTAGTACATCGTATACGCAACCGCTAGCTAGACTCCCTTCCTACGGCTCGAAACATGCGTGGAGTCCTTTCGAAACATCACTGTGGCACACGGATTCTTGCCCACTATTACAGTGAAAGCCGCCAGTGCTAAGACTTGCTCGTACAGGTTGGGTCAAAAGTTCACGGAACACGCGAGTGGCGTAATTTTTTCTTCGGTGCCACACCCTAGCGGCCGCCAGAAGCGGATGACTTCACTGTTTCGGAGGGGTGGAAGAGTACGCTGTTAGCGACACACAGCGGTAGGTTCCACTTTCCAGGCACACCGAAGCGACACCGGAACTACCACCGTGCGTCGCTAGCAGCGCATCTTTAAATCCCTCCGAAGTAGTGGACTAACGGAAGAAGTGCAAGGGCGCAGGCGAGCTGGTACATAGTACGAAGGGAACCCAGAGACAGAGGAAAGAGAACACGAAACACACACGATCTCAGACACAGCAACCCTTTTACTGAACAAACATAGAAACCAACATGAACTAACCCGCTTCCGGCAGCCGCTAGGGTGTTGCACCGAAGAAAAAGTACGCCGCCCGCGTGTTCCGTAAACTTTTGTCCCAACCTGTACTACTACCGCTACTTCTTGCGCGCAACCATGGCACAAGATAGGTTGTCCGGGCTTGCAGTGCTCTCGATCGAAAAGAACTCATCGAAAAAAATCTCAGTTGCAGAAGTTTGTAACTATGTACCCATTGCTGTACTTATGTATTTATAACATTCGAGGCAAGGCCATTGTACTCATATGAACACGTACGAAATAGCCCAACAAGTAGAATGCACAAAAGTGTAATGAAACAACGTAGTAAATATAAATATATTGCCGTACTGCTTGAGCATGGTTACTGTTTTGTCGCTGGTGATTTGATGTTTTGTGGCGAAAACGCAACGCTGTCCATAATGCTGTTTTCTTTCCTCTGTGTTTTCTTTCTTTATTTTTTTCACTTGGCCGTATTTCGCCATTCCGGCCAATTACAAGCGCCTTGAATACGTCACCGCACGTCATGGGCAGTGGCCACGCGGACTGGTAGAGCTTATATGTAAAGCAGGGCCGCTGCAGAGTGTGCAAGAAGAATACAACACTGAGACGCAAAGTTTGCGGAGTGCATCTGCACAATCACTCCGCAAGGCTTTTCCACGAGTGGAGACTTTCTGCTGGATGTTGTGAGAGCCCATTGTCCCCATTTGGGATCAATCCGTATCCGGGCAACGGCTACAGATTTTTCTTCGTAAATTTGTAATTGCTCATGTCTCCACGTAATAGACGTTTCTCCGAAGACCCGTTCTCGTAGACTTATCCGAAAGCAAGACGGCCACTAATGGGTTAAGGTGCGGAGCGCACCCTGCGCGTAACGCGTGACCTCATGCTTTCTCCGGCCACGTGGGTAAAAAACTATTGGTCTTTTCGAGCAAACGTTGTTTCATTGGCGCTGTTTCTCACCCAGTTCTTCCAATGGAACAGTTCCTGTACCTTCCGTGAGCAAAACTTTGACACAGTTCTGCCCATGGAATGCGCCATTAGACGCGCAGTCTCATTGGGTTAGAAATGTTGACTTGACCTACATATGTGCATATTTTATTCCGCAGCAACGTCAAAAACCCAGCGGACCTGCTAGGGTTTATGGCGCACCAACAGATGTCCTTCAGTGGTTCAGATACTACTCACGACGGCTTGGATCGCCTCTTCGGGTTGTCCTTGCACTACGGCTTGCACGTCCTTTTTCAGGCTTTGGTACCATCTACAGGGGATTTAACACCTTCTGGACAACGGGTGCTGCGTTTGCATTGGAACGCGGAGTACGAGTCCTGGATAAATCGCGGTCCCAAAGTAGATGTCCACTACTACAACAAACGGCTGTCTGCGTTTGGTGTAGATACTTCAATGCAGCAGGCTATAAAGGGAAGTGAAACCACCGTTGGCAACGCCATGCGCAGTGTTGCTGCAGAGTCCGAGCAAGAGGTTCCGAAAGCGATCAAAGATATAGGTATGATCTTTCCCAGTGAATACAAAGAATATGCATTTGTACTGTCGTTACACTGTTGCGGACTGAGTCCGGCTCAGATACGGCCGGCTCAATGCCGATACTGTGCGATACTTCTGCACTTAAAATTATCAACTATCTTTTTTATAAAATTATCATTATCATTATCAATCTTTTTTCAGATCCCGGTGCAAGGGGAGAGGGTCCCTGGCTTCCTATTATCAGGAAGTATGCGTCGCCACAATATACAGCGGAAGACCAGGTCTGGACGACAGAGAAACTGCGAAGCTTTTTGAAAACAGTCTTAGCAGGATTACGAAACGACGAGATCAATCTCTTGGCCAATTGGGAACTCATTCGTCAGTTTGGTCCCTACGTCAGCAACGAGCTTAGCGACGACTACGACGATTCCACCTACTACACCCGCTGTGATAAAATGTTGGACGAAGTTGCCTCCATGAGCTTCTACCACATACATGGCATTGTCAATCCTGTCGCGCTGCGATCGGTGGGATCCCTAGCATCTAACGTCCAAAACGGCCTTTTGGCGTGGATTTCGACATCAACACTTGTTGACAAGCAAGCTTCATTAGACGACGTGGCGCAAGTGAACTTTGTGCTTGGCTTCCCAGAAGGTCTCCAAACGAAACGTGACCTGGAAATGTCTTGGTCGGTCGTGCCTGATATTGGCGAAAATTTTCTTGGTGCATGGCTTCGTAAGCGCAAGTCTTGGATAACATGGAAGCTGAACCATCCCGGAATTTTCCTGTTTCCGCTCTTTGGAAAGGAACTTCCATTCAATAAGAAATCCCACGTTGTCGGTGTGCCAGCGACGGTGCTTCATAACTTCCTGTTTCGCGAGGACATGCTGGCTGCAGTGAACTACGCTAGCCTGGGACACCTTATAGCCACTGCTCTGATTGAGGGTTTCGTGACTTTCAAACCCAGCAACACACCCTGTAAACAGAGAAGTAGGTTGCTGGGACTGCACATCGCCCACAAAGCCTACCTGCAGAATTCCGCGGAGCAGGCAATCCGCTTGCCGGTGTTGAGGCTGTCATCCGGAAAACTGTTCTTCGTGTCAGCTTGTCTGAAGACGTGTGCCTCGCGCGGCGTAGACGGCGCGGAGGAGAGCGCAGACTGTCATGACCTCGTCGAAAATATGCAATCTTTCGCCGAAACTTTTGAATGTGTGCCCAATAGTAACATGAATCCTAGCAAGAAATGCGACCTGTCACGACGACTCGGATAATAAGTTGCATGCTCAAGTGACGTGCATATTGGTGTGCGTATGATTTTACGCAAAGGTGTGTTGAACATCTCGGACATATTATATAAATTCGACTTGTCCTTGCATATTTTAGTATCTTTCATCTGTAGTATTTTCGTCAACACAGTTATCCATTTGTGTGTTTGGATAGGAAAAAGGAGCTGTCCAAGATAGGGCAAAACAGGAAATAAGGCAAGATAACTGATCGCGGCGGGATATCTGCGTGTCACGATGGGGGGACAGCATGATTGAACAGTGATTTCGTAGAGCGTTTAGACATAAATGTTACACTGAGAAAAGAAAAAAAAAAGCTTTAATGCTTTTTGTTCCTACCTTTGTTTACTTGTCGTACGAAGAGGCGGTCTAACCATGTAATGTCTGACCAGCGGCATGGCCGGCGAGTTAAGGCGTCCCGCTCAGTGGTGGTAGTCAAGGTGGTGCTGAAGGCTGGGAGATAATGGGTTCGAATCCTGCCAGTGGCTGTGCTGTCTCATGTTTCCATTGGGTTTTCTGAATACTAAGACATTTCTAGACTAATGTCCGCCCGCACAGTTCCCCCAGAATTCTGTCCAGGACGCATACTAACTCCCTGTCGCCCACTCTTTGCTGTGGTGCTCTCATCTGTCCACGTTGCTCATAGCCAAAGTTGCTTCGCGGCGCTAACACTGAATAAAAAACAAAAAATCCGTGTCTGCGCATGCGTTGTCCTGTGATCACTGTTTTGCGATTGGCTTTCGCTCTACGAGGAACGCAGGCAGTATGCTATGTGCAGTGCGAGTAAATACGCATTCCGAGTCCTCTACGTGTTCCTTTTACGTCAAGACTATCTAAGCACGTATTAAGCGTCGACTGTGTCATTCTGCTCGCAGTGGGTGCCCGTTGGAAACGTAGAAGTTTCTGCACGATGCATATAGAAATTGAGTGAAGGGGTAAGGCACCGAAAGCGCGTCAAACGTAGGGAGTCACAGTGAGCCGGCTGTCAGGGAAAGGACAGATGCTCCGAACCGATGCGCCTTTACGATGATGCGATGTTCAGGTGATTCCAGCAACGCGACAAGGTTTAGGTTGCTGGCATCGCGAATCCTACAAGTGTCTGTCCAGAGAGGCATACCTCTGCCAGGCTGTCCGCTGTCCCATTGAGTGAAAGCCTACAAGATCTGATGTTTCAGTGGGTACGAGGTGCAAAAATGTACGTATTAAGGACTTTGGGGTGTTGGCCAGGGCAGATATGACTGATAAGGAATCTGATAGTACCTCCCCGAAGCTTGCAGGGATTTTTCGGAGAGTCAGATTCATTGCCTGGTACCCACAGTGAGCAAATTAACGCGGGTTTTATTAGGCGACGTACGCGCCTCATGATATAACGCATCATTTGCAGTATGCTTAGTAGCCCTAGGCAGAGACGGAGTGCCTTCCTCTGCTTGATAAACAGCTTACTGAAGCAATAATCAGGGAGCTGTGAAAATAGGGTACAACCAGAACAACAGGTGTAACATTTATACACGTAAGGTAGGGCATACCTACGCATAGCGACACGAATGATGGAACGGCGACTTATGGTTCCGAGAGCCTCAGCTTTTTGTGGTCAAATGATCAATACCCAAGCAAAAAACCTCCCTTTTCTTCTCTGCCACGCCTGCTTCCACTCTTCCTCCTTTTTCCATCAAATACTTTTGTGACACGGGTACAGCAGCTACGCCGACGTCCGTGGTTTGAAACGCCGCTAAACATGCAGAAGCTTCTACCTTGCAGGTAGGATTCCGCGTTTTCGCCATTTGCCGAAAAATGCCCAAGAGTATACCCGCCGAATATATTTTCCGAAATTCGGCATGTTCGGATGAACTCCGTATTGCATACGGTGCCAGACACACACTGAAAATGGCGGCACCCGATTGCAGTTTTCTTCCCCGTGGGCATCACATTTTCGTTTCTCCTTCACCTCGTTTCCAGGTGCAATATCGGGAATAGCGCCCTAATGGAGATGCTAGCCTCTAGTTCAGGGTGCCTGAATACTATTCCAATTAAGCCAATTAGCCAATTAAGCCAAGAAGCCAATTAAGCTCATTGCGTTCTCAATGTCCTCCCACCGAGCTGCTATCCGCCTCCATAGTCCTTACCCTTAAGTTGCCCTGTAGTACCCTTAAGCCCTTAAGTACCCAGGTGGTTGCCGATTTTACAACGTCTACTTTTGGCGTAAACGTTTTAAAATGCCCAAAAATATCCGAATTTGACAAAACGCATAAATCGCGAAAAAAAAATTCGCCGAATCTGCCATGGAAGAAACGCCGAAAACGCCAAACCCTACTTGTAGGTGATGCAAACGTTGCACGTTCTCCTCCTCGTAACCACCGGTCTCCAGCTCTTTGTCGTTCTCTTGTACTGTCGCCGTGGATACATGGCCATTCGAACACTGGCAAATATTGTCACTGTCACGCCAGAGTGTATTGTTGGGCTACGGTGGGGGCGCGGCTGGTTTAAAGTCGGCGTCGCCATGATTTCGTTTGGAACTTTTGTAAGCTCGGCCGTATATTCTCCATTTACCGTGCTTTATGAGAAAACTTTGCTCACAGTACCGAAATATCCACAAACAAGAAACAATGTGATTCATGCAAGGCAGGAATCCGGACTGGTCCCACTTGAATGTGAATGGTCCCATCTGGGTTCCCGAGTGGTGTGGCTGGCCCAGGGGACTACTCGGTGTTGGACGCATAGGGCGGACGGCCGAGTTTTGGCTTTGCTTTGGTTCAAGGATGGCAGAGTTTGCAGCAGCCAAGTTCGCGGTAGCCGACTGACCGACGCGAACAACCAGGCGTGGAAATTCGACTTCAACGATGCTACTGGTAGGGAAAAAGAACTTGGGCGTACGTGGAGGAAGCGGATCCGGAAACCCCGACGGCTCCCCCTGTCCCCCACTCCTTCCTGCTGTCCTCTCTCCGTCTGTCCACCTCTGTACGCCGCTCATAGCCACAGCTGCTTCGCGGCGCTAACACCCAATCAAAAAAAAAAAAAAACGACGGCGCCCTGGGTTGCAGGTGACAAGAAGGCGCAGAGTACAATGCCTATGGGTATCGAGGATAGCCAGATTGGACATGTCTGCAAGTACAAGACTGCGCGAGAAATGTGGGTAGAGCTCCGGAAGGTACACGAAAGGTCTGCACGGAAGGTGCAGACCTCAGTATCAAGCTCTAGCTACTCAGCCAGTTGTATCAGTCACATCTCCGTACAGAGAAAGACATGTGACAGAGAAGGACAAAGAAGGACGTGCGGTGCAGCCCTGAACTGGTGGAACGGCTCTGAGGGATTAGACAAGAGGCTACAGATATCCAGGTAGCTGCTTCGAGTGGTCTGCTCTTCCGGATGAAGATCTAACGCTGGAATACGCTAAGGGCAAGCTCGCAGACGAGTACAAAAGAAAGGAGGATACCTGGGTAGGAACATCTAATCCTGGGACGGCGCTGCGAATCGTAGTAGTCGTAGAAAAGTAACATGGTCTTGCTTTCGATTGTTGATTAGTTTTATGGAAAGAGTTGAGATTCGGGAATCTATGTATTTCCTTTAGTGGATAAACAACACGTTAAATAAATGACAATTAAAAATAAGCATAACGGTATGTTTTCTCCTGAAAGTGCGCTATAATTTAATTTGTTTTTGTTTGTTTTTGGTTTTTATTAAAGAAATATGTCAAATACTGCTTCAAAACATTTTCGGTAGAAGTGTTTTCTCTGACTTCTTTTTAAAGACTCTTTTAAACTCTTTCGAACTCTTTTTTAAGAACGGATTTCAAAGATTCGAGATTCGTAAGATCCGTGCAGAACCTTCCTTGGATTCGGATTTGCAAAATTCTCGATTCGTCCCATCTTGACTTTCAACCGAGTACCAACCGAGTACCAAGAGTTCAAATTGAGTGGAGGAGGAGGAGGAGGAGGAGGAGGAGGAGGAGGCTAGTTAGCTGGGCATCACTTCCTTGACTTGGAGGCAACACCGCAAGATAGACAGGCATAGAGTTTGTCTGTCTTCTGGCATTATCTCGAGCTCATGGGAATTATGGCTTTTTCACCTATTACCAGGCCAGAACGTCATACTCCTTGGATATGAATGGAATCTAAATGAAATATTTTGCAGGGTGTCTCGCAGCCGCTTCAATACCAGCTACTATGACTGCCCGGGTTTAATGGGAACATCTGGATGATATTCCCTCATCCTTTCATTTTAAAGTCATCTTCTGTGATCCATCTCATCATTCTTTCACCGTTTGTTAGTCATCTTTTTTTTGTCATCTTTGTCTTCGATCTATCTAATCCTTCTTTAACCCTTTTGTCAGTGTATCCTTTATTTCCTAATTCTTTTTTTTTATTCTTCCATATATTTTCTTTCTTTGCGGAATAGCAAGCCGACGTCCCGTTTGGCTGACCTTTCCCCGTTTCTTTCCATTTTCGTCTAATAAATATATCCCCCCACCCCTCATCCTTTCTTCTGCGTGCAGTCTTTGAATGCACGATGGAACGTTGCGTCATTCTGTTTTCCCCCGAACTTGCCGCGCGGTGTTTCCTGGAACGTTGCTTCTCCTGGACACACAAAGCGATGCCGAGGGACGCAATATTTCATGTAGGGCGACGTCGCGTGGTATCCCAATAATTAATGAATGCAGTTTCTTTCTTCTTTTTCTTTTCTTTTGTGCGTATGTGTTGGCACGATATATCGCCGATTGGAAATGACAGAGCACAGGTACGTTGCCGGGTGGATATTAACGAAAAGCGCAGTACGAAAGATTGGCCGCGCAACCAGTGAAGGGAAGGAAATTCGGGAAGGAAATTCGGGAAGGAAATTCGGGAACGAATTCGGGAAGGAAGTTCAGGAATAGCCGCTCTAAGTAATGCACTTAAGTAATGAGTCTTTGAGCAATGAGCTGTCCGTGTGATGAACACGTGCTTCAAGTAAAAGATATTCTGCCTATATAATGACAGCCATCAATAATCGTGAGCTGACGCGATACCTGTGGCTAACGTGCTTTAAATTAAAGGTACATCGGCACATCTGACTAATGAGCCGGCTAGTTTTGACCCAGGCATATATCACAATCGGGCTGTATTCTGAAGTTCGCGCGAAGCGATGTAAAATACGTCCAAAAAGTAGAAGACGGAGGAAGTGATGGTGATGCGATAAGGAAAGAAAGACGAAGGTATAGGGGTTCCGACTTCACGCCCAAATGAAGTTTTTTTGGTGACCAAAGGTGACCAAGGGAAGATTTTTGAAGAGATTTCTTTCGTTTTTCTCTACTGATTCTCATGAAGGTTGATCAGGTATTTAACCGGAGCAGTCAACTACTGTCCTCCACAATGTAGCTGTTCTAGTGCTTTAGTTCTTAGGGAGTACTGCTTTTCCTGCGAAAGAAGTAGGGTACAATGTGGGACACAAATGTGCAATTAAACGCCATTTTGTGTTTGTGCGTATGTTTTAAAAAATAGTGACATGAGCGTTCTCGGCGATCTCGAGATTCCGTCCTGTATGTATAAAAGCAGTAGAGCAAAAATAGTCGGGTTATCTTGCCCCTGCCCTTGGGGGCAAAATGCGACAACCTAGAAAAACGAATCGTTACCAGTTCGCTCTTGACTATCCCCAATGCATTGCACCGGCACATTGCAAACAAGCAGCGATCGGCATTTTGACTCACGATAACTCACGTTCACAATCATCTGATATAGTGTGCTGCCATTTCAGTCGCACGCGTATAGTCAGCGGTGCCGGCTATGGCATTTTCTGTCTATTGTCCCCGCAGTACAATAAATGCGCATCGACATCGATACGGGATACGATGCAAAATAATCGACCATGCCACAAAAAAAGTAAACATATCCGCGCGGAACCTTTTCTGAACGTGAACGCGCGCGAGCTGTTTCAACTTCAAGCAAAGAGCACCGCACTGGAGCACCGGCCTTCAAAGCGCCGCAGCTTGTGGTGGCGCGCTCACGAAATCATTCCATGAAGCGCGCCATTTCGTAGTCCGGCATGCCTTGCGGTTGCTTCTTCGCACCGCCGTGGGGCGCCACAGTGTGATCGCACTGCTCGAACCAGCGAGATAAGACGACAGCTGAGAGCAACCGCAAAAAACTTTCCTCCTCCTTGACGTTGCATCAGCCTTCTTTTAAGATAATCGCAAGTCTCTTGCCAAGATGATTGTAATCACTTCAGACTCTTGGCTTCGGTGATTGTGATTGTGCGATTGTGAGTTTTTGTTTTCTTTCCTTTTTTTGTTCCGGAACTCTGCAAACAAGGCACTGCCAGTCTGTTGTGGCGCACGTGATACATGTTTCTCAGCGCTTTTGCTGCTCCTCATTCTCAAATTTAACTTCGCAACATCTGTTCGTTCCGCATATATTCGAAGCATCCCAGATAATGCGAAAAAAAGAAATATTTCACAAACGAGCCTAGAACTATTTAATAGGGATGGGCCAACCATATCCGCGAATCCTAGGCAGGGATTCGGGATTCGGCAATCTGAATCCCAGTGACCAAAACGGTGAACCAAATCTTTTAAATCCACCAACTTTTTCTTTTCAAAATTGACGGAATCAATGTGTACCTGTCAGACCCGCTGCTCCGCCCTCTGCGGATATCCTCAAGTATGCTGGAACGACAACCAAATATATCGTGATTTGAGGAAACTGTCGACTCTACTCAGGCATAGAGTCACTGTACCCGGGGGAAGAGTATCGCAATCGCTTTCCCCGTGCCGCCGCCATACTCATTCGCCGAGGCGCGTCACGTGGCGCGTTTTCCTCCTCTTTGCTTCCAACCTCCCGCAGGGTCTACGGGGAACGCAATAGCTGGGACGCATGTGCGCGTATGTTCGTACGCCGCTCCTGTTTTTTTGTACGCGAAATGGATCTCAGAGAGCTGAGGAACTTCGAACAACCATGTCTGGATGTTGTGCTGCAACGGGACAGAGTCAGGCAAAACATTTTTCTGCATTCCGACGGGCAAAAGTGACGAGACGCGTAGATCGTCACAGAACCTGCCGGAAGAACTTCACGCCTACGAATAACACACGCTTGAGCGAGGTAAATTTCGTGACGTGTTTATTTTTCATTGCAGAACCTTTGCACACAATATTGAATAACAGTTCAACTGTGCGAAGAACAGCCGGGCGTATCAAAGTAGTGCTTGTTGGATCTTCCCATTGCGTTCCCTGTCCTGCGGCGCTAACAAAACCCCACTATCAGGACCACTTCACACGTCGCGACGACTTCGAGGACAAGGAGATTCGAAAGAAGTTGAAGTGGACGGCAGTCCCAAGCAGTTTTGCATACCGGACACCTACGACGCTGAGGAAGGCTCCTATCCCCCGTTCTTCGCACGCAGAGTTCTCTGAGGAGTCACCAAAAGACTTGCACACTGAAGTTGATGACAACCTAGTGTAAGATCAAGGGCAGTGGAGGATGATAATGCGTCGAAATATATATAGATGTGCACTATGAAAATTATTGAAACTTATGAAAACTATTCCTAAATATTGATCAAGGGGCAGTGGAGGATGGTAATGCGTCGAAATATATGTAGATATGTGCTATGAGAACTATTGAAACTTATGAAAACTATTCCTAAATATTGAAAGTTATGAAAACTATTCCTAAATATTGAGCTGTAATTGTGAGTGAATCAACTTTGCAGAGGAAGACAACACCGTCACAAATTTATGTGATCAGAGCATCGAGGAATATGCGCAGGAAAAACCTGCAGACAAGTCATGTGATGGTCCCCTCGACGAGGTCTCAGTCTTAAAAGAAACGAGCAAAGGCTGAGACGGAATGTAGTGACTTGAAGCTCACTGTCTACTCCTCATGGAAGATCAACTGCTTGCGTTGGAGCGGGTGATTGGAAGAACAATCCACAGCACTTTACATGCGCGTGAAAAAACGTTGGCATTCACATAGTCATTGAAAGTGTGAAATAGAAATTTAATTGCGAAGAGATGAGAACAAAACTGGTGGAGGTTATGTATGTCAACCTGAAGCTGCGCACATGAGCACTATAGGTTTATGTCCACAAAACAAGTGAACTAAAAGAAAAAAAACTGATCTATAGAGCGCAAACGAGACTCGACGATGCCTTTTAGAGGCGAACACGCGCCAACATAAATCGTCTGTTAGCTACAGAATACAACAAACTATACTGTAGTGACGCTTGTGCCCTGTTTCATTAAGTATTAGCCGAGTTCCACCACAGGAAGTCACAAACTTTTTCGTGCACAGCCGCGAAATCAACGCGATGTAACACTGACCACAGCAATCCTAACACGCGATCCGCGGCGGCTTGGAAGCAATATGGCTGCCGGAGCAGACGACGCGGAGCGGTTGCGGTACTCTTCCCCCGGTACAGTGACTCTATGTCTGAGACGTGATCTGCGCCATCTGTTGGCCTTTCTCTCCATCCGCGTCTCTGTGTCGTCTGCTCACTGTATCTCTGCTGTTTGCAAAACCTCGCATCGAAGTGATTTAAACTAATGTGTCGTTTGCATTCTTATCTTCTGGAATACACAAACCGTGCACTTTCGAAATGAAATGCTTACTGCACTCGCCTGAAACGCACCATCTCATCTGATATATCGCTTAGTCTTGCGTTATCAATAGATGGCGCTCGAGTCGCCCGATGATTGGGGCGCTTCTGAAATCAGTTAGCTTGCTAGCTTGGAGCTACCTAGCTATCTTTGAAACTCCGTTGCTGAAAAAATAATGAATTTACAGCAGAACTGTCACGTATCTGAAGCGTCCAGTTACAACCTTTCAGAAAACCATACAGTTTCTACGAGATTTCCGTTCACTTTACAGTTCCTTGTAAGGGGGGAATCACTTCTTCATAAATCTATGGGCGATTTTCTTTCGCACAAGACACGTGAGCGCTCTAAACTACCAACTTAAAATTGGTACTGGCATGTTCTCTTAGCTTTTCTCTAGTAAATGGCGTATTTCTTAGGGGACAATGTTGAGCCGTTGATTTTTAATGCATTAAAGTTTGGTGCGTCTCGAACATGTGCTGCCATCTCGATAAAGTGTCGCACACTAGAATATTTGCGAATTCGGGCTCAATACAAATCAACGAATAGTCGTGGAATTCTACAAAATGCGTAAAAAAATGTCATTGACAAGGGAAAAGCAAGGAGAACACGCCAGTACTTCTGTTGTTACGACAGTTTACGCCGTTCCTGAGTGGTGTGTGAACAAACTTTCTCTATTGACTTGCACAGAAGAAAATTGCGAACGCATACTTAATAGTGTTGCTGCTGGTGATTGTGCAGGCCTTCTACTCGATATATTGTGTTTTGCGTTATCTGCATGGCACGTATGCGACAACTGATCAAGAATGGATGTCCCGCTTCAGGTTTGCACCAGGAAGGAGCAGCAGCAGTCAGTCGTACGTTTCTCTATAAGTGTAGGTGGGAAACCTACTGAAGTCAGACTAAGTATTTTCTGTTGTTTTCATCTTAATTGCCTTCATTGCTCCATTGAAAAGAAGAAAAGAAACAGAGAGAGAGAGAGAGAGAGAGAGAGAGAGAGAGTAGACCTACACGTAAGGTGAATCATGAAAACCCTGGTCTGCCATCAGTGGATTGGTACCACATTCCCAATGTCTTTTGGTGAGACAGACAAGTGTCAAACATGCTCCTAACATACTCGTAGGTTCGAGATGAGTAGAAGTGCAACGCATGATGTAAAAACCCGAGACTAGGGAACACGAAGGGACAGACACAAACACATCATGCATCATCTTCACCAGCTCGCTTGCTTCCTAGCCATTTTTTTCATAGAAGTGCAAGTTTAGTGCAAAGGTTAGCTCAGGTAATGCTTTCCCAGACTCCTTTTTCCTTCTTTTTTCCTCTGTTTTTGCCACATGCCGCTTCAAAAGTTCTTGGTTAGTATCCCTTACAAAAATGGCTGTTGACCTTTCGCTTCCATTCTACAGAACTTCGTCAACAGAGAGCACAGACATTCAGTTGACTCTCTATAAGCCTTGTGTTTACCTCACATATTGATCTTATATTGACCTACGGAACTTTAAGTCTTGTTGACAATTATTCGCAGGAAGGTAACAGGTCTTTCTGTAGACTCTCCATATACTTAACACAAATTTCGTGTGACTTTCATGTGCAAGTCTTGTTATATGTGATCACAATTTCTCTGTTGACTTTGTTGTGACTCAGCTGTCAATGAGTCTTCGTCACCCACGAAGCTACCTTCGTCATGTTTTAAAAGGCTTGGCGACCGTTACGTGAAACACTCGGTATATTCTTCCTAATCGCGGAAGATACATGATTTACTGAAGCCCGATTAACACCATCCCCGTATGATGTCAAGACTTTTTGTGGACTTTCTTTGACTTGAGCGAAGCCAATTTCTCCGTTCTATTGTTCACTCAATCGCAACACGCGTAAAATACACGAAATGAAGAACTGCTATATATGTATCTTATTTATTCCGAAAATGCATACCTTGAAAGTGGTATCCAGTGTCGACTCAATCATACAAAACATCCCGCGCACACAGTAGCGAAGTATTCCACACGTACACATGCTTTATGCAACACAGTGTCGCGTCGCACAATAGACGGTCAATGACCGGTTGCTGTCTGAGTTCTGCTGGCGACCCACGATAATGGTAGACTTCAAACTTCGCTGAATTTCGGCGAAAGCGACGTCTCTGAAGCGCTGGAGAGAAACATGTCTTAATAGGGCATTCAATCGCAAATTAGTAATGTTCAAACGCAAGCGAGTAAATCCGAGTAAAATGGTCATAGCAACAACAAATTTGGTTCACAATCAACACCGACCTCTAGCTGATACTTGTACACTTACCTGACGGGACGCAAAACTGCAGCCACCGCTCGAAACATACAAAACCCTACAGCACAACAGTCATGGTATGAATACAAGTGAAGCTTGATCACACACTTCTATCACACAGCTTACCCCTTACGACGCAAAATGATATCCTCCTTTTCCTTTGTTCTTTCAACCTGCAGGTTTTTAGGAGAGTCACGTTGTCTGTGACATTGGCGTCACGTGTCTCAGATAAAACGTGGCACATCAGTGGCAAGTCAGTGGCACAGCGGCGGTGCCCCTCCAGACATCTTCAGTGTGGACAGTTCCACCACGCGCGTACCGGCTTCTCTTCGCCAACTGCAGC
Source organism: Ornithodoros turicata (assembly GCF_037126465.1). Classification (NCBI taxonomy): domain Eukaryota; kingdom Metazoa; phylum Arthropoda; class Arachnida; order Ixodida; family Argasidae; genus Ornithodoros; species Ornithodoros turicata. The sequence continues at coordinate 135,335,424 of NC_088202.1, read as the reverse complement.
AGCGGAAACAGTACTGCACGGGGGATCCGTCACGGGGGTGGCGGGCAAGGGGGACAGTTGCCTCCCCTGACTTCAGCAAGTAAACATTGCCGTTGCAACACAATGGCAAATTATTATTACTTTGTTTTTTTCTATACGTTCGAGAAACGTGTGGTTTCTGAGCCAAGATAATCGTTCCGGGAGCAGTCGACGCACAGAATCATATGCAGACCCCGTACCGTGAAAACCATCACCCGAAACATTCAGGCCTGCCCCACTCTGGAAAAAATCATGGTACTGTGTGTGCGCGCGCGCGTGCGTGCGGAGGTGCGGCATTAGGAGTCATCCTAGGGACTGTACGTACCGAAGATCTTGCTGCGTTCTACGATCAGCAGGGCGAACCATGTACGTAGCTACATACTAGCTCAAATAAACAACTCTGTGGCTGTTGTTGATTTTATACCAACTATAATTTGCATCATATCTGTCAGTTTTTTTTTTCCTAGTTTTTCAGTATCATGTGTGTTCGTTGTCGTTCGCCCACGAGCTCCTTGAGTTATCTTGACACCGCATCACCTCGAGCATCTGTCCTTTCCCTGACTGCCGGCTCACTGTGACTCCCGACAGTCTGAGGTGTGTGTTTGACGCGCTTTCGGTGCCTTACCCCTTCACTCAATGTCTATATGCGTCGTGCCGGGACTTTCACATTTCCAACGCGCGCCCACTGCAGACAGAATGAGACAGTCGACGCTTAATACGTCCTTAATTAAAACGACGTGTCTCGACGCAAAAGGACTGCGTAGAGGACGCGGAATGCGTATTTACACGCACTGTGCACAGCATCTGCCTGCGTTCCTTGTAGAGCGAAAGCCCACACAGGAGATGTGATGCGCCCACACAGATTTTTTGTTTTTGTTTTCGTTCCGTGTAAGCGCCGCGAAGTAACTTTGGCTATGAGCGATGTGGACAGGTGAGAAGACTGCAGCAAACAGGGGTTAGTATGAGTCCTGGACAGACTTCACCACAGCAGAGGGCAGGACTCGAACCCAACACCTCGCTGTCTTCAGCACGACCTTGACTACCACAAAAGAGCGAGACGACTTAACTCGCTCGGCCATGCCGCTGGTCACACTACACTGAACCCTCTGACCACGGTCGATCCCGGTCTTCCTTGGTCATAATGCGGAATTGTCATATTAACGGGGCGCATTTGCAGAGGTTTCACTAAATTGTTCTCCAGGAGTATGGTCGTAAAGTGCGTATGTCAGATTATCGGGGTTCATATTAACGAGAGTTCACTGTATATGGTTAGACCGGTTCGTCAACAAGGCTAGGAACAAAAAGCATTACAGCCTTTTTCTACATTCTACGAAATCACTGTCCAATCATGCTGTCCCTCCTTCGCAACATGCACACGCCTGTATGTTCCAGTATACTAAACTTGCCAATGACGTTTATTTACACGACGATGATGTCCGAGATGTGCACGTGATCTGAGCACGTAACTTATTATCCGAGTCGTCGTGACAGGTCGCATTTCTTGCTAGGATTCATGCTACTATCGGGCACACATTCAAAAGTTTCGGCGAAAGATTGCATATTCTCGACGAGGTCATGACAGTCAGCGTTTCGCTCCGCGCCGTCTACGCCGCGCGAGGCACAAGTCTTCAGACAAGCTGACACGAAGAACAGTTTTCGGGATGACAGCCTCAACACCGGCAAGCGCATTGCCTGCTCCGCTGAATTCTGCAGGTAGGCTTTGTGGGCGATGTGCAGTCCCAGCAACCTACTTGTCTGTTTACAGGCTGTGTTGCTGGGTTTGAAAGTCACGAAACCCTCAATCAAAGCAGTGGCTATAAGGTGTCCTAGGCTAGCGTAGTTCACTGCAGCCAACAGGTCCTCGCGAAAGAGGAAGTTATGAAGCACCGTCGCTGGCACACCGACAACGTGGGATATCTTATTGAATGGAAGTTCATTTCCAAAGAGCGGAAACAGGAAAATTCCGGGATGGTTCAGCTTCCATGTTATCCAAGACTCGCGCTTACGAAGCCATGCACCAAGAAAACTTTCTCCAATATTAGGCACGACCGACCAAAACGTTTCCAGGTCACGTTTTGTTTGGAGGCCTTCTGGGAAGCCGAGCACAAAGTTTACTTTCGCCACGTCGTCTAATGAAGCTTCCTTGTCCACAAGTGTTGATGTCGAAAGCCACTCCAAGAGGCCGTTTTGAACGTCAGATGCTAGGGATCCCACTGATCGCAGCGCGACAGGATCGACAATGTTGTGTATGTGGTAGAAGCTCATGGAGGCAGCTGCATCCAACATTTTATCACAGCGGGTGGAGTAGGTTGAATCGTCGTAGTCGTCGCTAAGCTCGTTGTTGACGAACGGACCAAACTGACGAATGAGTTCCCACAGGGCCAAGAGATTGATCTGGTCGTTTCGTAGTCCTGCTAAGACTGTATTCAAAAACTTTAGCAGTTTCTCTGACGTCCAGACCTGGTCTTCCACTGTGTAGTGCGGTGACGCATACTTCTTGAGAATAGAAAGCCAGGGACCACCTCCCCTTGCACCGGGATCTGAAAAAAAGATAGTTTGCTATTAGGCTATCACACAAGCGGGGACAGAATAACGTTTCTGCGGCATTGTTCGAATGCATAAGACTCAACAAGGGCTTCTAAATGTAGTGGATAATTTTAAATGTAGAAGTATCGCACAGTTAACTAGCTTTTTTATTCATTTTTTTTCTTTTTTACGTTTCCTTGGAGAACAGAGAGACAAATAGAAGAGCGTTTGTAGAGAGTTTGTTCATCGCGGCCTGGCAATCCACAACCAAAGCGTCGAACCGAACCCGAACCTGAACCGAAAACCCTTATTTTTAGCCGGAAATATTGGCGCCATCCTGGAGCTGAACATGAACTGAACCGTTTAAAAAAAAAAAAAACTCGGTAACCGGTTCAAATAACTGTTCACTCCTATCCCCAAATTACCGACTGTGGCAGAAATTTAAATTATGCCAGTGCCAGTGACTGATGTACGCCGAACACTTTCATATGCCACAACAATAAAAAAATAAAACGAGTTGTAGCATCACAAAGGAGCGTCGAAAAGGAGGATGCACACAAAGGACTAAATTTACTCGATGTCACCAAATTTAGACCTTTTAGAGACTAAATGACTTGCTCCAACCATTAGTCAATTTCTGGACTAAATGCATGTCACAGGGTGGGATCTGCATTTCATGCTTTGTCTTTACAGCTCTTATACACATAGAGGAGAACATGCGATTTAATAGTGCACGCTCCTCGTCCTCCGTGTTAAACCATCCCAAAAATCCGCCATGAGCATTGCAATTTCCTGCCCCAGCCCGCCATAGAAAATTAAATGTAACAAGAAAAATGTTGCGACGCAATGTACCGCGTCAACTTCGCAGCGACATTCTAGTCGAAGCAAGTTCATGCCATTGAACCGATTCGTGAACCAAACCGACAACAGTATCGGTTCGATTCAGTCCGCAACATTGTAACGACAGTACAAATGCATATTCTTTAGATACACCGGGAAAGATCATACCCATATCTTTGATGGCTTTCGGAACCTGTGTTTCGGATTCTGCATCAACACTCTGCATAGCCTTGCCAACGGTGGTTTCACTTCCCTTTATAGCCTGCTGCAGTGAAGTATCTACACCAAACGCAGACAGACGTTTGTTGTAGTAGTGGACATCTACTTGCGGACTGCGACTTATCCAAGCCTTGTAGTCCGCGTTCCAACGCAAATGCAGCATCCGCTGGCCAGAAGCGGTTAAATCCCCCGTAGAAGGTACCCCAGTCTCAAAAAGGACGTGCAAGCCGTAGTGCAAGGACAACCCGAAGAGGCGATCCAAGCCGTCGGTAGTAGTATCTGAACCACTGGAGGACATCTGTTGCTGCGCCATAAAACCTAGAAGGTCCGCTGGGTTGTTGACGTTGCTGCGGAATAAAAAGCACCGTGATATATATGTCAAGTCAACATTTCTAACCCAATGAGACGGCGTCTAATGGCGCATTCCATTGGCGTAACTGTGCCAATGTTTTGCCCGCGGGAGGCACAGAAACCATTCCGTTGGAAGAACCCGGTCAGAAACAACGCCGATGCAACAACGTTTGCTCTTGAGAGCAATAGTTTTTGACCAAGGTGGCCAAAGCAAGCCGGTGAAATCACGAGGCCACGCATTACGAGCAGGGTGCTTTCCGATAAGTTTAAGAGAACGGTGTAGAGGACGGTGGTCTTCCTCTACATGAGCCCCGACCGGCGATGATGGTATGCCACGGAGAGGCGATGACGGTGGCCTGTCTCCATGGCCGCGCCGGTGGAACTGAAGCCGGTGCTCCACGCGCGTGGCCATCGTTGTCGTCGTTGTCGTCGCCGCTACAAACGGGTCTTCGAAGAAACGTTTATTATGTGGAGGCAATTACAAATTTACAAGAAAAAATTTGTAGCCGTTGCCCGGATTCGGAATGGATCCCAAATGGGGACAATGGGCTCTCACAACATCAAGGCCACCCAACAGAAAGTTTCCCTCGTGGAAAAGCTTTGCGCAGTGATTGTGCAGATGCACTCCACAAACTTTGCCTCACAGTATTGTTTTCTCCTTGCACACTCTGCAGCGGCCCTGCTTTACATCGCGCGTTATGGTCCGGTGCTCCGAAAAGCATGATATTCCGCTATTTTTCCGATAGGATAGCTGGTGAATATCACTGTCAATTATCATTAATTTGAGTAAATTAGACACGCTCTTCACATTGGTGGGGTAACAAAGTGACCTTTACTAGCAAATTTCCGACTTAAGCTCGCAAAAATTTACATAATTAAACTTACGTTATACGACATTCACATCAGGAGGTGGCAAAAACCCAGTAAGAACAAGTGCCATTGACCGCATGGCTCTAGGTGGTGTATTTTTTTATTATAATTCAATGATACGTTTTCTGGCACGCCCTGTATATATTGCTTGTCTCGCGAGCTTCCATAAATTCGAGAGTCCTGTTTGCCAAACGAAAGGGTGAGAGTGAGGGGAAGTTTAATGCGATTGCGCATACCAATGACACTGGACGGAAGAACTGCTTGGCCTATTAACTCAATATAAGGATAACATCTGTGTTTTTTACTGCTTTTGGTTTGGGATATATTCAGTTGGTTCATCGAAAGTCGAATTCACGCTGCGACATACCTTGCCATGTTTCTCTCTCTCCTGCGATAATGCTCCATGTACAGGGACCCTATTCGGACAATTCTTCAAACGGCCCTTACCGTACATCCTGCGGATGTACAGCTAGTGACGTCCATCCATGTAGCTCCCAGAGATGTCCACCTGATATCCATTTCAGGACATGGACGTTGGGATCTGTTTTGGACGCCCGCAGGAGATAGTGTTCTGTCTGGGCTTATGGGGCAATCGCTGGCAGTCAATTTTTGGCAGTCACTTATCTTGACATCCTACACCCTATGTTCTTTTAATGTTTCCGGAAAGCGTTAATGCGGTAGTTGCCAAATGTCAGCAGCGTAATTCAAACAATGTATGGCGATCAAATGGTACCGTCCCTGTCGCCGTGTTTGTCTGCTAAAGCCAAGCGCGAACCTACTCGGTCATATGCCCCCATACAAAGATATCGCCCTTTAGTGTGTACCAGGGATGGGCAGAAATACATTTTGAGTATTTAAATATAAATACAAAATACTTTGTTGACGGGGGTATTTAAATACTCTTCATAAATAGTTTTCAATATGAGTATTTAAATACAAAATATAAATACTGTATTTAAATACCGTAACTACCACCATAAATACTGTGAGGAAGATGTCATCGGCAATTATATAAATAATTATGACCATTAGGACAAATCAGCAAGAAGGAATAGCATTTATTTGTTAGATTATCATGGCGATTTTAATATTAGAAATTTCTCGAAGACTGCTTCTTTTAGGCATCTTCTGTTCGGCCATACAATCAGATTCGCAAAGGAGAATAGCATCTCCACAGGTGCCGATGAACAAATGCTTGTATCAAATTTGACGAAGATGCTTCGTAGAACAATGTAATCGGGTGGTCACCACCGTTGTCCGCAACAACAGTGAAAAACTCGCCATCTAAAATGGTTTGTCGCATGCGCATATGCTAGTGCAAACCCGGCATAATTGCGCCCCAAACTCGCCCTCCTTCCCGAAAGGTCAAATGCAGGGCAACTTTAAGGTATGAGTCAGTATATTCTGTATTTAAGAGTATTTATAAAGTATTTACAAAAATAAATACCCGAAAATTGGTATTTAAATATAATTATAAATACATTTTCAAGTCTGTATTTAAATACAAAATATAAATACATGTATTTATATTTTAAATAGTATTTTAATTACAATGTATTTAAATACTGCCCATCCCTGGTGTGTACACAACTGTTATTTAAACATATAGTATGATCAGGTACTCACTTCGTACGCGTAGCCTTGCAAGCTCGCAGTAGAGCCACCGATTTCTGCTCTGGCGTTTGTCCTGTCTTTGGCACCACGATGGCCTCTGCCCATTCCCGTGCAGCCTTCTTCACATCCATTTCCAAAGTCTTGTGCATATTTTCTTCCGGGGCGTCATACCGTCCACATACGTACTCGTAGAAGTCGTCACACGGTTCTACGTGCTCACTCAGCATGCTCTGCAGTAAGTTAGACATCATACTGCAACTCCTTGTGAAGCATACGTTCGCGGGAGGAGTGTACGCGAAGTACGTTCGTGGTGTGGTTGTCGTTGGCTTGAGTCCAATCAACTCCTTGATGGTCTTTGGTGAGATCACAAAGTTCAGGAACAAGCTCGTGAGTACGGCTCCCAGGGCGATCCCAGTGGCCAAGCCGCACGAGCAGATGGGTATTATAATTTCCATGATGTATTCTCGGAGGGCTTGCCAGTCATAAGACTCCTCTTCGTCGGGCACCATTTCGAGTTGCTGTTAGAATAGGTACCTTCGTCAGGCACTTAAGAACAAACAACGAGCATAGACTACCGGCCGCGGCATGGTACACCAAGAATATCATGCGACTAGGAAAGAGTGGATCTTTGGCAAAACAAGCGCACATTGGTGTTGTCGTCATGTAACTTATAGCGAATTCAGCATGTCATAATAGGGCAACATGCAACATGTTCCGCTGGTCGTTCGCGTGCAGCGTGCGCTCGCGAGCACTGAATCCGCCGTGCAGGTTGGCCACACCTAGAGATGCGAAGCCCCGGAAAAAACTCAGAAATTTTTGGGAAATTTTTTCTCTTTTTTTCTCATCTCTAAAAAAATTTCAAAAAGTTTCCAGGAGACAAAATTCAAAAATGTAAATTTTCGTGTTTTCGACGCCTTCCAACCCGCGGTGCCTCTAATCCGCCAACAACCACCAACTCAGAGTTCCGTCTTGCTGCTCCAAGCGATCGCGTTCACATAATGTCGGAGTTCTGGTCGGAGTAGACGAGTTGTTCCAATTACCTATCGCTGATGGTCTCATGGGAGCTCTAAGTAACGCTAAGCAGTCTCATGGGATGCTCTGCTTTGCATTTATGCCTAGAGAGTGAACACTACTAAAGCTCTTAACTCATTGTATGCTGTGGCTTGGCCGGCAATGCTTCGACTCAGCAGTGACCGCGTTTGTTTCCATTTCTTCAAAATTTTCGGACCCCCCCCCCAAAATAACCGATTTTTTCGAGCGATTCAAAATCTCCGGAAATTTTGCATCTCTAGCCACACCGAGAATATTGGCCGTAAGGACCGGAAGACGAGCTCTGAAGTTCCGCTTTCCGCTCCTTCTCACCCTCCTTTTTACACTTGCTCAACATGGCCGCCATGGAACCGGCAGACCTAGTGCATATGATGGATGCTTTGGATGAGTCAAGTTCGTCACCTCGCTTTATGCTGAGGCGTTCGATTTTTTTTTTTTTTTTTTTGATCGTATGGGATGAGAGTGGTCACGGGCGAAGCATCCGAAAGTGGAGAACTATAGAGTCAGTAACAAGCTTTGCTTCAGAGTGTCGACACTGAGTTCCAAGAGCAAGCATGCGCCATCTTGTTTCCGCGCCATTCGCAACCGGACACTGTAGCCACGCGCACCTCAAAAGCATTTCAAAAGCAAAGACGATGCCATCTATCGTGCGCGGGTGAAATGTTCTTTTCTCTTGCAAGCAGCTCATCAAGGCTGACGGCCTTGAGCTCACCTTGACATCCTCGGGACGCTCTGGTGGACGATACACGGATTACCGCACAACAATCACACAGGGAGCATTATATTACCAGTCTTTGATCCTGAATAGACCTCTACCTGTGTAAACAAATGACGTCATAATGTTCGACATCCCCACGAGTTTGGTAGAGTTGAACTACGTTCAAAGCTAGTGGCGAACAAGGTCGCGCCTGAAAGCCACGGTCTTGAGGGGATTACGATGGTCTCTGAAAGGGACGCGACCTTCGGTCCTACTTTCTTTCAGCGAACAATAGACGATTTCAGAAATTGCACGGACGGCCCACCAGAGTGCGCCGTATTGCGAAAGCCCCGCTGCACCTTGGGATTTAGTTTTCATGAGTCAGAGAGAAGAAGAAGAGAGCAAACGGTTTCGGTTTTCTCTCTTGTGCACCTCCCGCACCTTCGAGCAACAGGCAGGCGAGCACGAATGTAAACCATTTCCCACGACGCATTGCGCGAGACTTGGGCGACGGAGGGCCCCCGTGCGGAGCACAAGGGCATTATCTGAAATCGCCTATTGCTCATTCGTGGAACCCAGCTTTCCCCTTCCGATCTGTTTTGGTTTCGGCCTGTCTACCAACGTCATGATGACGTTTGTCGGGTGGAGGTTTATTGGAGATGGTACCGGTGTGGTGCGCAAACAAGATGGCGCTGCTGTTCCCCCTTGGACCTGAGTGTCGATACTCTGCAGCTCATTTAGTGACTCTAGAGAACTATACGTTGTGGACACTGTTTCGCGATACGCGGACGATGAGGTATGTGGTATGAGGTATGAACGTGGTTAGTGGTTATGAATGTGGGTCGTCAATGTGGATTCCCGTACTGCCATGTTTTCCTGTCACAGGCTGTGCTGTCTGAGGTTTTTCCCTTGGTTTTCCGAGGACTTTCCAGACGAATGTCGGCACAGTTGCCCCTGAAGTCGGCCCAGGACGCATACTAACCCCGCTATCCCCCACTCTTTCCTGCTGTCCTCTCTCCATATGTCCACGTCTGTACGCCGCTGATAGCTACAGTTGCTTCGCGGCGCTAACACCGAATAAAAAAGCGTTTAAGGTACTGTAAAGCAGTAGACAAGCATGATATGCCAGTAATGTGATTAGAGACTTTGTTGCTTCTAAATACCATATGCGGAATCATACGACCGACAACGCACTATAAATATTTCTAATTTGCCATGAAAGCTGCGGCGGACCAGTGCCGTGTATGCCAAAGGGAGTCCTGGAGCTCCACCCACTTTCAGCTCTCTGGCCAATCACGAGCCAATATACAGTTCGCTATTAACCCCAGGCTATCCAAGCTATATATTACCCTATTCACTGGGTGCCGACATTTTCGGGAAACTGGATTGGATTAGATTGAATAGGATATTCCCTGAGGACCTAGCAACATAATGGATTTTGCGTCCACTTTTAACGGCGCCGTCTGGATGGTGAGGGGCACGCCGGGCAGACGCAGAATAGCAGAAGCAGAAGTGCTTGCTAGCAGAACTGATTGGCCGGCAGAACCGCTAGTTGGAACAGACTGCCGGTATTATACCCAGACAGAACACCATCTCCTACGGACATCCGAAATAGATCCCAATGTCCATATCCGAAAACTGACCTCCGTGGGACTCTCCTCGGATATTTATGGAAGGATATCCGTATCCGTATATCCACAGGAGGTCCTGTTGCGGCCGTTTCACGGATTATCCGAATCAGCTCCGTGATGGGATACTGTACGGATCATGTATTTGAAGAGAGAGAAACGCGGGACGATGTAGCACTGCAGAAATCCGGCTTTCCATGAACCAACTCACTTTCTCACGCTACATGAGTAAGAAACAGACATTGCCTCTACGCCGACTTAATACGCCTAGCAATTTCTCATTTAGCCGTTGTTTGTGCACAGAATCGAATTAAACTTAGACAGCTCACCGTACATTTCGACTTACAGGCGAAAAAGGCTCTCGAATGTGTGGAAGCTCGCGATAACACCAATGTATAGTGTCTGTTTCCTGTTTGGAAGTGAATGCAACTTCATATCCAAAGCATTTCGGCTGAATGGCCCAATCTCTTGTTGTTGTTTATTTTTTCTTTCTCTCTTCTTCTTCTTTTTTTTTTTTTTTTTGAAACGCTGCGTCGATTTTCCCTCATGGGAAGCAAAGCGGAGCAACAGAAAGTGAAACGAGCGGCGACGGTGGCAACGGATGTTAAAAAAATGGCGGAAACACGCTTTATATTTTACTACAAAGCGTATACCGACTTCTGAAAAATAAAAAAGTAACACACGCTCGAGATACACGCTACATCCCAGAGAGCTCCTGTTTCTGTCCGTATTTTCTGGTTACGTCCGCAAAGTGCACGTTCGTAGGAAGTTCGAAGCCCGGCCAAGTGGATCTCCGTAGTATCTCCACTGGAGGAATTATTATTCTGCGGATATCCGTATCTCCGTGAAAGTATATCCGATGGACATCCGTAGGACAGAATTTTCTGACTGGGTGCGTACTTTAACTATGAAATATAACAAGATTGAACCAGGAACGGGCAAAGGTGTGTATATGAATAAAAGTATGTCATAAAATGAAAATTTTTGGCCATCCGTAGCGTTTTTCTTGCTATTTGCCTGTGATCGCTGTCATTACTAGGCCTAACAAGGACGACGAAACATATTGTTTTCAGGTAAACATCGACACTGGAGCGTAATTTAAAGGTGATTTGTAAGACAACTGCAACATAATGTACACTTACTGAATAAAATTGACGTAATTTGTAAAAAAAACTGTCATGAAATCCTCGCTTCGCCGTTCCAAGCTACGCCGCCATTTTCGGGAACTTTTGGTGTCATGGCGGCCCGCATAGAAAACAGCTGCCAATGAAAAATGCTCAATTTGATTGACAGGTCGAGCCCCTTCTTTAGGCTCCTCCGAATGGCCAGACTCCCTTTGGCATACAACGCACTGCGGCGGAGCGGAGCGGTGCGACGTCTGGTGTCAAACAACCCTCTGTACAGCGGGCAACACTGAAAATTGGGATTACACACTATTACACCGGAACTTCGTTATTTTAGTAACCATATTAGTTTTCCTGTTTACCTATGCATTCTGAAACCCCTGTTAACAGTGTTTTTTGCGAAGTAACCCAGCGCTGGCCGCTGTTCGATGGAGGCTCTCCCTACTTCTCTGCTGCGCCTGCGCGCTCCTTCTGTTCGCGGCCTCTTTCGAACGAACAAACTCTCTCTGTGAGCCACTGTGAACAAACAAGTTCCGACGCTGTCTGGCTTCTTGAACGTCTGATACATTTTTTTCAGAGGCTCAGCATTTCATTTCAGTTCGCTTATCCGTTTATCCTCAGATGTGGATCGTTGTGTGGACTGCAGGGGCGGATTTTATGGTGGATTGTGGTGGATTGTTATGTCGGGCCCAGTGTTATACGCATGCAATGTGGTTGCCGCCGTATGTGTCAGGAGTACGAATTCATTTCGAATACCTCGTACAGTGTTGCCCGTAATCTTTAATTGTAATCTTCTAATTAATTGCACCGTCGATTGGAATGAAACTTGCGCAGTTTTTGTCCTGGTGGCTTAGACTATCGAATAGCCACACTAAATGACATTTGATCGGTGCTGCTTTACAGTACCTTTAAGCGTTAAAAGTTATTAAAGCGATGGTCCTACGGCTCCATGTTATATATCAGTTCCATGAGTTATCCCGCTGTATTACTGCCAGTGCGGAGCAACAATGCTTGAACGCAGTTTCGTATTTTTGGCAGACACTAGCACAGTCTAGCCTGATCGGCTGGGCGGATCAGTGTAAGCGGCACTGGCGCACGCACTGCACGCGCCTTGCACCCGCGCACAGCGCTGACCTACACTGAACCAACCAGCTGAATTCGCTATTAGTCATTTTCGCGTTTGGTGAGACGAGGTCACGGTAGTATCTACCTCGCACATGAACGTTACCTTCGTATCTCCTTCGGCCAATGTGATTCATCATTGGAAACAACCATCAAAATGAGAAATTTCAGGGGAGAGGGGGATTTGCAAAAATGCAGGGGGTGTACACCCCCCTGAACAGGGATCTCCCTACACCCTCAGGGGTGCACATCTCCTGGGGGGTGTAGGGAAATACCTGTACAGCAACCGTACGTAAAGAATCTAATAACGTATCAAGCACGTTCATGGGGAACCCAGGACAGGTATCATTGGGCACAATTTCTACCGACTGCGTTTATCAGTAAACTTAGCGGGCGTTCACACGGGCCAACTTTCTGCACCAACTCGGACCAACTTTGGAGTTGGTGGCAGTCGGCCGACATCACCGACCATGACCAACTCGAGTTGGTGGGAATCGGTCGCCGAGCGATAACTTCGGAGAGTTGGTGGTGGTCTAACCAATCAACGCGAGGAGCATTGCCACGTGACCCTCCAGGGCGTCAAGCGATTTCGTTCCTGTCGTACTGCCTGGCATGGGTTCAAATCCTACAAGGGTACATGATGATTTTTAATTTTTTTTTGGTTGCTAGCGCCATATAAACATATCAATAGGCATTTTTTGAGATACTGGTGACCTTCTGGCGAAATAAAATGACTTCGTTTTCATTAATGAGAGTTAAAAAAAAAGTCACCAGCGGTTGGACTTGAACCCATACACCCCGATTGCCGTGAGGTTGGTTGTGGGCGGAGCTAACGAGTTGGTACGTGTGAACGTGGAGACGGTACCGTCTTGAAGTTGGTCCAAAGACGTTGCTTCGAGTTGGTCTGAGTTGGTGCTGAAAATCGGCCCGTGTGAACGCCCCCCTTAGCTCTAATACTAATCATACTAATACCATGATATCACCATTACTCCAGTCAATCTTGGCTAGAGATACTGCGTCGAATGACGACAACCCGAACAATGTATGCGGGTCGAAAACACTACGAATCATAAGTCTAAATGAATGCACACAAATTATTCGACTACGCCGCACGACATCAACGTCAAATCTATAGCGTCACATCACACACGACAGCACGATAATGCTGTCAACTAGCTCGGTCCACTGGTCCAGAAATACAGTTAAAACTGCCGCCTTTAGCAAAGTTACTAACCTCTGCACTTTCAGCATTGGAGCTCATCTTCCTATGTACTTCGTCGTGTATTTCTTGAGCCACGAAATACGTTGTGTCCCGTGCAGCTGTTGGATTGTAAAATGATCCCGAGCAGCACAGAACGACCAGTTCCTCGAGCAAGATAGAACACATAGTCTTCCTTCTTCTTCTTCTTCTTCTACCAGTGAGATAATGGCCGTGAGCCACTAAGGGAGATTGGCCAGGACAAAAGGGCGTGAGATGTTTGTTTATGTCTGTGCAGTAATGATGGGGACTAAGGCCAAGTCGGATCCAAGTAACTTATGACATATATGACATGTGATGACTAATGCAGGAACTGGATATGCACGTATGTGGGAATATGCGTATGGCGACTATACAGGGTCAAAAGGTCTTCCTCATCCTGGTATTGCGGAGAACTTTGCAGATAAGGAAGGTGCGATCCAAAAAAAAAAGAAAAAGAAAAAAGAACAGTTATTACGTCACATGTTTTACATTACCTTAAGTGTGTAGTTATTTACCTCGAAAGCGCTCTCGATACGACGTGAGGCATTCCGGAATACGTCCGACGTTACTTTTGTGCAGCTTGTGCAGGTTCAAAGTTGTCAGGCACGGATGAGATGATAATATATTGTATCTCTTACCTAATCTCAGACTCTGATTTTTTCTCTCATTTCTGATTTGTCTTGTGTGTGTTCCTTTTCGTTCCATGCCAAGACTGGGAGGTGATCCAGGTTTGAATATGGCCGCTGGCAGTGCTGTCTGGCAGACTTCTTCACGTTAGAAAAAAAAAAAGTAGCTAAATACCGCTACTCGTTACATAAAAAAAATAAAGAGAAAAAGAACGAAATACGTTACTCGTTACTGAAATCCAAAAAAGTAACGCGTTTATGTTACTCGTTATTCACGAGTTACTTTTCCATTACGACTGATGTTACAGTACGCCAAATTATGACACAACACGCTTTTATTGTCATGCACACTTCATACCGAACTTAATTTCAGTAGCAGTTGCTGCTTAAAATCATATGCGGGGAAGTTACTGTTATTTTGTAGTGCACTACTGTTACTCACTACTTTTTCAAAACGTAACGTGTTACGTTATTCGTTACTGTTGCGGTAGTAGGTAACGCGTTACTAACGCCGTTACTTCTAATAAGTAATGCCGTTACTTTTGCATTACTTCACCAGTTGTCCTTATAATATGTACCATTTTTGGTTGAGCTACATAAGTGCATTCCGCAAACCAATACAAGGAATGTTGGGCACAACCAAGGGTCACCCATGAACACAACTTACATGTACGATTTATTGCAACGCAGAAGTAGTTGATGTTCAAAATTGAGCTTCGCCCGTTTGGCTGAGAGGACGCCTAATGACCAGTGAGTGCTGCTTGTCAAGGTTGATAGAGGCGGTGACCTTTTATCTCACACAGTACAAATCCAAATAGCGAATTCCTTGGTACTTTGTTACTTGTTCAGAGGGCAGAGGCTATTTTTCTGTCGCTTTTGCCCCATTCGTCTGAAAAATACCAGAGGTAGTGTAGTAAACATAGGTGAACAAAACAAAACAGAGGTGGTAAACAAAGGTGACATCTCAACCAGGGTAGGTCAATAATCTTTCTTTTTGCGTTCTCCGTGGGTGCCGATGTGACCTTCTTGTCATTGTTGAAGATGAACAGAAAAAATCGGGAATTTTCCCGTATTCTGCAGGCACTATCCTCCCTCAAGCTTTCAAGTTTAGACGATGAACCAATGTTCCTGAACACGCAGTAACGCGTAACGCCGTTACGCGTTAGTTATTAAAAATGTAGTGACGTTAGGTTATCCGTTACTTTTCTCCCAAATGTAATGCGTTACCATATTTCGCTACTCGAATGTAACGCGTTACCGGTAACGCACTACTTTGTAACGCGTTACTCCCCACTTATGCTTAAAATGCCCATTCGGTTATGACAGTGTTGTTTGTTAAGCATTCCGGGATACCTGTCCTAACCGTGGGTTATATAGCGCAGGTTTTACAAAGGCATAGAATGTCCCGATCGCTCATTACGCTCTCTTAGCAAAGGGTCAGGAAGGAAGACCAAGAGGTGTGGTTTTCCCAGAAGGCTGTATATCGGTCAGTGACTTGGATACCGGGAACCTGCTGACTCAACCAGGTCGGAGCACCACGTGTGAAGTGTAGGGAGGACGACCCAATTCAGGATGTCGTCCATACTGACAAGAAAAAAAAAACGGCGGGAAAAAATAGTAGAGTAACTTGAGGTAACGGGTTACCAATTTTTGTAACGAAATACGTTACTAGTTACGGTGTCCGCCCATTTCATCGAACGTCGTTTCATCGAGGCCGTTTTATCGAACGCCATTTCACCGAACGTCGTTTTATTGACGCCTGACCAAGGTTAGGTCAGGAGAGCCTTTTACGTATTTCACACGTTGCCGCAAGAAAAAGCGGCGGCCACCGATTCGATGAAACGTCCATTTTTTGATGAAATGGCGTTCGTTACGTACAACTCAGCTGTCACGGTGCTCTCCCCGGGTTTTCCCCGATACGGCTTTAAGACAAATGTCGGCACAGCTCCCTGTGAAGTCGGCCCAGGACGAACGATCCCCTCTGCGATAGTCGTGACGTTGCCTGACTGAGCGTGGCCGACAAACGGAGAGCAGTTCCATCACCACTACCACCACAACCGAAGCTGTCTTCACGCTCTGCAAGTAACCGAGCGTTCTGCGCATATCTCCTCCTCTCCCGGTTACTCCACTCGGAAAGTCCCATTGGCTACGGCGGCGTCCTCCCTCTACCCTCGCACTGCCTCCTCTCATGCGTAGAGACTATTTAGGCGACGCTAACTGGTTTTATTGTTAGAATGGTCTGCTGTCCGTCGTATCGACGTCAAGCGAAGTTGCAGTGAAGTTGTCTGATGAACCCCATCGAGGGAAAACGTGGAGGAATGTCTTTCCGGACGTTGGTGAAGTGGTGATAACAGGGAGATAACAGCAGTCAGCCTCGTTTTCGGCTCATCTTGTGAGCAACGTCGTTGTACGATTTAACAGCTCACGCCTACTACGTAATGTTGGGAAAGGTCACATTCCCCATTAAAAGCTATCGTCAGCATCAACGTTCCGCATTAAGTTCTTTTGACACTTTTGGACACCATAGGACTCGGATCCTTATGGTGAAGAGGCTGATTATTTCATTCACCACATCACCCAGAAATGGAGTATAGAGCGATGAAACTTCCCATTCATCGTCTTAAAATTGAGTTGTTATTGTCAATGAAGTCGTTTTTTTTTCTTTTCTTTACAGCGACAGCTGTTTAGTGTCACTATCAAGATAACACCAACCCGCTTGCGTCATCCTCTACCGTACTCACCTACACTCTTAAAAATGAATTTCACCACATAGCACGCTCCTAGCCAACCATCATCCCGAATGACAACGTCCTCTCCCTAGATTTGCTGAAAACGGGAGGAGGAGCCTATTTGATGGCCATTATGCACGGCACAGAATAGGCTCCGCCTCCAGTTTTCAACAAATCTTGCGAAATTAGCTAGATAGCGAATTTGGACGACGGATATTTCACGGCACACGTTCGTTTCAGGATTTTGAAAAGATGGAATGACTGTCAACGAGGCTTGTCTCCCATTTTGCTATATCTCGCTATTTGCCCGAAATTCCCTAATTAAAGAACAATCAATAAATCTTTTGAATTTAAATTTTAGGTAAGTAGTCACTTTGTAGTTACATAGTCTCCTAGAGCGGAAGTATAGGCTCCACCACGCTTAACCGTAGCGCGGGAGCGCGTGGCCTGCTTCCTTGCCAGCGCCGCCTTGTGTCGATGCTGGGGTGGAGACTCTAGGGCATGGGTGCCGAACCTATTCGTGTTCGCGGGCCACGTTGAGCCGTGGAGTAACTACGCGAGCCGTGGAGTAACTACGCGATCCAGCGTAGCACGGTTTGGGGTAGCCTTTTCCGTATATATTTGCGTTGCTAAACCACATGGTCAGCAATCCTTTTTATTGGCTGTGTGCTGAGGAAGCTTGGCACCTCTTGTTTTTGCCTATTGCATCAACATCGGGTGAAAGGAATTGCGCCATAGGCGGAGAGTTTTCAATCTGCCGGAAGGGACCGGGGCACAACGCCCCCTCCCCCTCCCATGCAAAGAGTTCGGGCAGGGTATCAGGAATTATTCTGTGTTGTGACGTTGTGAGACGAACTTTTACATCGTTTTCATCAGCACTTGCATGCAACCCGCGATCGATTCCTAGGATCGTCCTCGAAACTTTCATCTTGAGTGTGAGCTGGGTAGACTACCCGGGGGGGGGGGGGGGGGCAGGAAAGTCCCGAGGGGGGGGGGAGCGTAACTTTGACTTATACAGGTTCATCACAGACAACACCTGCTCACAGACTTATGTTGGTACAGTTGTCCGGGACGTGAAGTCACGAATTAATATTATTAGAAGACTTGTCTTGTACCGAACATGAATAACGGCGCTGCGACAACATACGTATCTTCGGATATTTTCGTCCACCGTAAGAATAAAACGAAGCCGCACCAGCTTCCGCGAATTTGTTCTATATCGGTACATCGCACTGCAGGTCAATCAGTTCTATTTGTAAGTGCAAGGGGAACGTTGTGCACAGCTGCCGAAAACGGCCACCGCAAAAGCACCGTTTCAAGTCTCTTGTACTCGAAGAATCTTTGGTCGGGAGATCACGAGGCTTGCGAGTGAACAGGTCAGAAGACACCAGTATCAGAAATCGGCCATGTAGGGTTTTATCCGAAATTTTGGTTGGAATGTACTGGCAACATCAATCAAGTAAAAATCAGCCAACGGGGGCAGGCTTAGAGAGTCATCAGCGAAGACGACGAAAGCTACACAGAGACCCATACAGGGAACGTCGAACTTTCAACTTATAATCGTATTATATAATCACTAAATTAAAGGTTGATTATGATTAAAAGTTCGACGTTTCCTGTCTCTCTCTGTGTTACTTTCATCATTGCCATATAGGAACCGGCCCCAATCGTACCTCTATATGGTAACCTAGTCTCTCATTTAGAGAGTCATCGGCTCTTACAGGTCAATGGAAACAGCTTTCTATCACTAACCAATGCAAGATCAACTGCACGAGTACAGAGCCCAGCCAACGCCCAGCAACGACCGTTCACGAAGTCACGACCGTTCATGAAGCTTGGGACGATTTTTTTATGTTTTTTGCTCGAGGGCCACGCTTGCCGCCACTTCGGCACCCCTTGTAAGGGATCTAACATGGATCTAACATTTTCAGGCTAGATAGTCGTTATGATACCGCACATCCATTGTGCAGCCTTGGAAGGACACTGGAGAAATAGATCCGCTACAGCGTTTTCCGATCTGCACCCCAAAATCGGTGGGAGCGTATTTTTAACAGGTTTGATGATTTTACACATTTGTTTCTTAAGTGCTTGATATGTGCTGCAAAAGCCAGCTTCTCGTCAAAGATAAGTCCACGGAGTTTATGATTAAACAGTCATATCTTGAGTGTCTGTTTTCAGTGCAGGTTCAACAAATGGTCCTCTAACACTGGAGAAACGAACACGGAGTCTTTTCAGAGGAGAAATTAGAGCTATTCTCATGGGACCATCTGACTAACTTGTTGATTGTTTGTGTTCTTGGCGCTCGCATACAGCCACGTTGCATGAGCAATAAGATACCTGAATGTCATCTACATATAACGAATATGTGACTGACTGCAGTATGACAGAGTTTATCTTTACAGTAAAAAGTGTAATGATTTGAACGGATCCCTGAGGAACACCATTCTCCGGAATGAGAGAATGTGATAGGGTATATTGCCCAACTGGATTTTGAAAGTTCTTCCCCGGAGGAAATCCGCAATGAAGCTTAGGTGACGACCGCGTATTCCAAACGAGTACAGATCACGCAAGATTTCATATCGCCATGCGGAGTTGTTGGCGTTTTCTAAATCGAAAAAGACTGACACACAATGTTGCTTTCTGACGAAGTCTACTCTTGTAGTTGGCTCTAACCAAACAAGATTATCAACAGTTATGCACGTAGCTCGGAAGCCACGCTGGTATTGGCTGAGGCACTGACTTTTCTCGGGGTAATATACAGGGCAGTTGTTCACCATCCTCTTAAAAGTTTTTCCGAGGTAACTTGTGAAGGCGATTGGCCTGTAGTTAGTGGGACAGGAAGGATCCTTCCCTGATTTCAAAAACAGAATTATAGCTGCTGCTTTCCAATGTGAAGGAAGATGCCCCTCCTTCCGTACCAGGTTGAAGAAGTCAAGTAACCCTTCTTTTGACATCTCAGATAAATGTTGCCACATAGCACATTCAATGTTATCTGGACCTGGTGCTGTGTGTATCGATGATAGCTCCTGACAATTCTAGCATGGTGCGAAAGGTTCATTATATGGATAATTGTCACCAGTATTATTAATTATATTCCGTTTCTCAGCGGCTTCCTTCCTAAAAAAAATCCATACTATAATGTGAAGAGCTTGATACGCTCTGAAAATGCTAGCCAAGCGCGTTAGGCTGTTCTTCGAGACTATCACAGATAGCATATCATTGACTTATAAAAGAGAAGTGGAAAAGTTAGCCATATTCACCCTTGGCTTTCTTCAGTCGGTCCACGCAAACTTTAATGGTGTATTAGAATTTAGGGATGATAGAAAGCTTTCCCCAAGACTCGCGCTTATCTCTATTGCGCGTCCGCCTTGCGTTTGCTCTGACTTTTTTTAAATGCAACCAGGTTTGCCGAAGTCGGGTATCTTCTGAAGATGCCCCATGCTACGGATTTTGTTCTGTTCTAGTAGTCTGACATTTCTTTGTCCACCAAGGTTTTGGCCGCTTGGGGAGGCGCGACCGGAAGTTTGTGGGATGGACTCGGTGGCAGAGCTAATTATGGTGCGTGTGATAAGAATATTTGCTTCATCAACTCCTAGTTCATGAAAGCTGGAAGTGAAGGAACGTGCTTTCTCTTGAAAAGGTTCCTGTTTGCCTCTGACGATTTCCACCTGGGTGGATGTGTGCTGAAGTTAGCGATTGATTGGTTGGTTGGTGACTAGTGAGAGGTGACGACTAGTGCACCTCTCACCTACAGTGTGCTTCCGTCCCATCAATACCGGTCATCCTGCTTCTACATCACTTTGAAGTCCTCAACTCCCTTTCTCCCACCTTCGTTTCCTTTTTTTTTTTGGCTATAGTCGTGACGATGCCCACTTGAGTGCGGCCAACAACGGCAAGCTACCTCGACACCCCCCCCCCCCCCCCTACTTCAGACATATGTCGGCACAGTTCCCCTGGAAGTCGGCCCAGGACGCACATTTCCCCAGGGCGTCAGTCGTGTGACGTTGCCCACATACGTGAGGCCGACAACGGCAAGCCCTTCACCACCATCACCACCACCACCACTACTGAGAAGTGATCGCTTTCACGAGGGTTGCTCTCAATTGCTTCTGTACTGAGAATGCGGATTTGTCTTGAAAGTAGTACCTTTCTACCATTTTGCCACGCCCGTCAGTATTCCGCTGCCCCGCAGGAAGTTATGGCATCGAAATCTCCCAGTAAAAGGAAGAAAGTTCGGTTACCGTTTCAATGTTTAACCCTGCGAGGTTTAAGAAAATGAATGTTCCTACCGGTCGCCCACACTTCACAGTCCTACATGTGGGAAGGTCTCGGAGTGGTAACGACAACCATCGACCGGGGCTTGACCAAGACTCCGACCGCCGCTGTTCAAGGCTTCTACACTTCGCCTTTCATCCCCTCGGCACGGTAAGCATAACACTTGGGACTTGGGACTAGAGTCTGGGGAGAGGGAATTTATTGGCAGAAAAAAAAGGGAAAAGGAAAGATAAAAGGGGAAAGGGGGCTGGGGTCCGTGGTGGCGCCACTCACCAAGCATCAGCGTACACTGATGCTCCTTGCGGGGTGCATTGGCCACAACAGCACTACAGTAAAGTGGGTAATCCTCAAAGCGCAGTATAGTGTGGTCAACGTTGTCGCCCCCACTGAAAAAAAAAAATGTAGGTCGCAGACTGACTCAGACGCAAGACCGGATAATTGAAGCAGGTTTTTGGGTACTTTACAGCAATGGTACCCAAAAATTCTTCTCCGGATCCGGACCGTGAAGCCTCGATAAATGGAACCCAGATACATGGACTGAAATCAGTCCCCAACATTTTTGTCCGGATAGCACGGGGTATGGATAAACGAAGACCCGTATAAACGGTGGTTGACTGTGTATGTATATGGGATGCGCATTTATGGCTATGTGTATATTATACGAGTATACAGTATAATTCTATTGTATTAATTTACCTATTCCGACATGTACTGTACGTAAATAGGTATTACCCCGTATTTGGAATTGGAATGAGACATGAAAGAAAAATATGGAGATGTTAGTCCTGATGTGATTCCTTCCTAACATATACAGTTACCATATACGGCTGCTAACAAAATAAGATAACTTCTGGTCTCAGAACTAGTATGAAGTATGGGACCTTTTTCTGTACAACCTAACCGAAACTTTGTACCTCTGAAATAAATAAAACAAGTTAGAAATGGATCAGGTAGCTGACCGCCTTTGTCAGCGCGGGTGTCTCAATATGGTTATCTGTGCAGGACTCGGTGGTGCCAGAAAGACGGACGGACGGCACGATCCCTGTCTGCTGGGCAAGCATGATATCCTGTTCAGGTACATAACCCAGGGCGATGACGATGACGGTTTCCACCAATTCAGAATCTTGGTGCCAGGGAAGTTATGTAAGTGTTGAATACGTTACTGTCATGGCTCGGCCTTCGCGGGGCACAGCAGTGGCAGGAAAACATCGCAGCAAGACATGACTTATGAAAAGTTATGTCTTGCTGCGACTCGACCAGGAATGAGACAGGACGTAACAAAATATGTTCACAATGTATGATATGCCAGAGAGCAGCACCTTGCGATGGTTTGTCACCTGAGCTCATACAAACTGTTATGAGCAACAGGTCCTGGCAGATAGTTGCTTGTGATGTGATGGGACCTTTTGTATGTAGTCCTAGAGGCAATCAGTACATATTTGTGGTTACTGATCACTTCACGAGGTGGGTGCCTGTTTTCTCTCAGGACGCTGACATCCCTGAGAGTATCCCTGAGGGTATGAGAGCATGGTAACGACTACTCGAGATCTTTTGTGTCTCGGTTCGGGTTTTTGGCTGAACACATCACTGACACAAAGAGTAATTAGAGTACTGAGTACTAAGTACCTAAAAAGTATTTTAATACCAGTACAAATACTTTTCACGAAGCGTACACAGTACGATACCAACAAAAGTATTCAGGACACAGTACTTAGGGTACGGTACTCAAGATACTTCGAAGTCTGGCAGCAACATGCAAGCAGGGTTGTCAGATTTCGCCACTTCGTGCCAAATTGGCTACCTTCTGACTGTCGCGACGCCGAAATTTGGGAAATGCCAAATGGCTATTTTCTGTCTTCTTTTGGCTTCTTTTGGCACTGGCTTCTTTTGCTTTTTCTCACACTACATTTGAGACTCCTGTACACCTAAATCAGGACAATTTTCATCACCCACTACATAATGCTGAATTAAGCACAGTGTGTTCTTTCCTATTCCCCTTGACGATAGGTACGAAGTCCTTCGGATCGTCTTAGTTGGGTACAGGACCAGCGGCATGGCCGAGTGGGCTAGGGCGTCCGCTCGTTGGTGGTAACCAAGGTCGTGCTGAGGACCTGGAGGTGGTGGGTCCGAATCCTCCCACCGGCTGTGCTGTCTGAGGTTTTCCCTGGGTTTTCCGAAGACTTTCCAGACGAATGTCGGCTCAGTTCCCCATGAAGTCGGCCCAGGACGCATACTATAATCCCCCTGTCCCCCACTCCTTCCTGCTGTCCTCTCTACGTCTGTCCACATCTGTACGCCGCTCATAGCCACAGTTGCTTAGCGGCGCTAACATGCAATCAAAAAAATAAAAAACAAAAACAAAAGAGGTTGCGTGCAGGGGTTTTTGCACTTGTCGAAGCCACGTTTAAGCGACCCTCATGCCATGCGACGTGATGCCTACACACCGCTGGCTACAGAACTGGCCACTCTGAAGCGAAATTGCATACTTTCTCACAAACGATCTTTCTAGATTTTGACCTTTGACCAACACGGCATTCAAGCTTACTGACAATCAGTATTTTGCTTAGTTCAGTCAGGCGCAGCTTGTAAATGCAAGCGGAATAGATCAATGTGCACAATGGCAGAGTGAAATATGTGCTGCCTTGCAGCCTATAAATGGTTTTTGTTTGTTCTCGCCCGTTTTATGGCTGCAAGTGGCTGCAGAGTTGTTGTGTGCCTCAGTTACCCAGCAACGAAGGATGACTTTGGGCCAGTTTTTGGGTAACCTCGAATTTGTAGCCTTGGGCACGAGAAGACCTCTCCACAAATGCAGTCGAGATACTTCGAACGTAGTAGATCTAAGAAAACATCTTCCCGGAACAGCCCCACAAGCGGTACTGCCCCGACGACTTTTCTATCGGCCGCGCATTCAAAGACACGGCCCATCCGGGGGCGGACCGCGTTATCAAAGGGCCCCTCTTCGGTATATGAGGGACCGGCTCCCATTTGACCCCCTCCACCGTATACGCGTATTTGAAGGGAGACCAGAGCATAACGTAATATAACGTAATAGAGCTCTTTAAAAATACAAGCGCCACATGTGGCGTGCAAGGGCTCATGGGAACTTCGATAGCCTCACAGCATTACGGGACGGCCAGAAACGGAGTCTGAAGCAGGGCCATTGATGTGCTTATAGCAGCCGCGTGAGTCGGAGTAGACCATAACGGGAAACCCGAATTTCCCATGCTGCTTTGCGCCACGCGCTTGCTGGCGCACGCACCTTTGGAAAATAGCAGCAGCTTGTGACGAGACACAGTAATCCATACTTTAGTTATGTGCCTTACATTGATTGGCACACTATACTAGTCATTTCATATGGAAGTACGTGCATTAAAGGTACTGTAAAGCAGTAGACAAGCATGATATGCCGGTGATGTGACTAGAGAGTTTGTTTCTTCTAAATACCATATGCGGAACCATACGACCGACAACGCGCTATAAATATATTTAATTTGCCACGAAAGATGCGGCGTAGCAGAGCGACAGAGTGTGTTATAGAGAGAGTTTGGCCATTGGGAGGAGCCTAACTTAAAGCGTGTCATGGGACGTCACGGCCGAACGACCTCCCTCCTCGTGCTCTATTGTTATCCAGTCGTCAACCGGTCGCAAACGCCATATCGATGCTGATCGTTGTTTACAATCCAAGGAGAGACGATACGTGCGTACTTCTTGCTTCGAAAGCCTTTCGTCCTTAAACTCTTTCTCTTCGGCAACAAAGCCCCCCCCCCCCCCCCTTATCACTTACGCCAGTGGGGCATAAGCCGGTTATTCCTGTAGATTACATTCAGCGCGACCACGAAGGTGTCGACCAGCTGGCGGACAGCATCAATATGGCGCGGACTAGATGGCTGAAAAGCGGATTCCGCTCGGATTCATGCTTTTTGGGCGGCGCAACGAAGACTCTGACGTCAAAATAAGGTCCTCCCATGAGGCGGCAAAAGATCAAAGAATGGCCATAGAACTCTCCCTATAAATGGGCTCTGCGGCGTAGTGGAGCGGTGCGACGCCTGGTGTCAAACAACCCCCTGTACAGCGGATAACACTGAAAATTGGTATTACACACTTTTACATCGGGACTTCGTTATTTTAGTAACCATATTATTACTTTTCGTGTTTACCTGTGCATTCTGAAACCCCTGTTAACAGTTTAACTTGTTAACCCCTGTTTTTGCGAAGGAACCCAGCGCTGGGCGTTGTTCGATGGAGGCTCTCCCTACTTCTCTGCTGCGCCTGCGCGCTCCTTCTGTGTGAACAAACTGTGTGAACCTCTGTGAACAAACAAGTCCCGACGCTTTCTGACATTTTTTTTTTCAATGGCTCAGCATTTCATTTCAGTTCGCCTATCCGTTTATCCTCAGATGTGGATCGTTGTGTGCATTGCAGGGGCGGATTTTATGGTGGATTGCGGTGGATTGTTATGTCGGGCCCAGTGTTATTCGCATGCAATGTGGTTGCCGCCGTATGTGTCAGGAGTACGGATTCATTTCGAATACCTAGTACAGTGTTGCCCGTAATCTTTAATTGTAATTTTATAATTAATTGAACCGCCGATTGGAATGGCTTGACTACCGAATAGCCACACTAAATGAGTGCCTTAGAGTACCTTTAAATGTGTTGTGACAGTTGGTTTCCAGCTTTGCCAGACACCCGACATCATCCCATATTTCAGGTCCATGACGTGAGCAGGTACGGAGAAAAACGGCCCCGAAGAAGCGACATTGGTGACGTCACACAGGAGCAGCGAGGGAAGACGAGAGTCTCCCAAGCCAAATGGGGGAGAGGGGTCCGTGAGGTCACATCGTGGGTCGTAGTTTTTGGCTGCGCCTATTTTCCGAACCAATCTAGCGAGAGGAAATTTTTTTTTCACTGTGTTCTCATAATCAGTACGATGCATATATATGAGAAAAAGTGTCGCAACACCTTTAAGCAACAATGCGTATTCACTCACACTGCACATAACATCTGCCTGCGTCCCTCGAAGAGCGAAAGTCATCCTGACTGTGCACACAAGACTTCGGATGCCCCGATGCTCTAAGACTATACCAGCTCTTCGTACAACAACTGCACAGGACGATAAGAACAAAAATAATCACAATAATTACATCTGTATCTTCTGAAGTGAAATATTTTTATGGACGCAAGCAATTATGTTTCAGTATGCTGAAAGATGCAAGGATGTCTACCTACGAAAAACTTGTAACATGGAAAATTAGATGCAGAGTAATACGCACACGCAGCTTATTATCTGAGTCATGACAGGCTGCATTTTTGGCTGGGGTTCATGTTACTATCAGCCGCACACTCAAAAGTTTCGGCAAAAGGTTGCATATTCTTGACCAGGTCATGACAGTCTGCGTTCTCCTCCGTGCCGTCTAGGCCGCGCAAGGCACACGTCTTCAGACAAGCTGACACGAAGAACAGCTTCCGGGATGACAGGCCCAACACCGGCAAGCGGATTGCCTGCTCCACCGAATTTTGCAGGTAGGCCTTGTGGGCGATGTGCAGTCCCAGCAACCAACTTGTCTGTTTACAGAGCGTCTTGCTGGCTTTGAAAGTCACGAAACGCTCAACCAGAGCAGTGGCTATAAGGTGCCCCAGGCCAGCGTAGTTTACTGCAGCCAATAAGTCCTCACGGAACAAAACATTATGAAGCAGCATCGCTGGCACGCCGATAACGTGGGACTTAGGTGGGAGCGGAAGCTGCTTCCTACTCTGCCAAAAGAGGAAAGCTCTGGGATTGCTCAGTTTCCACGTCACCACAGATTTGCGCTTACGAAGCCATATTCCAAGAAAACGTTCACCAACATTAGGCACGACCGACCAATGCATTTCCAAGTCCTCTTTGGTTTGGAAGCCTTCTGGGAAGCCAAGCACGAAGTTCACTTTCGCCACGTTGTCTAAGGAAACTTGCTTGTCTACAAGTGTCGATGTGGAAATCCACGCTAGAAGGCCGTTTTGAATGATAGATGCTAGGGATCCCACCGATCGAAGGGCGGCAGGCGTGACAACGCTGTGAGAGTAGTAGAAACTCATGGGGGCAACTTGCTCCAACATTTTATCACAGCCGGCGTAGTAAGCTGAATCGTCGTCGTCGACACTAAGCTCGTTGTTGACGTATGGACCAAATTGGCGAATAAGTTCCCACAGGACCAATAGATTGATGCGCTGCTTTGATACACCCCCGAAAACCCCTTCTACAAGGTCTAGCACCTTTCTTGATGTTATGACTTCGTCGTTCTCTGTATAGTGTGGCGATGCATACTTCATGAAAGCTGCATGCCAGGTCGCCTTTGGGAT
The DNA here is from genome assembly GCF_037126465.1 of Ornithodoros turicata. NCBI lineage: Eukaryota > Metazoa > Arthropoda > Arachnida > Ixodida > Argasidae > Ornithodoros > Ornithodoros turicata. The sequence goes on along the minus strand of NC_088202.1, from coordinate 135,308,159 downwards.
TGCTGTAGAATCTGAAAAAGGATAGTTTCCTCAGTATTAGGCTACCAAAAGCGGGGGCTGCCGATTGTGTATCCTGCATTAACCGGATGCATGAAACTCAGCAAAGGCTTCTAAAGTATCGAACAGTTAGCTAGTGATTATTTTTGCTTGCGGACGCTTCCTTGGTCATGAGAATATAGGTAGCAGAGCGATTTTTAATCGCTGCCTATCTCCCATTGTGAAGGAAAAGCTGTTCACAACATTGAAACAAAGTACAAATAAGGGCACAAATGTATATATGTTCTTTCAGATGAATCCCCAGCCCGAATAATTTGAGAAGGGTGCCACCTACCAGGAAACTGTTTTGCAAGCATTTCTGACGTATCGTCCAATAGCCATGGAGCGTGAAATTGATGTGCGCACGTCATTAATTAGCCGCAAATAAAAATCTGCTCCCCAAAAATCAGTGTTCAATGTTCACCGGAGACAGTATCTTGGGTACATACCTCACCAATAAAAAAAAGTTCATCGGGTAGTGATTTTTTCAAGTAAGTAATTGGTTTCTGAGACTCACTTTCAGAGCGCTATCCACATGTTTGGCAACATGGTGTGCTCAAGACCCTTAGCCCTTGCTCTCATGCAGTCTCGTAGGCGCGAAGAAATGTACGTACAAATCAAACAAACGCAAGAAAGATGTCAAGCGGGGATCAAGTCTGCTCTGTCGTAGTCCTTAGCCTTCAGGCTGTTAGTTTTATATCAGCATGCACTGTTGCCAAACACGCCGAAGAATACGCAATTCCGAGGCAGATAGCGCTGTGAAAGAGAACTTTTTGCACTCCGATGACTATAGAACAGATTTTTGTCTTCTCGGAGAGGTATGTACTCAAGACCCCCCAATGGTGTAGTACATGTCGCGATACGGTGTCACGCGTACGCCATCACCACTTGGCCTCACTACTACTTCTATATAATAATGATAAATTCAATTCAGTTCAATCTGAGACACCCTGTACACTTTGTGTTCACTGTTCATACCTAAGCTTGCGATGGTAAACTTTCTTTTCTGAGTCGTGGGTCTTGTCAGTGTCTGCATAACCTGGCGAACGACACTTTCACTTCCAGTTATACCAGGCTCCAGTGAAGTATCTACACCAAACGCAGTCAGCCGTTTGGTGTAGTAGTTGACATCTACACTGGGTGTGCGGAATATCCAAGACTTGTACTTCTTGTTGTAATTCAAACGCAGCACCCGTTCGCCTGAAGGTGTTAGATCTCCCGAATTTGGTACTGCAGCCACAAAAAGGAAGTGCAGGCTGTAGTGCAAGGATAACCCGAAGATGCGGCCGAAGGGATCGGAAGTATCTGCACCACTTAGGGACACGCTTTGATGCGCAATAAAACTTAGCAGGTCCGTTGGGTCGTTGACGTTGCTGCGGAATAAAATACACTTCATCACAGATAGGTTAAGTCGAACGAACGTTTCTAATCCAGTGAGGCAGCGTCTAAATACAGACATTACAGTGAAAGGGAAATCATAATGAGAGGAAGGAAGCGCCACTGAACTACAGAACGGTGAGAAAAGGGAACAAGCGCACAACAACAAAGCACCAAGTGCTCAAAACGCCCCCTACACTAAAGAATCGGTTACAAGAAGATTACAAAGAAGCGATTACATCCTTAGGGGGCGTTTTGAGCACCAAGGGCTCAAAACGCCCCCTAAGGATGTAATCGCTCCAAGCATATCCGTCCGGCAAAGCCCTTTCATCCTCGAGATGGTTGTGGAACGGGTCGGGAATACGATCCCCCACATCGCTACAGCAGACGACATTGACTGTTCAACATCGAACATCTGGCTGTGCTGAACTCGGCGCGGGATCATCTTCGTGTGTTGGTAAAGCATCCATGCCATGAACAAAGGGTATTTACCTATTTACAGCGTATTGCGAGGAACGGTAGTACTATTTCTTAGGTCTGGAGCTAGCTCTAATACACATGTTGCAGCTTTCTTTGTGTGCATCGTAAGACGACTACGAAGCAACTGAGAGCGCGTGTAAGAAGCGCGTGTGTGTGAGCCTTTTGGGGGACTTTTCTATATATTTTTTTTCCACCTTGCGCTCGTGTTAGGAGCGGACACGTTTTTGCTGTACCTCTGTATACTCGGACATGGTTGAAGCTGGTCGCTGAAATTAAACGTATTTGAAGTGGCAAGTACAGTTCCTTCATTCTCGGAGTGGATATTCCACAACATATTTCTGGTGCCGAAACCCGGGAACTGGCCTGGCTGTACAAGATATTGAACGTTTCGAAGACTGATCATGGACCGGCTTAAGCCTAAAAGAGCAGCACGGCGTGCACAAATTACTCGACTCGTGAACGAGGTCACGGATCTTCGGCAGGACGTCGCGGTGTCAGTAAGACCGTTTTGAATGGACTTCTAGCTCGCATAGAAGAAAGTTACAAGGAACTACAAGCGGTGAACGCAGAAATCGAGCCCTTCATAAAGGATGAGGATTTACCCGCGGAGTACGAAGCAGTATTCCGATATGAAGAGCAAACTGCTAATGCGACTGCGGAACTACGGACACGGCTGGCTGATTTTCAGCTTTTGGAACGGCACATGGCTTCTCCTCAGTCGGAGCCAGTGTCGCCTCGTATGCCACAGATCAACCAACAAGTCCAAGCGGGGATCAAGCTACCTAAGTTGCAGTTGATGACCTTCGCCGGTGAGCTCACAGAATGGCGACCATTTTGGGAGCAGTTCAAGACGGCAGTACATGAAAACCAGCGGCTGAATAAGACAGAGAAGTTCCAGTACCTAAACACGTCGTTGAAAGGACGAGCAGCTGATTCCCTTCGTGGACTGCAATCAACAGAGTCTTCCTACGACGACGCGATTGAGATACTATCGCAGCGTTTCGGAGACACCTCTCTTATACAACGGGAGTATCTCGCGAGGCTACGGGATTTACCAGCTGTGAAATCACAGAGAGACGTACATGGACTACGGTCTTTGTATGACCATTTACAAGCCAACATGCGAGGTCTCAAGGCGCTGGGAGTGTCAACAAGTAGTTACTCGTCGATGATGGTCGATATCCTTTTCTCAGCTATCCCTACAGAGATGGTGGTTGAGTACCACCGAATGCATCGACACAAGAGGACCCCCAGCGACGACGGGACCGCAGAGCACAGGGATAGGTCTACCAGGCCAGTTGCTCAAGATGATTGCGGCGTAGAGACTACAGATGAGTTGTCGAAGGTCCTCGACTTCATCAGAGCGGAATTAGATAGCCTAGAACGGTCTGGACTGCAATACAGTCAGAAGGCTTCAGGGGCCCAACATACTAACGGGGCAAGAAACAAACTTATTGCTACCGGAGCGGTTCTCCAAGCATGCGTTGAAGGAACTCCAAAGTGCGTGTTCTGTGCATCAACTGGCCACAGCACACTGGACTGCAATGCTGGACTATCGATCGCCAAAAAGATTAAAAAACTGTCAAAGGATATGCGCTGCTTTCGGTGTACGAAAAGAGGTCACCGGTCCAAGGACTGTCGTGTTAACGTTGTCTGTAAACATTGTGGAAACAGACACGCTTCCGTCGTCTGCGATCCCTCAAAGAGACCAGGTCCGACAAGTAGCAACGACACCGTGACCAACATAATGACCACCACCCAGCACAGGGACCAACGGGGACGTGCCGAGGTTCTTTTGCAGACCTTCCGACTATGGGCGTCATCTGACACCGCGTGTACCCAACTTCGTGGCATCATCGATGGAGGTAGTCAGCTGACCTTCATCCGTGACGACATTGCGCAGAAGCTGAAACTGAAAGTTGTAGGTGAGAGCAAGTTGCAGTTGAACACTTTTGCCAGTTCGTCTACCGCTAACAAGACCCACTTAGGGAAGGTGGTTGAACTTCACCTGCGGAGTCAGTATCGTCCTGTGGACTATGTCATACGCGCAACCACTATTCCGTTCATTTGCAAGGATCTTGCGGAAGTTCCAGCTAATCAGGAGTTCGTCGAAAGGCTTCGTCGACAAGGACAGCAGATAGCCGACGACTCCTTGTTCCCCAATGTTCAGTGTGAAGCTGGCATTGGACTGCTAATAGGCAGTGACGAAATGTGGCAGCTCTTGACAGGAGAAGTGAAGAGGCATGCAGACGATGACAAGTTGGTAGCAATTGGAACAGTGTTCGGGTGGACGTTTCAAGGGCCTTCACAGGTCACACATGGCTATGCTGAAACTTCAGCAGCCACGACGATATGCGTCTTAAGAACAGGAGTTTGTGTGGATCCAGATGATGTGCTGGAGAAGTTCTGGAAGTTAGAAAGTATTGGAATCGCAGACGTAACGACAAACAACAACGAGCATGACACAGCGGTGCTTGAAGTATTTCAAAGAAACATTCGTTATGTGGACGGCCGGTACGAGGTGGCCCTACCCTGGAAGCCTCGTACAGAAGAATTGGAAGACAACTTCGAGGAAGCCAACCGGCGACTGCGAGGACTTACGAGACGGTTACTCCAAAATGACTGCTTGACGAAGTATGACGAGGTTATAAGGAGCTACCTTGAAAATGGGCACGCCGAGAAGGCCAACGAAGACACAGCCCTGACTGGTTTGCATTACTACATGCCTCACAGGGCAGTAGTACGTAGCGAATCCACGACAACGAAGATACGTGTGGTGTTTGACGCCTCATCACACGCATCTGGAGCTACGTCGCTGAATGACCACTTGGAGAAGGGGCCTAAGTTGGGAGCCGATTTGGTGCCTGTCCTGTTGCGTTTCAGACTACACAGAATAGCAATCACAGCGGATATCCGAAAGGCATTTCTGCAAATCGGCATTCGAGAGAAAGACAGAGATGCTCTCCGTTTCCTGTGGTTTAACCATGCTCCAACATTGGACGATCCACAGCCTGAAGTGGAGTGTTGGAGAATGACGAGGGTGCCTTTCGGGACATCGGCGAGTCCTTTCCTGCTGACTGCAACTCTACAGCATCACCTGAGATCAGTAGAGGGGTCGAACAAAGATCTGGCCCAGGCACTAATAAATTCTTTCTATGTCGACGATCTGCTTGTGGGCGTAGCCAACGTTTTGGAAGGGAAACATCTGGTCCAAAAGGCGGAAGACATCTTTCAGAGGGCAGGAATGAAACTAAGCAAATGGGCGTCTAACTCTGCTGAGCTACAGACTATGTTCCTGCAGTCCGACACCGGCGGAGCTAGCGAAGGAAAATCATTCGTCGACACTGCACACACTAAGGTACTTGGGGTGATGTGGGACCGATCTAGTGACAGACTGAGCTTCTCAGCACAGCACCTGCTGGATGTCATTGCCGACATGAAAGACAGCAAGAGGTCCATACTGCAGGCTTCCGCCAGACTGTTCGATCCTCTGGGGTACCTGTCACCGTATACCATTCGAGTGAAGATGCTTTTCCAAGAACTCTGGAAGGCGAAGATAGATTGGGACTCCAAACTTCCAGAGGAGATATCGAAGACATGGAACCTCTGGCTTAAGGAGCTGCCCGACCTACATATGATCTCAGTGGAAAGATGTGTGCTTCCAACCGAAGGGTCTTTGTACACTTATGAAATGCACATCTTCACAGATGCTAGTCCGCAGGCATATGGAGCATGCGCCCTCCTACGGAGCACGAGTGAGATTGAAGAAACAAAGGTATCCCTGCTGTTTTCAAAGTCACGAGTGGCACCACTCCAGAAGATCACTTTGCCCAGGCTGGAACTAATGGGGGCCCTGATAGGAGTGCGAATAGCCAAGTTCCTGAGTCAGGCGCTGTCTTTGTCGAACCTTGAGACGACATTCTGGACCGACTCCACCATTACGCTAAGCTGGATCCGAGGTGACTCAACGAGGTGGAAACCCTTCGTGAGGAACAGAGTGGCAGAGATCCAGGCGAATAGCCGTCAGCAGCAGTGGAGGCATTGCCCAGGCTGCGATAACCCAGCGGACGCCTTAACAAGGGGACTCACCGTCAGGTCATTAAGTCAGAACACACAGTGGTTTGAAGGACCCGGGTGGCTTGCCCATCCACGCACAGTTTGGCCAAAGCCTTGCGGTGAAGAAGATGCGGACTTAGAGAGCGTCGAGGAAGAAAAGCTGAGAGCCGCACTAGTGATTGCAGGTGATTTAAAGGGGCCTTCTCCTCTATTCGAGCTTTCTAAGTACAGCAGTTACAACCGCGTTGTGCGGGTTACCGCATGGATACGAAGATTTGTGTGGAATTGCCGCACTAATGTAAAAAACATAGGGGCGCTTACGGCATCTGAAGTGGCGGAGTCCGAGATGTTATGGGTGAGACATGTGCAACGTGAAGTCTACCCCGAAGAGACGTTCGCACTCAGTCGCAACGAGCAAATTGCCAAATCATCCAAGCTTCTGAGGCTGAATCCGTTTCTCGATGAAAATAGAGTGATGCGGCTTACGGGCAGACTACAGTGCTCGGACAACACTGAAGATATCAAGCATCCCATTCTGCTACCAAAGAAGCACACGCTATCCAAGCTGATTGTTCGGAATGCACATGAACTAACGCTACATGGAGGGGTACAACTGACATTGTCGACCTTGCGAGAGAAGTGGTGGATAGTCCAGGCCAGGCAGATTGTGAAGTCGATCATACACGACTGCACGGTGTGCGTAAGGTTTCGTGCTACTCGAATCACAGCGCCAACTGCGCCTTTGCCAGACGTTCGGACAAACCCGACTCACCCCTTTGAGACCACAGGTGTCGACTTTGCGGGACCGTTGTACATCAAAGCTAGTAAAGGTTACGAATCCTCCTCTAAGTCATATATCCTCCTCTTCACATGTGCCACGACGAGATCGATTCATCTCGAGTTAGTGACCGATACAACGGCGAAAGCGTTCCTCACGGCGTTCCGACGATTTATATCAAGAAGGGGAACTCCTTCTATCATATACAGCGACAATGCCCTTGCTTTCAAGAAGGCGTCGAGGGACATTCAAGACTTGTGGAGGATAATGCGTAGCACCGAATCACAAGACTTTATGTCTGCAAGACGTATTAACTGGAGGTTCATCGTAGAACGGGCTGCATGGTGGGGCGGAATGTGGGAACGACTGATACGGACGGTCAAGAGCTGCTTGCGGCGAATTCTGGGAAGACAGTGCCTCACATTCGAAGAGATGGAAACTCTTCTTCATGAAGTAGAGGCAGTTGTTAACTCCAGACCTCTCACCTTTCTTCATTCCACTCCCGACGAACCTGCCGCGCTGACTCCAGCTCATCTACTAATAGGCAGGACCTTAACGGCACTACCCGAGAAACCTTCGCATGAAGTTCAATCCTCGACAGCCCAGTCAAGCATCCGAAGATGGCGACACAAACAGAAAATTGCAGACATGTTTTGGAGAAGATGGAAGCAGGAGTATCTCCTCGAGCTCGGGTCAGCTCATCAAACAAACGCAACGGAGTGCTTCCCAAAGCTTTCGGAAGGGGACGTGGTTCTTCTTCACGACCATAAGACACCTCGACATATCTGGAAGCTGGCTAGAGTCAACGAAGTTCATCCCGGTCGAGATGGCAATGTACGCTCTTGTACAGTGAGGCTACCCAATGGGACTATAACTCGACGGCCTGTGCAGCTATTGTACCCGTTAGAAATGACTAGACATTGACTAACTCTATTTTGCGCGGGGGAGGATGTTGCAGCTTTCTTTGTGTGCATCGTAAGACGACTACGAAGCAACTGAGAACGCGTGTAAGAAGCGCGTGTGTGTGAGCCTTTTGGGGGACTTTTCTATATATTTTTTTTCCACCTTGCGCTCGTGTTAGGAGCGGACACGTTTTTGCTGTACCTCTGTATACTCGGACATGGTTGAAGCTGGTCGCTGAAATTAAACGTATTTGAAGTGGCAAGTACAGTTCCTTCATTCTCGGAGTGGATATTCCACAACAACACATATTCAAGCATCTTTCGACCGTCACATGCAACGAGCTGATGTGTCTTGTATCTATCGTTCCGCTGCACATGCTGCTGTGAAGAGAACAGCAGGTCGATCCGCACTCAATTTTCGGGCGTCCTCCATGATGCAGCCGAGACGAGCAGAAGCAGACGTCGGCAGCTCTAGCGCCACTACACTTAGCTAGTGCTGGGGTGCGGGATATCCCGGGATACCGGTTTGTTGCTCGGAATCTCGGAATTCGGGATATCGGGAGTTGATGGATACTTCAAATCTATTATTGGCGCAGTCGCGACACAGCACTGCGCAGCATAACAATGACGAGGTATCTCATTTCAGCACGCAATTCTTTGTCCTTGGTGCCGGTAAGGATGCACTATTTTTACGCCTGTGACACACGCGCCGGAGCTCCCTCCGTTGGTTTCCTCCTTCCTGTTGCTTTGCAAGTTTTTGAGACTTTAGTGATTTAGTTTTCGGAGCTGAATCTTCGTACACGGTGACAGTATGAAATAAATTGGTCGGCGGTATACGTGATCACTGCGAATAAAAAACGAGCTTTTCATTTGAGGAAACCATAAAGCATGCCTTTATCAGCTGCATATTAAAAACTGTTCACTACAACGTAGTTGGAGAACGCCTGCAGACACAGAAAACGAACGCACACAGAAAGAGTTTCCACACAAAGGCTGCAAATGCGTGCTGTTTCGGTTTTACATCAATCCCGGAATCCTGCCCGGGGATCCCGGGATTAGCAGGGAGGAACCACAAAACCCCAGGAAGTGTCCCAGGCTTCCCCCAACCCTGCTCTTAGCCGCATCCATCTGTTCTGGGAGTAGCGCTAGTCGATCCGGTGTTGTCACAGTCACTACCCTCGGCTGATCGTGGAATGTGAAGAGTAGCTACCCTCAACTCTTTGGATGATCCGTGCGAGCTCTGTGTCGTAGTGGCATTTCGTTCCTTTCCATTATGAACAGTCACCAACTAGCCCAGCTTTGTACGGGTGTCACGAGGCGAAGCATGCTACACGGTGGATCTGTTTTGAAAAATCGTGTACTGGTCTAAACGATGTTGTCCCCATATTGGAAAGTAAAGTGCGATGACGCCTAGCTGAGCGACGTCGCGCAACCGCTCGGCTACGGCAAGCTTCGTTACCTTTCTCGTACTTCTGTCAATGCTACGTCGTCAACCAGCGCAACTGAGGACATGCTTTTCCTGGAGCACATGCATCACCATAGCGATGCCCGTGCAAATAGCGAACCGCGCTAGGGATTATGGTACTGTGTCGCCGAACGTCCCAAGAGTAGAGTGTTTTACACGAACAGTTGGCGCCGTTTTTTGTTTTGTTTCTTATCCTTGGGACATCGGCCATGCACCGAGTAACGAGTGATTCATTTGGCCGATTTCCTCGGTGCGCGTCCGGGCAACCCGGAGGCGTAACGAGAGGGCGCACCCTCTTAACCAAAGACGTCCTGTGCGCTCTGATACAATAAATCCAACATGTTACAGGACACAGAATTGGTGGAAAACGAAGTCGCGAATCGCGCCCGCGTGGGCTAGAGAGGGATTGCCCACAGAAACATCCGTGGACAGAATCGTCACTTCATCACGGACAACCCGTTCTCTTTTTTTTTTCTTTTTTGCCACTCTACCCACAGCAAGCAATAGTCGTATTAGTGCAAAGTGGTCGGCATGAACGACAGCTTAGAAAATACAGTAAGACCTCATGCTTCCTACTCCCTAACCACCCAAGACAACGGGAAGTCTGTCCCACATACACTGACCCACGGGGAAAGAGACAGTAGACTACGTTCCTGGCGCAGGTGGTGTCCGCTGTTGTGTGTTTGGTGACTCAATTGGATGTACTTGAAGAAGGTGTTCATCTTGGCAGCTTAGAGCTATTCGAGAACGCAATATGAAGGCTGCCTTCGCTTTTTCGGCTATATTCTCTAGGATGTGAGAAATTTTGTGAAAGTAAGGCACTACAACAAGGAAGAGAAACATGTACTCTTGCGCCGGGGCATCTGTAGGAGGAACGAGGACCTTAACTAGCCTATCGTGCAACAAATTCTCAGAACGGCAGCTGAGGATGTGACCACCATAAAGCTTCGTATTAGTCCCCCCCCCCCCCCACCGCACTTAATACAAAGATTATTTATTACTCGTTTGTTCTTCAACTAGTGGCATTGTGTCCGGATACACTCGCACGTCATTTCTACCACCACCAACAACTTTATTGCGAGATGATGAATGGGGAGCTGCATCGCTAGGGGCGATACTCTACCCCGTTGCTGGTGGTGCTGTGGGGAATGCGGGGGATTTCACTCACATCATCGTCGTGCACGTTGTAAGTTGTGATAAGGTTAATGTCCCTCGAAATTTTCTGCGCAGTTAGAGAACCAATTTCCACTTTCGAGAACCTCCCACGAATGACAGATAACATACAGCTAGCCGACCTGTAAACTCAGACGCCATTTTTGACGGTTCGACTTTACCATTGAGCGCATGCCGCATCATGTTCAGTCGCAGGCCTTCACGAGTTCTATAACAAAATTTGACGTCGCTACGGCATCTAGACCTGACACGCTTGAGCCTTAATTGCTGTATAAAAATGTTTAGCCTCCAAAGCCAGTCGCCAGTTGAAACTTTTGCAGGTCAACATGGTAAGATGAGCCCGTTGTTTCGTGGCACAGAATCGCGACGAGGGAGTTAAAAACGAGAGGATCGTGCACCTCTCATTCCCAGCAGTATAGATTGTTGTGTGCCTCCTTCTCAAAAAGGTCCATGTCCACTTGTTTTATATTTTGAAAGAACATAGTCTCATACAAAGGAAAAAATAAGCCGGAGCTCTTTGGCTCCACGTCTAGCATATGTCTAAGTGCTCAAACGTCGCCACGCCAGTACTGGACAGCTGTTTCGGCCTTATTGGGCCATCGTCAGTAGTACGCAGGCAGGCAACGATTGAGCGGATGGCGTCAGAAGGTCACGCAGCACGTGATTCCTACAGTCAGTGTGTGCTAACACACCAGTGAAAACCCAGTGCCAAACCAGTTTTTTTTCCCTTATACTGTGCTATATACGCAGCCAAAGAGCTCCAGCAATTTTTTTCCCTTATACACTTCACTGGCTTTGCACTGGGCTTCCAGTGGTGTGTTAGCAAACAGTGCTGGGTGGAATCACGTGCTACGTGACCTTCTGACGCCATCCGTCCAAAACGCTGCCTGCCTTCCTACTACTGACGATGGTCCAATAAGGCCGAAACAGCTCTGCAGTACCGGCAGTGCGACGTTTGAGCAGTGACAAACATTTTTTTTACAGCTTCAAAGAGGGCTCGGCGGAACCAAACGTGATTGGGAACAGTTTGGCGGTGACCGGGGACGAACGCGCCCCGTTACCTACGGCAGTAATTTTCCGGCAATCTTCAGAACGCTCCACAGGAGCAGGCATGTCAATGTCAGGTGTTCTTGCTTGACGGTAACTCTGTGCTCTTCTTAGGAGTAACGGCATTTGAACCGGTACACGATTGGGCAATTCACTGTGTTGCAAGTTACTACTCTACGAGCAAACTGCGTGAAGCTTTTGTACAGGTACTTTTTGCGTTGAGACTTTAGCGTTCATTAATTGCGCATTAGTCAAAGTTCTACCCATGACAAAAGTGCAGTAGGCACATTTCTGGAAGTTCGTCGTTGGGAATTGCCCCGATCGCATTGAAATGCAGCGTTATTATGGGGCAACCTCTGGCAGTAAATTTTTGGGGACACTCATTTTGACATCCTCTTAGTTTTTTATAATTTTTTTAAGCATATTAATTTTGCTGAAATTGCTTAATCCTGTCGCTGTTACTATGGTAGCCTCTTAATGTCTGTAGCGCAAATCAAACAGTCTGGCGATCACGTGGCATCGGCACTCTCAGCGTCTGTCTCGTGAAGCCAAGCACGAGCCTACGCGGTCATATACGCACCATATCAAGCCATTAGCTCTCTAATATGTACACAAGTCTTATTTAAACTTTTAGTCTGAGGAGATACTCACTTGGTGCGCGTAGCTTTGCAAGCTCGCAGTAGAGCTACAGATTTCTGCTCTGGCGTTTGTCCCGTCTTAGGTATCACCATAGCTTCTGCCCATTTCCGAGCACTCTTCTCCACATCCATTTGCAAAGTCTCGTTCATTCCTCTTCCCGGGCCTTCATATCGACCGCATACGTACCCATAGAAATCGTCACACGGTTCTACGTAGTGGCTCAGCAAGCTCTGCAGCACATAAGACATCGTGCGGCAACTCCTGGTGAAGCATACGTTTGCGGGAGGAGGGTACGCGAAGTAGGTCCGTGGGGTGGTTGTGGTTGGCTTGAGCCCAATGATGTCCCTGATGGTCTTTGGTGAGATCAAAAATTGCAGGACCAAGCTCGTAAGTACGGCTCCCAGGGCAATCCCAGTGGCCATGCCGCACGAGCAGATGGGCAGCATTACTTCCATGATATATTCGCGTTGGGCCTGCCAGTTATATCCCTCCTCTTCGCCGCTGGGCCCCGTTTCTAGTTGCTGTTAGGTTAGATCAGGTTAGGAACATCCAGACGGTTCAGAACGCAACGGCAGAAAAAGTGCACTTTTAGTTATAAGTCAACTGGTGCCTCCCTAACAATATATATATATATATATATATATATATATACACATATATATAGATTAGAAGCTTAGGAGGGCGGTTGACCACGAGAATGAAATAAGCAGGAAAAATCAGAAGACGACAAAGAGCTTACAGGAAAACACAAAGGGGAGTTTATTAACACATATAGGGATAGGGGTCGACGTTTCGGCAGTCAGCGCTGCCTTCGACGGGACTGGGGTTTGGTGACAAGAACAAGCTTTATATATGGGAGAGGGTTATGTACAAGGGAAAGAGAGCAGCGCATGCGCTTTTGTCATGACTAACATAGGTTGGTGACTAAGTGAAAGGGGAATGACCGGGTCTGTGCAGCAGGACCTTGAGGAAATACCCGTGAGCCTGAAAAAGAGACAAAAGAGTGTATGTATTGTGCTGGATTAGGAACGCAGGTTGCGAATAGTAGAAAGGATTCCTGGATCTTCGTTTATCTGACACTGGAATTTATGAATGAGATAAGACTCGCGCTGTTCCCTGAGCCGCTGGGAAAGAAAGCCTGACTGCAGGATGAAAATAGATATATTGGTGATTGAGTGTCCTGGTTTACTGAAATGGCGCGACACTGGCAGATTAGGTTTCTTCGCGACGTCAGATTTGTGGTTATTGAATCGCGTTCTAAATGAAGTAGCTGTCTGTCCGATATATTGGGCGTTGCATTCATTACATTGAAGAAGATAGACAACATTGGAAGAATTACAGTTAAAGTCGCCATTAATGTTGACCCGATAATTAGAACTGGTACTATCTGCAGAGTTAGCGGCTTGCATTGATTTACAAATTTGGCATCTAGTTGCATTACAAGGGTGGCAACCAATGTTATTTTCTGGAAGTTTGTTAATTTTGGCATTTACTAGTCTGTCTTGGATGTTCCGCGCCCGGCGATAACTTACGCGCGGTGGCTGTGAGAATATTTCCTTCATCCAATCAGATTGTGAAAGAATTGTGTAGTGGCGGTTGAGTATCCGGCTAATGTTAGGAACGCTGCCATTGAATGTGACAGTGAGATTTACTGCAGAATTTTCGTTGGCTCGAGGAGATCACCTCAAGGTCCTGCTGCACAGACCCGGTCATCCCCCTTTCACTTAGTCACCAACCTATGTTAGTCATGACAAAAGCGCATGCGCTGCTCTCTTTCCCTTGTACATAACCCTCTCCCATATATAAAGCTTGTTCTTGTCACCAAACCCCAGTCCCGTCGAAGGCAGCGCTGACTGCCGAAACGTCGACCCCTATCCCTATATGTGTTAATAAACTCCCCTTTGTGTTTTCCTGTAAGCTCTTTGTCATCTTCTGATTTTTCCTATACACACACACACACACACATATATATATATATATATATATATATATGTGAACCTATGAATAAGTCCTTCCATGAGTGCTAAAAGTATATTTGGGTCAAACTGAGGAAGTCTTGGCATTTCATGTTTAAACCTTGGTTTCTATACCTGTCTTCGCAATGCGCGGATACCGCACGACTGTAGCCTGAGTTGATCTATATTGACATGACTTCTCCGGTCACTGATATTAATCCCGTTTATAACCGTTCCTGTGTCGCAGTGCCTGATATAGCGCTAGTACCTCGTGCGAACCTTCTGTGATGGTAGCTTTGGCCAACCGCACAATGTCAGACCAATATCAAGTGATATAAGAACGTCATTATGAATTTGAGATAAAGCATTACACAGGTTCATAGTGAGCCAGGGACAGGTTTCATTCAGCCCAATTTCCAATTACTCTGCGTTTATTAATAAAACTAGCTCTAATAATAATCGTAATACTGTGATATCACAATGGCATGACCACGTCAACGCAGGCTACAGACACTGCGTCATATGATGACATGCCCAATGATTTGTTCAGGGCAATAAAGAACAACACTACAGCTCATAAGCTTAAATGAATGGGCCCCCCACACATCAGGACATCAGCGCAACAGCGTCACACACGGGAGGGTACAGGGCGATAATACTATCATCTAGTAAGCAGCGGTCCAGATATGCATTCAAAGCTGTCGATCACGCGAATGTTCCCCAGCTATTGCACTGTTACTAACCTCTGCACTTTCAGCATTGGAGCTCATCTTCGTTGTGTATTTCTTGCGCCACGTACGAAATGCAGTTGTCTCAGCTGATGAATTGCAGAAGGATGCCGTGAACGCAGAACGACCAGTTCTTCTTCTTCTTCTTCCACCACTAGGAACAGTGGCCACCAGCCAGTGGCCAGTTCCTCGTGCAAGATAGAACACATTGTCTTCTTCATCTACGTCACGGATAACTTTACAGAGAAAAGAAAGAAAGAAAAAAGAGCTGTTGTCATGGCCACAGGTTTTAAATAACTACAAGGGTATCATGTAGTTATTTACCTCGAAAGCGTCTCGAGGCGACGTGAAGCGCTCCGAAATTGTTTTCTTTCTTTTTTCTTTTTTTTTTTGTACACCGGCGTTGTTTTTGTACACCTTAGGTAGGTCCCAGGTTGTCGGATACGAATTGCATGATGATATACGTTGTTTTTTGTTATGTAATCGCTGACTTCTTTGAAATTCTTTCTGTATAAGCTTGGAGACGTGTAAAGGTTCTACCCAAAATGTGCTCGACAACACTTTAAGCGAACACGCAACAGACGCAATCCTTCTTCAGAGTAACACGTTAACAGCGAATGGGACCGTACGAACTTGCACAAAGGTGACTGCGGGTTACTCGGCCACATATCTGTAAATGCGCGCCCTCCCTCTCGCTGCAAGCGTGTCACTCTGAGGGAGGAATGCGCTGCTGGGTGTACCAGCACTGCATATTGGCCTCCACAGTCATATGGCACTATTTATGCGACGCTCATTTCTGCTGCGAATGCATGCTTTTGGGAGGATAAATGTCAAGCGAAGTCGAAATGAAGTGGCCTGACCTAATGACAGGGACCTAATTAGGGAGAGCATGGAGCAATATCTTTCCGGGTCTTGATAAAGTGGGATCTTCGCAGTGTTCACTGACCATTTCCATCCAGCGATTCGACAGTGGGCTCCTACAAGATATGCTAACAAAAGAGCTTAGCGACATTCTTTCGGTTATGCATTTGTCATTGCTCAAGAATAAGAGGCGAGAGATTTGAGCTGAATATTTTCAGAGCGAATAGGCACCACGCAAATTAATGCATAAAAAAACGTGCAAGTTTTCGCAAAAAAATTACCGATCCTTTTTGAAAGAAAGAAAAAGACGTAGTCCGTGCCTGAGAATTTCAGTGACATATCTTCACTGTGTGTACAAGTCCTTCCCCCCCTCAGTTACCTTGGGGCGTTCGGTCTGATCAATCTTTTGGGCCTTGAAGTTTGTAAGGACGGTGCTTCTCTGTGTTCTATTGTTAACGGGACATGGGGGTTATGAATTGCGCGGTTCGGCTAGAAAACTGTTTTGGAAGTCCTTTCTGACTCCATTCGACTTAGAAAGAATTCTTGCACGTAGAATATTCTTTTCTAGTCAGCAGCAATTGTTCTCACCCTCTGTGTATCATGTGTATCATGTTTTCTTTGCGATGCGTAAAATTTGAAACTGTGATGACAAAAAAAAACTAAAAAAGAAGCTAGACCTGTTCTTTCAATCATATACATGTTTATTTGATAAATTATCTCAATTGTACGATTGTCTCAAACTTCAAAAAAGTTTTCGTTAGCTGTCTTGAGTGATGAATTGAGAGTGCATCATATAGTAGTTCCTTATGACAAGTCGCTTCAATCCAGCGCTGATTAATACTGGTGATATGAGGTCGCCGTATTTGTATCCGATTTAGTAAGTTTCATTTAGTTGCCATAGTTGCCACGAACTTGCGCTATACTTGCGCAATCTCTTCTTCTTTGTCCTCGGAGCAGTGGTCGCAAGCTTCTTCTTCTTCTTCCAAGGAGATGATGTCCGTGAGCCCCTAAGGGAGAGTGGCCAGGACAAAAGGGACAAACGATGTTTGTCTATGTCTATGTCTGTGCAGTAATGGTAGGGACTAAGGCCAGGTCAGACCCAAGTAACTTATGACATATATATGATGTTGTTGCGTGTGTCGTCTCTGGTAGCGTGGCAACACACCAATGAAAGGACCATGAGCCAATTCAGGGTACAAGCAAATGAAGTTAACTATTTACATAAGTACAAGAGTTGGATGATACAGAGAAACTGTCGGCGATCCGTCCAGCCTGCTCATCATCGGTTGAGAGAAAGACGCCTCGGTCACTCTGGTCTCCGCTTATATCTGTTCGGTCGGCATGAGAAAGCATTCCCCGAATCCTTTGTTGGGTGCGAGAAACTGTGGCAGTGTCTTGGAGCGAATGTCTCTCGGACGGGTCCCCCAAAACAAGGAAAGGCGACACCTTCGTGGAACTGATGGCCATCTGCAGCCCGTCCCGGTGCCGAAACGTCTTCCACGAAAACTCGCGCAGATCGTGTTACCCGTACACTTTTCTGCTACAGTGTAGGAACGTAACAATGTACGATGACTAATACATGAAAAAATGGATATGCACGTAGGTAGGAATATGCGTATGACGACTATGCATGGCCAAAAGTATAACTGTATGAATGTGTGTGTACGTAAAAGTGTATGAGAGTAGGAAGGAAGTGCCTAGAAGCGGTTGGAGAGCACGATGTACGCTACAAGGCCGGCTACCGCCCTATGACAGAGCGCAGTGTGTGATGCCCCGAGAGCAGGGGTTCAAACCGTAACTGAACCGTAACCGAAAACCGAAAAAGCGGTTATTTTTTGCCGAACCGAACCCGAACCGAACCGTAAACATGTTTTCTCTCCCTTTGAACGAACCGGAACTGAACGGAAAAAATATGATGCGGTAACCGGTACGCCAGATGGTCAAAACGGCACGCGACTGCCGGGCACCAGCTCCCTGCATCGCTCGGAATCTTGTCGAATTGATAGAGCGGATATAACAAATTGATAAACCAAGAAGTGGTGAGTCCATTCACACATCCTACAGCCTCACCTCCAAAAGGTTCACGATATCCCTGTACATTTTTGTGACTCGAGGGGTAACAAAAAATAATAATAATAAGATGTGCTACACGACAGCTACACTTTACATTTCTGCCTCGGCTGCCTTCTTTCATTCAGCGCCGCAGTGTGAACAGCATCCCCACAAGCAACAGGGACAACTAACAACCACGGGAAAGAGGTTGGTGTGTGGTTCAGAGCATAGAGGAATCTCTGCCGTACGCCATTTCCCAGCACTTTTCGGTGCAGTAGAAGATGATCTGCTGTGAACTGCATGGTTCTTTGTACTTATGAAGTCTAGAGGCTAGGGTGCAAGAGGAAGGAAGGAGGAGCAAGCCATCGCCGGAACCTGATGTTACACCTCACATGTGGTACACTGATTAGCGCAAGCACACGTAAACCGGTTCGAACCGATTAATATCGGTTCAAACCGTTATGTGGTTGCGCTGAACCCGAACCCGCACCGAACCGAATAGCCTTAAACCGGAACTTGAACCGCACCCCAAAAAATAACGGTTCCGAGCCCTGTCCGAGAGACAGCACTGACGCCAACGAGAGTGGGGCAATCTCTTATTGCCGTTTTTTTTCTCTTCTTTTGTTTTTGTAGATTCTTGAATGGCGTAGATGAGAGCATTATTGAAAATCGTCCGGTGGTCCACCACAATTGATTTGGTCGTTGAGTTTCTATAAGTGTCCATACATCAGATATTGTACAACAATATTGAACTTCTGCTCATTCGACATCATTGCAAGAACTGGTACATGAAAATAATTGAATGGCCGTGATAATTATGTGATGTGTCATAGTCATGTAAACACATCACGTGATAAGATTTTTTTACTCTATAGTACTTTCCATGTCAATAGAAAGAATGTAATTTCAACAAACCAAAATGAAGTTGGAGTTAGTAAAGAAAAATATGGAGAATATATGATAATTTGATCTGACTGCTTCCTTGATAAATGCAATGCCCTTTGCGGTGGTTCCGATTACGTCTGGTGTCGAGTACTTCCATTCTTCGTTAGCTGACCTCGCAAACTCCACAATCAATTCGAGTGGTCCTTCCGACCTTGATGTCCAGATATTTTTATAAGGAGTTTAGAGACGGCATACAAATTCCTTGTACACATCAAGTCTGCAAATTTTCCCTTATCTCCGCATACGACCATGTCTATGACATATCGAAATGCAGCGATAATGGAATCGTTTCGATGCTCTCCTGTTTCAGTTCAACTTTTTATCACATGCTCCCATGACTTATGGTATCGAGTGCAAAATCTGTCCATCTCTTCCACGTGGAGCAATTGTTTGTTCTTTGTTTGTTCTGTTTTCCATGTGTGCTTCTACGCTTAATGAAAGCATACCTGTGCTTGTTGTATTGGTTAAGATTTTGTGATGCTTCGATAGTCGTGTCAACAGGTTTAATATTTAGTAAAAGTCCTGTCCATGTCACCATGAGAGTTAAGCACAGTGATTTACAAAATGATGTGGCATGTAAGAAAAATGCGCGCTACCAATGTCAATGATTTTGTGTGTGTGTGATGCGATTTGTGATGACCATGCGAGAATTCTCTATTGTTGTTTATAGGTTGTGGCATAGCGTTAGAATCCCGTAAGTAGTGCTATCACCTCTATGTTATGAGTGTCAAGGCATGTACATACTCTTTTTGTTTGTTACATCTGAAACGTGCTTGTTGTATCTGCCCTTCCTGCTACGCATGCCGATTGGCAGCGCATGCAGTATGAATAAAATAAGTAAAATAAGAATAATGTTAACTGAAAAAGACAATTTTCTGTTGTACAGCACAACCGATTCTATGGTGTATTCATGCTGCTTGCTTGGAAATGACCGTCTGAATTAATTATAGGATTGTCTTTGTTTTGTATTGTATGTAATTTTGTATACACGCACATCTTGACTTCGGGAGCACATACAGGCTGTCCAAGCTACATGCGAGCATATTTAAAAAAAAATACACACACACACATATATATATATATATATATATACTCATGGAACGATGCGACAGCACCAGACGACACGTGTTCCGCCGTGTTTGCGGCTCGTCAGCTCTGGGTAGCTGCGCATCGTTCGGAATTGGAATATATATATATATTCCAATATCCCATCCATATATATTCCATCGTTCGGAATATATATGTATATATATCACTTTTGCCGAGATCCAATCACTTGCAATACAGCATATGCTGAAGAGAACTTCTTAGGAGGGCATTAGCAAACTCCTAAGGCAATGTCTTAATTAAATTTCAATAATTAAGTGTTTAATTATAAAAGCTACGAAGTTGTCCCAATGAGAACATCTGGTCCCTTCGGTCACCTGATACCGGAGCCGTTATCGGAACAAAAAGATAGATCACCCGCAGAAACTTCGTGAACGAACACCATTTTTTTCTTTATTTTGTTCAGTGCGCATCTTCGGAGACGCGTACGTCTTTCCTTCACCCCGAATGTGAGAGGGTGAAGGAGCAATGCCGCCTCATGCGTCGAAGATTAGCTTGCGGAAACAAAACAAAAACAAATGTATCGCGTGACCCAAATGGCCACATAATTTATTTTTACGCTCACGTGTTCAGCGTGGATGTAGACAGCTGCTATAGCAGGACAGAGATATACCCATGTTAACGTCACCTTTCTGTCTTTTACAAAATCGACAGCTGTCAAATGGCCACAATTTATTTTTACGCTCAAACCCTACACGCAGTCACTATTACCAGAGTATTAGAAAAGTATTACCAAAGTATACCAGAGTGCAGCTTGTGACCACACACAGCAGTCCATACTTGAATTGTGATTACTTGAAATGGAAGTGCTTATTGGCACGTGTTAATGCATTAAATGCGTATTATAAATAAGCACTGCTTACATAGCACAGCAGAGCACTGCACACAGCATCTGGCTGCGTTCCTCGCAGAATGTACGTCAGCCGGGAAGCGCTGCCACAGGATATCGCATGTCCCGACACCTGCTCGTACCCAGTACCTGTTCGTCGTGCGACAATTGTGCGACGATATGAGCAAACAAAAATATTTTTATACAAACGCCCTGCGAAATCACTGTCAACCAGCCAGCCCTGCTTCGCAACCCGCAATTTTTATGTCGCATGGGGGCTGAAAGACTATATAAGGAAGTAGAGCTTTCACGAGTCTCATACTTGCAATAAACGTTTGTAGATGCAGAGTAACACGCACACGTAATGAACTTATTATCTGAGTCGCCGTGACAGGCTGCATTTTTTGCTAGGATTCATGTTACTATCGGCAGCACACTCAAAAGTTTCGGCGAAAGACTGCATATTCTTGACGATGTCATGACAGACGGCGTTCTTCTCCGTGCCGTCTAGGCCGCGCGGGGCACACGTCTTCAGGCACGCTGACACGAAGAACAATTTCCGGGATGACAGCCTCAACACCGGCAAGCGTACTGCCTGCTCCGCTGAATGTTGTAGGTAGGCTTTGTGGGCGACGTGCAGTCCCAGCAACCAATCTCTCTGTTGACAGGTCGTCGTACCTTTGAAGGACACGAAACCCTCAACCAGAGCAGTGGCTATAAGGTGTCCCAGGCCAGCGTAGTTTACTGCAGCCAGTAAGTCCTCGCGGAATAAAATGTTATGAAGCAGCGTCGCTGACACGCCGACAACGCGGGATTTCCGATTGACTGGAAGTCCCCTAGCGGTCGTAAAAAACAGGAAAGTTCCGGGATGATTCAGCTTCCATATCGTCCAAGATTTGCGCTGACGGAGCCATGCGCCCAGAAAACGTTCGCCAACATTAGGCACGACCGACCAAAACGTTTCCAAGTCCTGTTTCGTTTGGAGACCTTCAGGGAAGCCAAGCACAAAGTTCACCTTCGCCACGTTCTCTAACGAAGCTTGCTGGTCTACAAGTGTCGATGTCGAAATCCACGCCAAAAGGCCATTTTGAATGACAGATGCTAGGGTTCCCACAGATCGAAGGGCGCTAGGAGTGACAAGGCTGTGTGAGTAGAAGAAGCTCATGGAGGCAACTTGACTCAACATTTGATCACAGCGGGCGTAGTAGATTGAATCCTTGTCGTCACGAAGCTCGTTGTTGACATAGGGACCAAACTGACGAATGATCTCCCACAGGGCCAATAGATTGATGCGCTGGTTTGATACACCTTTGAAAACCCCTTCTACAAGGTCTATCACTTTATTTGATGTCCTGACGTAGTCGTTCTTTGTGTAGTGTGGCGATGCATACTTATTGATAGCATCAAGCCAGGTAGGCGCTGAAAAAAAAAAATATATATATATATATATTTTCTTTGTATTAGGTTAGCACAAGCGCGGGGGCGGGGGGGGGGAGGGGCTGCCTAATGTGTCTGTGACATTAATAAAATTCATATAACTCAACAAAGGCTCCTAAAGGTAGTTGATACCTTTAAAGGTATCGCACATTTAGCTAGTGTTTTTTAATTATTTTATTATGTGGACTTCCTTGGGCATGAGCAGAGAAAGATTGGTATAGCAGACCGATGGTTAATCGCTTCCTGTTCCCCGTGTCAAGGAAAAGCTTGAGAGAACATGAGAGAACTGATGTTCTGAGGCTGGAACAGCATGGAAGGGACAAATACATACAAAGCCTAAAAATTGCCTAAGAAATTAACGACGAAAGATGAAAGTCACTTAAGAGGTTAGCCATCTGTAGGACACGAACCCACATCTTCGGGATTACCGGTCCAGGGCTCCACCAACTGAGCTAAGCTAACACGCCTCCCCAGCGATTTCCAAGGGTGCGTCATCTGAAGGGACAAACCAGGCACCCTCTCTCACTCATCCTCCTTTCACTCTTATATTTTTGCTCACTCATACACACATTCATACGACGGGATCGACGCAAGCGGCAACTGTTGAAGTGAGAGAGTGAGAGAGGGTGGCTGGTTTGTCCCTTCAGATGACGCACCCATGGAAGTCGCTGGGGAGGCCTGTTAGCTTAGCTCAATTGGTAGAGCCCTGGACCGGTAATCCAGAAGATGTGGGTTCGAGTCCTACAGCCTGCTAACCTTTTCAGTGACTTTCATCTTTTATCAAGGAAAAGCTGCTCACAACATTGTAGCGACAGTACAAACTTATATTTACTCTATTTTCACTGGGGAAGACCATACCTAAGCGTGTGATCGGAACCCTAGTCTTCCGTGCCAAGGATGTTGCCACAGTCTGCATAACCTGGCGAACGATGGTTTCACTTCCAGTTATATAGGGCTGCAGTGAAGTATCGACACCAAACACAGTCAGCCGTTTGTCGTAGTAGTTGACATCTACTTTGGAACTGCGGCGAATCCAAGACTCGTACTGCCCGTTGTAATTCAAATGCAGCTCCCGCTGGCCAGAAGGTGTTAAAACCCCCGCAGCTGGTATTGCAATCTCAAAAAGGACGTGCAAGCCGTAGTGCAAGGATAACTCGAAGAGGCGACCTAAGGGATCGGAAGCGTCTGCACCACTTAATGACATCCTTTGGTGCGCTATAAAACTTAGAAGGTCCGTTGGGTCGTTGACATTGCTGCAGAATAAAATGCGCGCCATCAGAGTCAAGTTAAACTAAATCTCTAAACCAAATGAGACATACAGGTACTAGTACGGCGTCTAAATACAGGCACGAGTACAGAGACAAAGCGAGACAACAGTGACAGAAACGAGTACAGAGAAAAATCATAATGGAAGGTAAAGAAGCGCCACAAAAACACAAACAGAACGATGAGGAGAGATAACCGAGCGCACAACCTTTAATGAATAACGAAACAGACACAACATTGATTGATCCTCGACATGGCAACACACTGAGGACATTGACACTTGGGCACCGGAACATCAGAACATCTGTCCGCCGCCTCGCTTTCCTGTGACGGTGTTGAACTGGGGTCGATCATGAACTATTATTGAATTTGTTAGACTTTTACGGCTTCAGGGGGCATATATAAACTTTTTTTTTGGGAGCTATCTTACGGGACGCCAGATAGCTTGTCACAGTTAGCAGAATGACGTCAAAATAATCGGAAATGAAAATTGGAGTACAGCAGGGGTCAGCCATGGGACCGGTATTCTTTTTCTTGTACAATAATAGCCTCCCGGACAATGCTTTAAAGGTACTCAGGCCATTTCTTTATGCTGACGATACGTGTTTTGCACAACATCCTCTTTACAGGTCCTGCCACATTGTGCTAGTAATATATATGTCTCTCTCTGCGTGTGTGCACCTCACTGATTGATGTAAACGTATGGTGCCTTGTTATAGTGTATTGTATTGTATATAATATGTATAGTGTATAGTATGTGTTATAGTGCTACAATGGAACTTATAATGCACGAATTTCTGTTACTGCTGCCAATTGTCAAATGTGAATTTCTTGTAGTAGACCCATTACTAGCATAGGCTAGGGGACCACATAGCTTTCTTGCGTATTTTACCTAGCAAGGTGACGGAATAAAATGAAGGGATGAAAAGTTGGCGTGAGTTCATTAGGGGTGTTTACAGCGCATTCCGAGAAACGGCGTTGTTCTGGCCCGGATCTCTCTCTCATACGAGTATACACGCATCATTCGACCGTCACATGCATCCAGCTGAGCAATGTGTCGTACGAACAGAACAGTTATCACGAATCCCGTAATCCAGGTTCGTTGAGGAGAGAAAATTCCAGAAAGATTAAGAAATCCAGGAGGGAAAATGAGAACCGCGAATACAGAAGCTCATGCGGTTCTGACGTCACGGCCCTCGCCGACGCCAGTAAGGCAGAATAGAAGTCACGTGTTTAGAGCCACCATTGTGAATGGACGGCGCACTGAGTTCCAGCTCCAGGACGCAAAGCATGCCAATTGCTCTTTATCTGACTTTGCGACCGCAACTCTGTTTTCTTAGGGATAACAGCATTTGAACCAGTACGTGATTGGTCACTGCGTTGCACGTAACTATAGCATATGACCAAACTACGTCAAGCTGGAACGTTTCGACCTTAGCGTCCATTAATTGTGTGTCGGCCAAAGTTCTACCCATGTGACAAAAATGCACTGGACACATTCTGAAACTGTTTTCGTTGTACGTGAGTAAGGCGGCAACCGCATGGAGCAACTTTTGCCAACTGAATCGGGCCAACGGAGCGCCAACTCAGCGTGAACGGAACGGTATCGAAGCATGCAACCGCATGGAACAGAATGTCCACGTTGAGATTGTCATGGTGAAGCGTCCGCCTAGCGTTTACCACCGCTTGTTGCACGCGATGTAGCAATGCTTATTGTAGTAAACTGCTGTACGCATTGTTTAGTAACATAAATGATATTTTAGCGGTTCTTGAAAAAGTACGGTGCTAATAACATCTAGAAATCAGTGTTTACAAGAAATTTTGAGATACGAAGAGAATGTTGGCTTATGAGTGCTTCTAGCAATGCTCACTAAAGAAATATCAGACTGCATTTTTATTACCGTTATCTCCTCACACATTTCCGATTTGGCATGTGCCACAAATAACATTTTGATGTTTCATTTAGTCACCTTCGCTTTGCACGCACCTTGCCACCTCCTGGCAAAGGATATATTTTAAGTTGATGTCCTTATACTGAACAAGTTCAACGTTCCAAAGGGGTGGCCTCTTCGAAACCTGCGATATCCACGTCGAAGTCCGCGCGTGTCCTTCTAGGAGGCAGGGCGAAGAGGGCAAAGCCCCCTCCCCCCCAGCCCCCCCCCCAAAAAAAAAACGGTCATAGGCATGATTACAGGTGACTTTGTCACGTGCTTGTGGCATTTCCTGTGAAGCGTGTTTTCATTGGCGCACACGGTTCCGTCGGGTGGTGTCACTTCCTCTCCTCAGACTAAATATCTACCCTTGGCAGAAACCGGCTCATCGGTCCGTCGTCTATTATTAGCTTAGTAGGTCACCATTCCTCTCAAGTTCTGCTGCCATTCAGTTGGCAAAAGTGCTCCATGTGGTTGCCGCCTAAGCGTACTGCATCGTTGGGCATTGCGATAAATGCGTTGAAACGACGTAAATTTTTGGCGACACTCATTTGATATCCCATTCAAACCCTATTTTTATTCAAGGCCCTCTAATGTTTTCTGAAATTGTTTAACAGTTGCTTTGTTACTGTGGTAGTTATCTAATGTCAGCAGCGTGAATCAAACACACTCTGGCGGTCACGTGGTCGCGTCACTGTCACTGTCTTCTCAAGCGAACCTACGCGGTCATATGCCCATTGTAAAGATACTGCTCTCTAATATGTATACAAATGTTGTTTGTACGTACAATATGTGCAGGTACTCACTTCGTACGCGTAGCTTTGCAAGCTCGCAGTATGGCCACTGCTTTCTGCTCCGGCGTTTGTCCCGTCTTTGGTATCACCATGGCCTCCGCCCATTCCCGCGCCTTCCTGTTCACATCCGCTTGCAAAGCCCTGAGCATTCCTCTTCCCGCGACGTCATACCGACCACATACGTACTCATAGAAGTCGTCACACGGTTCTACATGCTCACTCAGCATGCTCTGCAGTAAATTGGACATCATACTACAACCCCTGGTGAAACATACGTTCGCGGGAGGAGGGTAGGCGAAGTAGGTCCGTGGGGTGGTTGTCGTTGGCTTGAGTCCAATGAAGTCCCTGATGGTCTTTGGTGAGATCACAAATTGCAGGAACAAGCTCGTAAGTACGGCTCCCAGGGCAATCCCAGTGGCCAGGCCGCACGAGCAGATGGGCAGCATAACTTCCATGATGTATTCTCGGAGGGCTTGCCAGTCATAAGACTCCTCTTCGTCGGGCACCATTTCGAGTTGCTGTTAGAATAAGTACGTTCGTCAAGCAATTAAGAACAAACAACGAGAACTGCCTTGAGTTGTTTGATGTTATTAGTTTAAGAAGATAGGATAGTAAGAATTTAGGTAGATAATCTGCTACTGTACGCATATTTCTGTGACGTTGTTTAGCAAGGCAAGCAAACCAAGTGGCCAACAGATGGAAATTACCCACGGATCGACATTGCGGTATTAGGTGTACGGGTATAAAAGGAGGTACACCAGCAAATAAACGCATTCACCGTGGCAGCTCTCTGGAGTCTGCATCATCATCTTCAACACAACACTGGGCTTCGTTCATCTTACACGCCGATGGAGGTACAGTTCGCATCACAGTTAACTTGAACGCCATCACATCCTGCGGACCCTTATGGTGTTTAGTAGAAATATCGGCGGATGATATTTTGTTCACCTATTTACAGTTAGATGAACGACATTCGTCATGAAGGAGTTTTTTTTTCCGCTAGCCGCTGCCAGTGTGATCTCTTTCCGCTTCGCAGACTGGAGCGGTGTTCAAGTTAAGCTTGACGCGAGTCGTACGAAATACAACGTGTGACCCGTGGGTTTCAATGTATGAGGCGGCTGACACAGAGACGAACGTTCTGCACTTTTAGTCACGGATCCAGCCGTTCCACTTTACCACAGTCGTGTCTTACTCGGACTTGAGAAGGGTTGAGGATTGGGCTAGTTGGTAATGAGACGTCTGAACTGAGAGCGCAAGATACACGGACAAAGAAGGGTGTGCCAGAACCTGTGCGCCCAGAAGGTGACACGTGTGCTCTGAGGGGGTTTCTGCTTTTTTGCTCATTTTCTTCAATAAACTTACTTGGAAGTTAGCGCCCGTCCTGTTCCGTTTCTCCGTTCTTTGTCCGCGTATCTTGCGCTCTCAGTTCAGATTACTCGGACCATAGCCTGTTCCAGAACACTTTATTGATGACGACGGCACTCGTGCTGTACATATGCGCCATAGTGGCGACACCACATATACATCCCCGTAAAATGATGAATAACTTCTCTGACGCGTGCTAAACGTATATTCGAGTCAAACAGAGGATCTTCAGCTTGACAAATTCGAGCTCACATGAAAGAGCGAGTTCGGATTTCGAACGTGAAACAACGTGCGGTTGAAATGTCATATAAAGTAACATGAAGTGATACAGCAACCGTACGTAATTAATCTACTAAGGTAATAAGCACGTTCATGGGGAGCAAGGAATTTTATTAATAAAATGAGCCCTAATATTAATCATACTAATACTGTGATATCAGCATTACTCAGTCAATCCAGGCTAGAGATACAGCGTCGTATGATACGACATCCGGAATAATTTATACGGGGCGAAAAATAACAATACTACGAATCGTAAGTATAAAATAATGCACACAAATTGTTTGACTACATGCACCGCACGACGTCAACGTCAAATGTGGTAGCGGCACACCACTCACAATAACGCGGTTACCTAGCACACTCCGGTCCAGAAATGCATCTAAAACTTCCGTCTTTTCCAAAGTTACTAACCTCTGCACTTTCAGCATTGGAGCTCATCTTGCTACGTATTTCGCTGTGTGTTACTTGAGCCACGAAATACGTTGTTTCCCCGTGAAGCTGTTGGATTGTAGAAGGATTCCGTAGAGCACAGAACGACCAGTTCCTCGAGCAAGATAGAACACATTGTCTTCCTCATCCAGCGAACTTTCATCCCCAAGCGAACTTTCCATCTCCTTCAAGTCTCCGTCTCTTTCGTTTTCTTTCTTCTTTCTTCGTTGCTATTTTTTTTCCCTTTTCCCTTCTTTCTTTTCGTTTTTGTTTTTCCTCCTTTTTACGGAGAATCACCTTTTCCTATTCGTCCTTTCCTTTCTATTTATTCTTCGTTTTCTTTTGATTTTTTTTAATGGAATAGCATGCCGACCTTGGTCTGGCAGACCTTTCCATTCAATAAATATATATCCCCCCCCCCCTCCTTCAAGTAGCGCGAAAAACTACGAAACGAACCATTCTACGAATGAAACGCACTGACAGTGTCAGACTGCTATACGCTGGAATAAATATCATCCCACTGGAGCGGGCGGGGCAAAACCGGAATTTAAAAAAAAAATTCGACTATTTCTGCTTCGACACTGTGCATGATTTTTGTTGTGTCTGCGGCTATCCGTGGAGGACTTCATATTTCTGTAAAAAAAGGTGAGTTTCGCTTGGCAATTTTCGAAGTTCAATTGAAACAAATAAATTCCCTCAATTAAAAATTCCCCAAAAGCCTTCCTAAAAAGGCGGCAAGAGAGTTTCCAGAAAGTAATTGCCGAAAGTCCCACAATCCTCCGGCGAGTACGTCGCCCGTTAGAATTTGTTATCACTTTAGGTGAGGCACCCTGTATATTTATGTGTTTTATGTGTTCGTAAATTACATATGTGTGGGTGCTATATGTTTATGACGTATATGTATATGGGGTGCGCATTTGTGACTATGTATACAGGGTGTCCACGCTAAGTATGAACAGATTTTTTAAAAATATATATAACACTTTTTCCAAGATGAAATCAATTGCAATATAGCAATGCTGAAGGGCACTCCCTAGCAGGGCATCAGCAAAGTCCAAAGGCAATGCCTTAATTAACTTTCAATAATTAACTTTTTAATTATAAAAGCTACAAAGTTGTCCCAATGAAAACATCTGTTCCTTTCGGTCACCTGATATCGTAGCCGTTTTCCGAACAAAAATCCGTTCGATAGATCGCCCGCAAAAAAAAATCGTGAAGGAACGTCATTTTTTTCTTTATTTTGTTCATTGCGCTTCTTAGAAGACGCGTATTTCCTTCATCCCCAACGGGAGAGGGGGAAGGAGCACAGTGCCGCCTCATGCGTCGAAGATGAGCTTTAACTTGCGGAAACAAAACAAAAACAAATGTACGGGTGACTCTATCGGAACTGGCCTTATCTTGGGTTGCATTTTCTGTTTCCTTTTAATCTTTTCCCAGGACGCGAGAGGTGATAGTGTGCTCTTTCTCCCTCTCACATTGGGGGTGAAAGAAAGACGCGTCTTCTAAGAAGCGCAATGAACAAAATAAAGAAAAAAATGGCGTTCCTTCACGAATTTTTTGCGGGCGATCTATCGGACGGATTTTTGTTCTGAAAACGGCTACGATATCAGGTGACCGAAAGGAATAGATGTTCTCATTGGGACAACTTTGTAGCTTTTATAATTAAAAAGTTAATTAATGAAAGTTAATTAAGACATTGCCTTTGGACTTTGCTAATGCCCTGCTAGGGAGTGCCCTTTAGCATATGCTATATTGCAATTGATTTCATCTTGGAAAAAGTGTTATATATATTTTTAAGAAATCTGTTCATACTTAGCGTGGACACCCTGTATAATGTATACAGTATATATTTCTATTGTACTAATGTATCAATGTAAGTGTACGTGTATTACAGTAAATTTTGCATGATTTTTCCTTTACTTAGTGAGCTGTATTGAGCGCTTTTATTTTATAATTTTTCTCCTGCGTCATATTTCTACTTATTACAGAAACTTTATGGGTATGAGAATATGTAGCGTAGGCTATTGCGTGTTAGATTCTTGTGCACTTATCTTTACTGTACTATCTATCCATGTATACACATTACGTAAATATATAATACACTGTACTTTTTTCACGTTTAACCTAACATACACATTTACCATATAGAGATGCTAACAAAATAAGCTAACAACTCGAGGTTCCAGAAGTAGAATTCATTATTGGACCTCTTTCTGTACAACCTAACACAAAGTTTGTACCTCTGAAATAAAGACATTACAAAATACGACCAGGGAACGGACGGCCTTTGTCAGCGGGTGTCACAATGTTTAGTTGAGCAGGACTCGGCAGACGACACGATTCCTGGGTTCTGGACGAGCATGGTATGCTGTTCAGGTACGTACCCCAGGCGGATGACGACAACGGCTCCTACCCATTCAGAGTCGTGGAGCCACGGAAGTTGCGTAAGTGTACGTTACGTCTGTGGCTCGGCCTTGGTAGGTCACAGCAGTGGCAGGAAAACTCGCTGCGATATGGCCCAGAATGAGGCTAGAGATGCGAAGCCCCGAAGAAAAAAACGAAAATTTTTGGGAAAAAAGAGTTTTCTCATTTTTTTTCCTCGTCTCCGGAAAAATAGCCCAAAATCTCCGGGCAACAAAATTCAAAAATGTAAATTTTCGTGCCTTTGATGAGTTCCAACCACCAACAGTGCCTTAGGTGCCTCGAATCCGCCAACACCACCTTAGACCTCCGTCTGGCTGCTCCAAGTGATCGCCATCGGGTTCACATGTCGGAGTTCTCGTCGGAGTGGACAGGTTGTTTTAATTACCTATGGCTGAGTAGACAGCAGTCTGATGGGATGCACTGCTCTGCATTTATGTCTAGAGGACGAACACTAGTAAAGCTCCTATCTCATTGTATGCTGTGGTTTGGCCGCCAATGCTTCGACTCAGCACTAACCACGTTTGTTTCCATTTCTTTTTAAATTTTTCGGAAAAAAGACAACACGAAACCTGTTTTTTTTTTCGAGCAATTCAAAATTTCCGGAAATTTTGCATCTCTAAACTAGACGGGACGTAACAAAGTATGTTCCTAATGTGCGACAGGCCAGAGAGCAATAACTTGTGATTGTTTTGCCCCTGAGCGTCTACAACCTGTTCAGAGCAACAGGTCCTGGCAGATAGTTGCTTGTGATGTCATGGGATTTTTTCCTCGTAGTCCAAGACGCAATCGGTACGTATTTGTGTTTACTGGCAACTTCACCAAGTGGGTTGACATGTTTCCTCTCAGGACGCTGACATCCGAGAGAGTGTGGGATCGACACCTTTTGTCTCCCGGTTCGGGTTTCTCGCTCAGCACATCACTGACAATGCACCCTTAAGGTATCTTTCGATTCTTGCATTGTCTTAGGCATTCAGCACACGACAGTTTCCTTATGTTACCCTTACGCTAATATTACCGAATGCGCTAACCGGAATCTGAAAATGACGTAGGTTGCTTTCCAGCGCACCATCGTAACTGGTATCTTCACCTGGCTACGCGGACGACGGTAAACGAATCTAATGTCGTGCTCAACTTAAGAAGGAAAAGAAATCTATACTCCGTCAGCTACAAACGTACGAGACGCAATAGAGCGCCAGGAGAAATACTGCAGCGCCACGGCGCAGCGTAGTGCGGCCCGTCTTATAGGGTCTCTGACCACAACGTACGTGGTGAATGTTTCTGTTTGTAAGAATAACGAACCTACATCGTACCTCCAAGTTACAATTGAAACGTTTCCTCTCCGCGGCACAGCGAACTATTCCAAACAAGGAACCGAAAACCGGTTTCGCTTTCAGTCCAGACATGTACAAGATACTCAGAATACTCAGAAATGTATTTAAGATAAGATAATAAATAGTAACGTTAGAATGTAATTAAGATAGAGTATCAATACATGAAAATTAAAGTAATTGAGATAGAGTACAAAATACTTCAAAAACTATTTGAAGTACAATTAAGATACTATTTATTCTTGAACGCAAAAGGTCCCACCGGTCACTGGTGACATGTGACATATGTGACATGAATCACCTAAACCCCGCGCACTATACGCCAGCCGTCGCTGTGTGATAGGAGTCATCTAAACACAAGTCCCAGAAAGATGACCAAGAGACACCACATAACTCCACTAAGTATATGCGACCCAGAACAAAGCACGTTTCTAGCAAGCCCGTGCTCGGCGAGGTCAGAATTCGGCGTCACCTCGTCAGGGCACACATAATAGAACCCTCACTGGCCAAGGATTAGTACACACGGGGCAAGATCTCTAAATGGGGACTTCCAAGAAGGACCAATGTCCGGGTCAAGTCCGAGGGACTCAGGAAATTTCCACTGAACAAGCAAGATAATGGAAAGGCGAGACACGGAAAGTTTGAGAGGGAGATCCAAAATCTGTAATTAGGGTATTGAGTAGAAAATACCATAAAATGTATTTTAAATGGAGTACAAATACATAAAACAAAAAGTATTGAGTAGAGTACCAATATACCGCAAATTGTATTAAAAATACAGTATTTTAAATACAATACTCCAAATACGTACAAGTCTGGCTTTCACCCCTGAACTCTTTCGTGCAGCGCCAAGGTCTAGCTATTATGCACAGGTTTTCCTTGGGTATGGCGTAAAACGCCCGTGCCGTTTATTGGAGGACAATGCGCAGCAGAAGTTTGGGTGGTTTCCGCAGTTTCCGTATTGCTTGGTGCTTCTTTTCAACATGGACGTGGAAGGGAGCAGAGAGCGGTCAAGTCCAGAGCTTTTCAGCGATCTTTCTGCAACTGTGAGGCAAGTTCTGCTACGTGCAGCAGAATTCCGAAGCCTTACTTTTGAAATGTCGACGGGACCGCGGGTTCAGCATGGAGACGAAGTTCCAGAGGCATCGGGCACGGAAGAAGTCCCCCTGGAACTATTATCCCTCCTCTCATACTCCTGGCCAATCGCCCTGTGTGGCTAAGGGCCATTGTGGCTGAAGAAGACGAAGAAGTAAAAATCGTTGTCCGTCTCGCTTCGACACAGCGGTCAGTCATAGTACAGTTAGACATCCTCATAGCCCTGGCCGATCTCCCTTGTGGCTAATGGCCATTCTCCGTAGGACGAAGAAGAAGAAGAAGAGCGGTAACTGAGCTGACCATTCATCATGATGCAGCACATGAACAGTTTGCGTAAATGTCGTGTTTGAACGACGTCGTCTTTTTAAGGTGCCGGTGTGGTTCATGCATAATAATGCCGAAAGAGGCCATAGGCCCGAGGCCCTATAGATTTCTGAGAGCGTCACGTTACATTGTTGTCCTGTGTCGTGACGTTACGGACCATCCGCTGGTGTAAATGAAAATACACGGTGGAACGTGTGCTTAGCGTTACAGCACACGCGCCTATAGAGACAGTCCTGCTATGTGATGCTTGAATATTTGCGGCTGCATTGTTAATCGGACCTGAGCATCGGTTCGGCAGCTGCGCGGTCAGCAACATGCAAGCAGGGTTGTCAGATTTGGCCACTTCACACCGAATTAGCTACCTTCCGACTGTCGTGGCGCGGAAATTTGGGAAATGGTGACCTCAGTATTTAATCAGTACTCAGTATTTAAGTCAGTATTTAATCAGTACTTCTTCCCTCCGGGCTGTTGACCCACAATTCGCATGAACATTTAAACACCTCACACCTAACCCCTTAAATACCATGCCAATGATGAGGACGGAGCCCAGAAGAAGAACAGTCTCTGTTCGAAATATCGGCGGCTTCTGTCCTGAGGCAACTCTCTTCTTACATCTCTACCGGTTCGCTGGATTTCTACCCACCTGAGTATGATAATCAGTATTTTGCTTAGTTAAGTCAAGCACCGTTTGTAAATGCAAGTGGAGCAGAGCAAAGTGCACGATGGCAGGGTGAAATATGTGCAGTGTTGCAACCTATAAATTGTTTGTTCTCGCCTGTTTATGGCTGCAATATCGAGTGTACCTGAGCCTCAGCCTCATCAACAATGAGTGATTGCTTGGGGCCAGCATTTTGAGTTTTTGGGTAACCTCGAACTTGTAGCTTTGGGTACGAGAAGGCCTCTGCACAGGGGCAGCGGAGTTACTTCGAACGTAATTGGAGTCTTCTTCCCGAAATATAGCAGCAGCCTGGGATGAGACACAGCAATCCATACTTGAGTTGTGCCTTACATTCATTGGAACGCTACACTGGTCGTTATTTTATATGATGTGCTTATCGGCACGTAATAATCAACAATACCTTAAACACCTACTCGTGCTCCTCCCAGAGCGAAAGTCAGCCGGAAAGCTGTGCACATAGCACGTCGTGTGCCCCGACACTATAAGGGCCAGTTCTCGCTTGGCGACTCCCGACGCGACGTCGCCAACGGGCGGCGGAAGTAGAGGCGCATTTCCGCCGCCCCGCCAAGGCGCACGATTTCCATGTTCCCACAACAGTGGCATTCCGTCGTCCAAAGCAGACGAAAACCCAAGAGGCGTGGCCTTTCTCTGTCACCTTATTGGTCGCCAGTGTATCGTGATCGCCACCTCTCGCGGACGTCGAGAAAGAGACCGGCATGACAATTTTTGGGCTCGACGTCTCTACTCTCCAAACGCCGGAAATGCGCCTCTATTTCCGCCGCCCGCTCTCGACGTCGCGTCGGGCGTCGTCAAGTGAGAACTGACCTTAAAGTAGCACAGAAGTCATTTTTAACACCCAGTTTTCTTCCTATAAAACTGTTAAGTAGGCCAATAAGATGCACCATGCGAAGTAATTTACACCACAGAGTCATAATTATCGCAAAAATTGAATTTAAAATACGCCGCAAAAAGCGACCGTGCGCAACGGTGGTGAAGAGCAGTACCAGCCTGTGATCTGCCTGGAACCTCGCGCTGACGCTATAAGGAGAACGCTCACTGATTGGCCTAGAGAAATGTCATCTGCTACTCGGCTGTTCGGGGTTCTGATAAAGCCTTTCTACTTGCTCGGTAATGCTTCGGCCGCACCTTCTATCCCCAATTCTCCGGGAAAACTGGCAAAACAGGTTTACCGTGGCAAAGGGACAATGCGCTGACCCCCACTGACCGGCAAACCAGAACGAGTCTCCTTATGCCGTCATCGGTGACGTGCCATCATACCTCCTCATCCTCGTTAGAGCTGGAGTGGCGAGTTAAGGGTGAAGGCGTGGAGCTATGTTTATGGGAGCTTTTTTTCTGGGAAACAAATTGCACACATCAAAACCTTTAGCGCTATTCGGTATAATGACACACGCACTTTCAACAGATGTCTTAATCTGAATTTTTTTTGGATGGCCCTCTGTACTCCTTTAAGACCCAGACCCGGCTCGTCGTGTGAAAATTGTACAGAACTATACCAGCAAAAAAAGCATAAATGAAATCTATTTTCCAAAGCGAAATATTATGGTAACGTGCTAGCAAATCACCGTCAAAAAGGCTGTCCCTCCCTCGCAACATACAGACTACCTGGGTTTGTATAGAGCGTGTTGGTTGGGGCTGAACATGATTGAGAACGCAGAGGGGCAAAGACGACACACACATGGAGGCGTTCAACTAGAAACTGATTTTAGTTGGACACACAACTCTAGTCAGGAAAGTCCCGGGCAATAAAGGCGACATCTAGCGGTGACCCTCTGACTCACGTTGGAAGAACGATGCATGAAGGTTGCCTCTACAATCTCGCGTCCAAGCCTAGAATGGCGTCTGGGAAGAACAGACATTGTGGTACAGAAGAGTGCATGTAGGGCTGGAGCGTAGGTGGTCTTTTAGCCTTAAAGGCATGTAAATTTTCAGTGACTTCCTTCTTTCATCTCATGTCATGTCAACTCGAGTTTACGCCCTGTGTTGGAGGAGCCGAACATTTAGACATTGTGACGTTTGGCAGATATATTGTTCCCAAGGGGATAGCGGGAAGGAGTACACCTCATTTTCATGGAGCAAATCTGTTTCGGTGATACACGTTCTTCACTGGTTCTTGGACTATTACCGCGGGGATCATTCCGGTCAGTTTAAAGGAGGACGCTACTTTTTAAACCCTGCGAGCAAATTCATGGGAGTAGGGAAGGCTCAAAACCCGCGTCTTTTCCTTGGAAGAAGGAAAGACCCTACCCACAGAAAGAAAAACGCTTTTTGCCAAGGTTTCAACCTAATTGAACTTCATTTATATGTTGCAGTATGCTGAAAGATGCAAGCATGTTTACCAACGAAAAATTTCTAACTTGGAAAATTGGATGCAGAGCAATACACATCTTTGCGTTCAATACACAGACGCAACCCTGAGTCGTCGTCACAGGATGCATTTTTTGCTAGGATTCATGTTACTGTCCGCCGCGCACTCAAAGGTTTCGGCAAAAGATTGCATATTCTTGACCAGGTCATGACAGACTGCGTTCTTTTCCGTGCCGTCTAGGCCGCGCGAGGAACACGTCTTCAGGCATGCCGACACGAAGAACAGTTTCCGAGATGACAGCCTCAACACCGGCAAGCGGATTGCCTGCTCCGCTGAATGTTGCAGGTAGGCCTTGTGGGCGACGTGCAGTCCCAGCAACCAATCTCTCTGTTGACAGGTTGGCTTGCTGACTTTGAAAGCCACGAAGCCCTCAACCAGAGCAGTGGCTATAAGGTGTCCCAGGCCAGCGTAGTTTACTGCAGCCAGAGAGTCGTCGCGGAAGAAAACGTTATGAAGCAGCGTCGCTGGCACGCCGACAACGTGGAACTTCCTACTGACTGGAAGTGCCATCCCACTCAGCGAAAACAGAACTGCTCTGGGATGGTTAAACTTCCATATCGTCCAAGAATTGCGCATACGAAGCCATGCGCCAAGAAAACGTTCGTCAACATTAGGCACGACCGACCAAAGCATTTCCAAGTCCTGTTTTGTTTGGAGACCTTCTGGGAAGCCAAGCACAAAGTTCACTTTCGCCACGCTGTCTAACGAAACTCGCTTGCGTACATGTGTCAACGTCGAAATCCACGCTAAAAGGCCATTTTGAATGATAGATGCTAAGGATCCCACTGACCGAAGGGCGACAGGAGTGACAATGCTGTACGAGTAGTAGAAGCTCATGGAGGCAACTTGACTCAACATTTGATCACAGCGGGCGTAGTAGGCTGAATCGTTGTCGTCGTCGTCACTAAGCTCGTTGTTCACATAGGGACCAAACTGACGAATGAGTTCCCACAGGGCCAATAGATTGAAACGCTCCTTTGACAAACTTCGGAAGACACCTCGTACAAGGCTCAGAACAGCTTCTGATACCCTGACATCGTCGTTCAATGTATATCCTGGCGATGCATACTTCATGAAAGCTTCATGCCATGTCGCCGATGGGATTTCTACAGAACCTGTAGAAAAGGTTTCTTCAGTATTAGGCTGCCACATGTGGGGGCTCCATAATGTGACTCTTGCATTAATCGAATGCATAAGACTCAACAAAGGCTTCGAATTGTAGTTCGAAGTGTAGTAGAAGTATCGCACAGTTAGCTGGCATTTTTACTTTGCTTGTGGACACTCCCTTGGACATGAGAACAGAACGATATAAGTAGCATAAAGATTTTGTAATCGCTCCCCCTCTTGCCCATGTCACGGAAAACCTGTTCGCAACATGGTAACGACAGCACAAATGTATGTCTCCAACCCCCGGCCCGAATAATTTGAGTACAGCGCCGCCTATCGGTAAACTGCTAATAGCCAAGCAGCGTTAAATTGATATGTGCACGCCCATTAATTAGCTAAAAATAAAACTACCCGAAAGTACACGTGAGACAGTATTGCAACATTTACATCACAATTGGGAATCTACAGTACATACCTCTAAGAGGGTCATCATCGGGTCAAGCGATTTTTTGAGCAATTAATTGGTTTGGCATTACGTATTTTCCTCGCGTAAGGAGCGCAAAAAGCTCTTCCACAGCCCTACACGCCTCGGAGTTACGTGTACATCCGCATGTTTGGCCGTAGTATGTTCCGACCCACAGCTTCAAGACACACTTCGCCATTCTTTCGTTCCTGTTTATCTGATTGACGCACAGCCCTCAGTCTCATGCATTGTCATTCTTGTAGGCGCGATAGCATGCCTGTACCGCCATAACAAGAAATATACGCACAAAACAAACAAACACAAGAAAGATGTCAAGCGGGGATCAAACCCAAGCAGCACAATGTACTGAAAGTCGAGTGCAGTAGGGGTGGATGGTAGGTGGAAGGCCTTGAACATACTCGTGAAACTAAAGAACATTGATAAGACACGTACCGTCCACCCCTATTGCACTTGACTTTCAGTACATTGTGCTGCTTGGGAATCCGCTGTGTCCGTTCATGTGTGTGTTCATGCTGTTAATTTTCTATCAGCACATACTGTTGCCGAACATGGACACGTAATTCCGAGGCAGATAGCACATGTGAAGAAGCTTTTTTGCGCTCTGACGCGAAGAAAATGTGTGATCCGAAACAAATTATTCGCAAAAATGACTAGACCTGATTTTTTTTTCCTCTGAGAGGTACGTACTCAGAATCCCTAGTTGTATAGTACAGTGGTTCTCAGACTGTGGGTTGGGAAGCGTCCCACAAATTAAACAAAACTGGCACGCCGTGCCTGCTATTCTGTGCTACCATGAGCTCCGTAGCAGTAGACACGGAGATACAGCCCTGCACGGTCTCGGGCTCCCGGTCCAGCCCGGGCCTGTGGGCCTCTTATTGCTGTGTGCTCCTGGCCGGACCGACAAAATCGCCAGCACCGCAGGCCGGGCCGACAAACATGTTTCCGCAGTTTACCTCGGTCGAGTCAGTTAGCTAAAGGACCTTCTTCACAACGGCTTATGCCATTGTCCTTGAAGCGCCGGAGATAGTTATCTTCGTCGTCATTAGATGACGCGGTATGGGGACGATAGAACTGGGGACCAGTGGGGAGACCGAACGAACGGAGCGAGCTCTTTGGTCCCACTCCGGACCGGTTTTGGTCCTTTGTGCTAGCCACGTGGATTTGCTTTGACGCGCTCCAAGCGTGGTTCGCTGGAGA
Source organism: Ornithodoros turicata (assembly GCF_037126465.1). Taxonomy (NCBI): domain Eukaryota; kingdom Metazoa; phylum Arthropoda; class Arachnida; order Ixodida; family Argasidae; genus Ornithodoros; species Ornithodoros turicata. Next base: position 135,269,201 of record NC_088202.1, on the reverse strand, counting down.
GCCACTAGGATTCGACACGTATGTGAAAAAGGTCCATTCCACGCAATGAATGATTATTAGTTCATATCACCACGTGCTTGCGTCATTCCTGGGCGTATATTTGCAAAAACAAGCAAAGGACACTGCATTATGCTTATTATTCGACCCTTTAGAACATTCTCAAAGCGACTTCACATTGCTTCTCACACATTTCACAATTATGTTCGCAAAGCTTAGTGAGAGGGGTATATTTTAGGAGAAACTTTCTCGACAATATCGTCTCCCTGCGCAAAAACTAGGTAGTGTAACGATAACGCGTTTGCCGGCGTGTCGTTGCGGTGTTAAACTCCCAGCACTTGTATGTTTGTGGACCTCTCTTCTCTTGTTATAAATTTGCTCATAAATTTGTTTGATAAGCGCTCGAAACGCGTTACTCACGGCTGGAAATACCGGGCTCTACTTGCCGGGTCACCGTGTCGGGCAGGGCCATACTCGCTGGGCCACCGGGCCGAGTAAAAACATAAAGGTCCGGGACGGGACGAGCCATTTTTCGAAGCGCCCTGGCCGAATCGGACCGGAAAAGTCATCCCGTGCAGGGATCTACTCGGAGGTTTCTCACCAATGCGCTTGTATGCGGGGTACCCGACGCTTTCGATGCATCACACAGCCTCGCTTTCACATGTGCACGAGGGCCAAAATCTGTGTCGTGGGGCCCTCCGCCACTAAATGCCACAGCGTCTGCGTCTATGGCGGCATATACGGACGCCCCGCCTCCATGGGGCACCGCGCAGCGGAGTCATCTCTAATTACAGCGGACGCCAAAAACCTAAGAAAACTGTTTCACGTGCGTTCTCGGTCAGCGAAGCATGCAGTTGTACAGCATGCCGCTGTGCAAGACTTTCTGGCCCTGAGAACTCGCTCTGAATGTACATCCAATAAAATGTTAATGTATTATCGTTTTGGGAGGACCTATCGGAAGACGTCCGGCATCGCAACGGGGAAAACCGGTTGGGAGGAGGGGGATCACGCCTAAGTCGTCTATATTCTGATGAGCCGCCAATTCGGGGAACTGACTTTCCAGCTAATTAGTGACCGTATGCACAGCAATTTCACGCCACATTGCTAATGTACGAAACGTCAGAGATGCTTACAAAATAGTTCCACGACAGGTGGCGCTGTTCTCAAATTATTCGGTCCGGGGATTTATCTGAGACACCCTGTGTACCTTGTGTTCACTGGGAATGACCATACCTAGGCCGGCGATCGTCAACGTCGTCCAACGGTTCAAGTTTCCTTTCACACTCAGCATAACATGGTGGACGACGGTCTCAGCTAAAGCTATATCAGTCTGCAGTGAGGTATCGACACCAAACGCAGTCAGCCGTTTGTTGTAGTAGTTGACATCTACTTTGGAACGGTTGGTGATCCAAGACATGTACTGCGGGTTGTAATTCAAACGCAGCATCAGTTCGCCAAAATGTGTTAAATCCCCCGTAGATGGTATCGCAGTCTCAAAAAGGACGTGCAAGCCGTAATGCAAAGATAATCCGAAGAGGCGGCCGACGGGATCCGAAGTATCTGCACCACTTAAGGACATGTTTTGATGCGCCATAAAACTTAGCAGGTCGGTTGGGTCGTTGACGTTCCTGCAGAATAAAATACACGCCATCACAAATAGGTCAAGTCTAACGAACATTTCTAACCCAATGAGACAGCGCCTAAATACAGGCATAGCACCGAGTACAGAGACATATCATAATGGACAGGAGAGAGGCGCCACTAAAACAGACAACAGAACGATGAAAAGACATAGTGACCCTTGCAGTGTCAGGAACATACCTACGAAATATCGCGCTCCCAAAGTGCGCAGATTTTATTCGAACGAATTGTTACGAAGTGAACGCTTCGCCTCTGTGAAGCAAGAGGGCGCTGAAAGGAACACTGCCGACGTCATCCTGCATGGAGGAATGCAAACTTGGTAGCAGACGACAATGCCGGGTGACGTCACAGTATCTTCCTCATGACGAACCGCTATGTGGTTTGCACATTGGTTTCGGTTTGGTATTGCCATCATTTACGAATTACTCACACAAAATGAATGCGAATGTTGTATCAAGGGAGCGGTCCGTGTTTGGCATGATGCTCACCTAATTTTTTTCGAATCCTTCCGAAGTCTCCCTTTAATGAGTAACGAAACAATACAACGCCGAGTGCGTAAAACGCCCCCTAAAGATGCAATCGCGCTCCAAGCGCGCACACTCGGCACGGTCCACTGGCCACTGATCCTGGAGTTCGGCTGTTCTGAAGTCCGCAGCTAGCTCTAATGCGCATATACAAACAGGTTTCGGCTGTCACATGCAACGAGCTTATGTGTATTGTATGTATGGTTACGCACATGCTGCTCTGAAGAGAATACAGGGTCGCAAAATCCGCACTGCAATTTTCGGGCGTCCTCCATGATGCAGCAGAGACGAGCGGCAGCAAGAACAGACGACAGCTCTAGCGTCACTACTCCTAGCTAGTCGCTACTCCTGTTTCAGGAACGCGGGTATAGTGACTTAACCGGGTTAATTCACTGCGCTACACTCAACTGTCGGGAGAACCCAAGTGAGTTGTGGATCGCAGCCTGCATTTTAGTGTTACTTCTTTCCTCCCCATTATGAAGTTTCACCAACTAGACCAGTTTTCTGCTGTTCTTCAGAGACAGAGCATGCTACACGGTGGATACTTTTTGGAAAATCGCGTACTGGTCCAAATGCTGTTCCCATATTGGAAAGTAAAGGCCTGTTTAGACTACGACGTCGCTCTACCGGTCCATTACGGCACGCGTCGTCAGCTTTTGTCACCTCTCTCGTATTCCTGTTTATGCATCGTCGTGAACGAGCACAATCGAGGACATGCAATGCTTTTCCTTCAGCGTGCAATACCTTAGCGATGTTCGTGCACATAGCGAACCACGCGAGGTATTGTGGTATTGCAACAGTTAGTCCCGAACCACGGAGGAAAACCAGAAGACGACACAATTGTGTGAGAGTGTCGTCTTTTGGTTTTCCTCCGTGTCTCACTGTTGCAATCATGTACCAGCTCGCATGCGCCCTTGCCCTTCTGCCATTGTGGTATTGTTCCGGCGAAAGCTGGTGCACAACGTCCCAAGAGTGTTCCCAATGTTGTTCTCCAGAGAGAAGCACGCCCACCTCTGCAAGAGCATGCTCTTGACCGCTCAACGAGTTGCATACGCGGCAGTCAACGTTGCTGCCTGCGTTCGCTCGTTGGCGTCGCACTGCAGCACAAACAGGCTTCAAGACGTGCGTGTGCACAGGCAGCCACCTATGAACATAGGTTGTGCTTGGGGCCATGATAGTGTCGTGTGGTACTCGAATGAGAATGTTCCGCGTCGACACTCGTGCGAACAATTCGTTATACTGGGTGTTTCACGTAGGTCACACGGCTGAATAATTCGTGAACAGGTGGCGCCATGGAAAAGCTTTTATTTATAAAAACTTTGCATAAATATCCTTCGGACATCGGCCTTTAACTAAGTAGCGAGCGCCTCATTTGCATCCGCTCACTAATTAAATCAACGCCCTTACTTTTACTTCGCACGCATTCGGAACCACGGTATTACGTATCGAGACCTTGAGTGAACACAAAGAAAAAGAAAAAACACGCTTCGACATTTGTTAATCGGAGTAATTAATCGATTTCGGTTTACATATTTCTTTGCACGGAGCAGCGCACCAATGCGCTCTTTGGATCGACCTGTCCCGCTGTCAATTTCGTGTTCCGCCGGCTGGTCGTTGGATAAAGGATAACAAGGGGTCTCGTGTGGCTGTTATTTTACTGTCGGCGAGGCCCACGGGAAACTGGCACATATGATGCATGCTACAGCGGCAAAAAAATCAACGGCACCGACGACGGTATTTATTTGAGCCCGCCAACCGCTTCTTGCATGGTTTCGCCGTGTCGATTGTGATCCGCACCAATAGCGAGCGTTAGCTGACCGCTTTGACATTCCGCTCCGCTTACGGTGGTCGGTTAAGTGCGTTTAGCAGGGCTGGGTCGACTTTGGTGCAAGCTTCTCAGAAGAAAATTACATTTGCGCTTGAAGCTGTCTGTGTTCTGGGTTCACTTGTCAACTTTAGGAGTCCCCTACAGGATTCTCGTCGATCCGAAAACGCTTCCGGAGCTGCCATGGAACAGCGGAGAACAGCGACGAGGGCTGCGGTAGGTCCTCTCCACTGCCGGCAGCCATCTTGATACCAGGTAGTGCGGACCGTATCGCGTCTCGCTCCGCTCAGACAGCCCGGCAGCAGAGCGGAAGCCCCGCTCCGTTGACCCGCTAAAGGCAAAATGTCGCGCGCATGCGCAATTGCGTGCTCGCTCGTCGGCTGAGCGGAGCAGAGCAGGGACTCGGTAACGGACAGCTAAAACTCTCTAATACCACCTTCTGTACGTACACTTCCCAGGGCGACCCATAATGCCGCAATTCACCTTCGCGCACACACTAACTCAGTGATACTAGATTCCCTATCTGCTGCGGTTTCTGAGTAAGGGTACACACATGTGGGATAACAAAAATACACTTCGAAGTACCCTGACTGACATTTCGCAGTGTTCCGCGCGTACTGCCGCCACGACGCTCCGAAACCACAACCTATCGCAGACGAGTCCACACGTGTCCAAACTCGTTATTCGGAAACTTTTTCGCAGTCCCTGCGTTGGCCAGTGCAAACTAGGACGCCATGAAGGGACTACGCGGGCCGCATAGCACATGTTTGAGGTAGCCAGGTAACACAACACATAATCTAAAAGGACATGAAAGCGTCAGCGCAGTTGCAATCTTGAGGACTGTGTTGAGGCGTTCGTTTGCTAATTGCGAGATTTTTATTTATTCAGGTTCATCAAACATACCCACCTGCGGGAAGACATTTTGACACAGTTGTCTCGCCACGTCAAGCCACGTGTTTGGGTCAACGCGTAGCGTGCCCGAGTTCTGCGTAATAACACAGTGACAACGCAAATATGAACGTGGCCGACGTTATTACAGAGGGAGGAAAATACCGGTAGCGATGACACACGTGTAGCTAGATCAGTTAACGAGTGAATTTTTGCAAAATTTGATCCGGCCTCTTATCCTCATGGATTATCGCCAAGAGTTCCTCAATCATCGCTGTTCGATAGGCTGGAAGACGCTCCTGAAGAGCCACCTCAAGCAACACGCAAGTGCGTACGGATGGCGGATGGCGGTGCTATGGCGTCTGCTCGCAATGCTGCTTGAGATTGCACTTGTCGCCCGGCTGATTTTCTCGGTGCGCATCGGAAAGGGGGGAAGAAGCCTTGGGGTACATAAGAGCAGAGAGTCGAACCGAACCTGAACCCGAACCGAAAACCGTTATTAACCTTTATTTTTGGCCGAACCGGAACTGAACCGACCCGAAAGAGGCGACGCAATCTTGGAGCTGAACCGCAACTGAACCAGTCACACGGAACGGTTCACACGGAATTAAGTGCGGAACTTTGCATGTTGTGCATGAACGTAAAAACTATTTTTCCTCTTTTTTCTTCATTTATTAGCTTCGTAGACTTCCTTTTGCTTGCCGAAGAAGTCGTGCCCTGCAACAATGATCTGGATTTTCTCGAGTCACGAAGTAACAACAACAAAGAGAGTAACTGAAAACTGTTAGGACTACTAATGTCTAAGACATACACATGAATCTATATATCTTTTTTGTCACAAGGTTTTGTCACAACCTTTTCTGTCACAATTATGCAGAACATAATTTAACAGAAAAGGCGTACGCCTACTGTTTTCAACAAATCAGGGGAGAGAACGGTGTCATTCGAGATGATGGTTGGTTAGGAGGTGAAGTTACTGTTATTCCGTTTAACGCATAAGTTTGCCGCGAGACTAGGGTATTAGAAAGTAAAGCGCCAGCCACCCTCGTGCTGGTCAGAATGAAAAGAACATGCTAAGCTGGGTTTCTTTGTGGATTTGAAATAAAAGAAGCAAAAACAACCATATTGACATCGTATTTAAAAATCGGCAATGGGTCGAAAATTAGTCGAACCCTCTGTTTGTACTTGCTTTCTCTTTGTTCCACAGGCACTTCACTCTAACGGCGACGTGGTAGCACGGCGGCGGTCAGTGCTGACACAATAACGCGCCTTTTACATAAAGACGCCGAGCTCAGGATCGCACCATTGCAATCGAACTACCATGAAGCCTCGTTTGCTGATTAACGTGTGTTCGCGACTCCGACTGGTGATGAATGATTTCTATCACTTAAATGACTTAGGCGAAGGTAGCAGGCTTGGTTGACTGGCGAGATGTTCCTGGCGTCTGTTCCTGGCGAGATTCTGCGAACAACCCTGTGGGTGAGTTAACCCCCGCGACATGATCTACATGCGGGGACAGTCAACCTAAGGCGGTAATTCATGGCTATGCTCCTCTTGTAACCACTACTAATCTTGTCTTTGATATCGCACAAAGTCTTTCAAAATCCTGAACGACCATTGACGCCTTCCTGTCCACTTCAAGCACTGTACCACACAAACGGAAGTTTGCTTTAACCTGCCTGTTGTGCTTCATTCGCACCCGTGGCCCCTGAACCGGTTCGTGAACCGAACCGTTTGGAAAGAACCGGTTTGAACCATTATAGTTGCCTTCTGGAGCTGAACCGGAACCGAACCCTTATCGTCGAACCTAAACCCGAACCGAACCGAACCGAACTCTCTGCATAAGAGAGTGGTTTGTGTGTGTGTGTGTGTGTGGGAGCTTTTCTTGAAACAAGAGTAGACGGTGGCAGACCTCACGATTTTTGGAATGGCACCTGTTGAAAGGGAGGAGAGATTTGCAGGAGCGCACGGAGTAAGACCAGCTACAGCTAGCGGTAGTGGTGGATAGATAAAAGAATCATCACTATCGATTTCTTATTCCTCGTAGCTGACGTGTCCCAAACTAATTATGGGAAACAGTTGTTGGATTTTGCCATGCCTAAAGCTAGCAATATTGATACTGTTTATAGTGCGAGGACAGACCTGTTGGAGCATATTTAGGTATCTATGCATTGTCCTGCATATTGTGCCAGTTATTACTTATGTTATCATGTGTGCTTACCGCATAGGTCTCCATTTTCTGGTTGTATTAGGTATTGTTATGTTTTGGTGATGTAAGCTATGAAGTATTTGCGACGTCGTACTGTCGTGTGGGAGGTGAGCCTCGTGAAGTCACTATCTGTAGCTTTTTGCTCCCTTCCAAACCAAACTCAACTGATAATCTTAAGATCGCGTTATCGGAAAGCTGGGTAGAGAAGGTTAACTAGGGTGCGAGATACGAGATTATAAACAGTAGGTTCTCCAAGACGTTGCTACACTGAATGACCACAAGGATGTGTGCAAGAGCAGAACGGAGGCAGGCGAAGAAACCAGAAAGAAAATGAAGAGAGTCGTGACACTGAACGACAAATTCAAATGTCTGAAAAATATATATGATGACCTCAATACCAATAAAAATTCTTTGAACACGAAGTCGTGCTACGGGCGCTCTGTGTTGTTGAATGCTTTCAGGTTCAATCTGTGGAAACCTCAGGCCCTGATGTAACCGCAGGAACTCTGAGGTAACCCCAGAACTTCAAGCGCTGAGGTAACCCCAGGACCTCAAGCTCGGAGGTAACCTAAGAACCTCAAGCTCTGAGACAACCTCAAGACCTCAGATGTCCCATAATACCTCAAGACCTCAGACTCTGAGGTAACCTCAGGAATTATTTTCAATAGGGGCGGTATGATTGCTATCATGTATCATTGCCGCATGTATACCACGCGGTATCAAATGGGTTAACCCATTTGATACCATTGTTCCCATTTGGGAACAAAAACATTACCTTAGTCTAAGCGATCCCGCAACTTTATTAAAGCCGGTATGATGTCCAAATCAGCTTGCATTGTATTACTCAATCAATACTCAAAAGTATGACCCGAAATCGGGCTTTGGGGTTTACGTTTTCAGTTGACAGGGAGATTCGTCTGCCGCATTTAACAAAGTTGCAATCTTTGCTGGCAATTGAGTTTATATCACGTGCTGCAGGTGCGTCGCCTTCCCGTTGTTTATGTAACTGCCAGTGGTGATTGCAGGGAGACAAATAAACATATCTGTGTGGTTATAAAAGTTCACTAGCCAAATATTCCAATGTGAGGCAAAAATTTCCTCAGTTGTTCCCATTTGGGAACAATGGGTTCAGGTAGGTACATACTTTTCTGTACTGAACGGCTTGACGGGCAACGCTTCTGAATCTCTGCAGATATCTTCAATAAAGTTCTCGGACATTAGTAGAAGCCTTGAAAGTGGTTCTAGGAATCAGCGGAGGACACGAGAATAATAGTGTTGGGCTATGCACGCCCAAATGTGAAAGGAACGTCACCTATGAAGACCAAGAAGACCAAGAATCCATAGCACAGACATTCTGCCAGGTGATGTAGCGGGCACGTGGAAGGGAGAAGTGGAACTTGCTGTGAGCTCAGGGTTCGCCACACGTATAGAGTACACGTCATGAACCCCTAAGAAAGAGGAACAGGGGCACGGCCGGTGCGAAATGGGTAAAACGGGAAGGTTGCACTATCCTGGCAGCCCACGAGTCAGCCTGCAACAGTCTCCCCCACTTGGTGGTTTGTCGCCCTTTACACTGCTCAAAACATTTTTTTGAATCACGAGTTCAGCTGCCTTCTAGCGGCAGAGTCTCAGAAAGCGGCTCGTCAAAAATCAGCTGCGGCCTCCACGTGGTACAGATACAACGAAGAATAGTTCCCGTGTGTTGGCCCGTGGATGGCGGCAATGCGACACAACTACCGCACGCGATTGCTCGAGCCAATCAGTCCAACCGTTACTATCGTCGTTCTAGCGTGAGGCTACGCACATCTGCGCGCTGGGCTAGTCCATTATAGTTAGTCAGGAATATATATATATAGGGTAACACAATCTCTTCTGCAATTTGAGAGTTCAGCTTCATGGCTGCATGGGTTTTTCGGTAGGTTTGTCAATAACTACTGTCCTATCGTTACTAGCAAGAAATGGAAAGGCAACTGCTCAGACACATCCAGCAAAAAACCCTGCATCGCAGCCTGGACACTTCACCTAGATCGAGGATCCCGACCAAAGCGCAACTACATAGCTATGCTGCATGAGACTTGTTGTGGAGGAACTATTTGCAGCTTGTGATGGTCCGTTCAGAAGGAGAGGTCCACTTGGCAAACTCTGCTCTATACCAAGAGCAGGACAAGGGCATTATTAGCCCCCGAAAGAAAATATCGCGGCTGCAGACAGTGCTGAGAAGAATGGAGGACCGATATACAAAGTCTGTCAAGTGCATCTGTCTATGCATGTTGCGAGAGCCCATTGTTCCCATTTGGGAACACTCCATATCTGGGCAACGGCTGCATATCTTGCCTTGCAAATTTATATTTGCGTATATCTCCACATTATAAACGTTTCTTCAAAGGCCCGTTGTTGTAGGCTTATTGGAAAGGAGGGCGGGCACTTAAGGGTTAAACAGAAGTGGTGAGGTATATAAATTTATTTAATTTACTCACGCACGCGACATTGAAGTGAGGAATGGCTTAGGAATGGTGAGGAAGACTAACACAACGTCTGTGTTTCTTACTCATTTTGGTTTAGACATTCTGTAGGTTCATCGAGAATCGATCTTCTGCAGTGCAATCGCTCGTTTTTATCCCTCTCGCAACACTCCATTCCATCAGAGAATTCCGTCAAGACTATATAGGAAAATTTTTGAAACTGCCGACATGCGACATCCAGTGGATATACGGAAAGCGGCGTCCACCTATGAAGCTTCCAGCCGTTTTATGGATGCTCATGGCATTCGCGCATGGCCTTTTATAGAAAACAGTGAAAAATTGAGCTGTTCGGTATTCCATATTTTAAAAGCCATAAAAACCCTCGTACTGGGAAACGAACAAAAGGACGACACAACACGCAGCAGAGACTGACGAACAAGATTTTTATTGACAGACCTGCCTCTTAGATAACCTGAGCCAACAGCGCCATCTGTGCCTAGTGCCTCTTTTTGAATGTACAGTGCTCTCGAAAAGATGAAGTTACTAGGCAGGCTTGAGGGTGTAAAAGGGTAACCTTTCAGAAAAGGGCGTTGCTGGCTCAGGTTATTTAAGAAGCAGGTTTGTCAATAAAAATCTTGTTCGTCAGTCTGTACTGTGTGTTGTGTCGTCCTTTTGTCTGTTTTCCAGCATGGTGGTTCTTATCGCTTTTAATGCTTTTTATAGGCAGGCCTTTTATTTGCGAGCGTCGCGCGATGCTAAATCGTCTTTACACGCTGGGGCGTTCGAAACTTGAGTCTGAGAGCTGATCAGTTTTAGGGAAGTTTTATGGGGGTCACATATCACGAACGACTTGTATCTTGAAGAAATATTAGAATATTCCGACTCGTAATGAGTATGACGGCATAAAAAAGTAGTAGCCTGACCGTCGGATGCCTCTCGGCCTGGACAATGCGAGCTGCCATATTGAATACTAGAAGAACGCCGGCTACAACGTTGCCCATTTTTTATAACTGCTAGAACTTTCGACACAAGGAAACACTAAAGGACAAGACTAGGACAGGACAGGACGCGGGTTCCGTGTTAGCTTTGACAGTTCTGTTCTTTACGGCGTCCTGCGTGGAGTGTTTTGGCGATTACATGCTATTCCATATCTCTGATGTGCCGTTAAGGGCCCCTGATCAACGATGAGGCGTCACCTGTTCGACCACAAAGCCTCGTTGACGTACCATTAAGTTCTCCTGTGGGACCACTAAGCCTCTGGTCCCACTTTTCCCACTAAGGTTCTGGCACAGCATTTGTCAGACCGCTAACAGTCCTCTTCAACCACTAGGAGTTGTTAATGTGCCGACAAGCTGTTGTGATGGTCCGTCAAAATGTTCTAATGGACCATTAGAATTTTTGTGGAGTCTTATTGATCAATTGGGCCGGTACAGGCCTGTATGAAAAGCAGAAGTCAGCAAGAGCCAGAACCGGTCAGGCTGCCAGTCGGATGGAAGTCTTCTGATTGGAGGATTGGGGAAGCAATCGCTGCATTCTCATTGGTCGCGTGTGCCCAGTGTTGTGTGAATTTTCCTATACTATGGGCTCTAGAGCCCTCACGTTCGCTCTGTAGGCCACCTGCGCTCATCGTTCTATCGGAGGAACTCCGTTGGAGAACACTCCGCACCGAGAAAAAAGAAAAGAAAAAAGGTCACCTCAGTGCTCCTTTAACACACGAATAAATCGGCCAACACACTCCTCTTCGAACACAGTACCAATACTGTGACACAGTGCTCTCAACCGACATCGTCGGCACGCTGCTACTCTGCTCGCAACTGCCCGCGAAACATTATATTTCGAAACTTTGCCAACCAATTGCGGAGCGCGCGGTGTCCTTCCTTCAATGGGTATCTACTATGATGACTGTCTCAGTAATGCCATGTTGTTATGACGTGAGACTGGGAGCTCTAGGTCTAGTACTACGGTCAACTGTGGAGGTCTAGTACTACGGTCAATGCACTCTGGAAACGACGAGGTAGCCACTATGATGACAGAAGATAGCAAACATCGTGAAGGCGTCCGCTTCAGGAACACGGTGAAGCAGGTGAACAACTCCACCACAGTTCCACTCTCCGCGGAGCTACATATACCGACCAAATTCACAGAACGGCAACTGGGGAGGATTATGACTTACTGGTCTGTCACTTAAACATAAAAGATGAAGAGAGACTTTAGCCTCCAAAGACAAAGTCAACTGACTGTTCCACCCAGGGTTGCGGAATGGGGTCAACCATTCAATTCCAATTCCATTCTGAGGAATGGACATTTGTGAAATTCCATTCCTTTCAGTTCCTCGGAATGAAAAGGTATGATCAGTTCCCACTGCTGCAATGGCTTGGCAACCCTATTCCATTCCTTTAATTCCATCAATAAAAGAAACCGTAACCTGTACTGGCTGGCCCAGCAGCCACCGGGGCGCCTAGACCATTCCATTCCAATTCCATTCCCATTCCATTCCTAGAACAGTTTCCGCTATTCCATTCCAATTCCATTCCGAGCTGTGATAAATCTGGTATAATTCCGCAACCCTGCTCTGGACACTTCCGGAACGTTGTGCGTGAATAAGCGTGCTGCATCATTGGGCACTGTGCTAAACGCTTTCAAATGCGGCAAAGCGCTGACTTGATTGATCCTTTTTTTTTTTATTCAAGGCCCTCTAATTTTAGTTTTCTGAGATTGTTTAATAGTTGCTTTGTTACTGTGGTAGTTATCTAATGTCAGCAGCGTGAATCAAACACACACTCTGGCGGTCACGTGGTCGCGTCACTGTCTTCTCAAGCGAACCTACGCGGTCATATGCCCCATGTAAAGATACTGCTCTCTAATATGTACCCAAATGTTTGAACGTATAATCCGTGCATGTACTCACTTCGTGCGCGTAGCTTTGCAAGCTCGCAGTAGGGCCACCATTTTCTGCTCTGCCGTTTGTCTTGTCTTCGGTATCACCATCGCCTCTGCCCATTCCAGCGCCGCCTTCTCCACATCCACTTGCAACGCCTTCAACATTCCTCTTCCCGGGACGTCGTACCGACCACATACGTACTCGTAGAAGTCGTCACACGGTTCTACGTGCTCACTCAGCATGCTCTGCAGTAAATGAGACATCATGCTACAACCCCTGGTGAAGCACACGTTCGCGGGAGGAGGGTACGCGAAGTACGTCCGTGGGGTGGTTGTCGTTGGCTTGAGTCCAATCAACTCCTTGATGGTCCTTGGTGAGATCACAAATTGCAGGAACAAGCTCGTAAGTACGGCTCCCAGGGCAATCCCAGTGGCCAGGCCGCACGAGCAGATGGGCATTATAACTTCCATGATGTGTTCTCGGAGGGCTTGCCAGTCATAAGACTCCTCTTCGTCAAGCACCGTTTCGAGCTGCTGTTAGGTGAGATAAACGTTAGGAGTATTCAGACAGATCAGAATGCAATGGCAGAAAAACTGCGCTTTTAGTTATAAATCCACCAGTCCTTCCGTACCAAAACAGATGGATGTAAAATGATGAATAAGTTCTTTCACGAGTGTCAAACTGAGGATCTCATTTTGAAATTCAAAGAACACACGGTTAATTGACATTAGTTGAGCGCCAACAGACAGTACGGGTATGTGGGTCAGCAGCATCGATACTTGCATCAAGGCGGCAGAGAATTCATCCATGCATAATGCAGCGATCCCCGAGAAGATATTCTGGGGCAGCACAATAGCGATCTTCCAGCGGCTCGACAGGCGGCTAACATCGGACATCCCTAACAGGGCACACTCAAGACGTTCTTGACCGCTTCGACATATTTTCCAGGTCTCCTTTCAGCTGCAGGCCCACAGTCTGAAGTATGTCATGTTCAAGAGCTGGTTTCCATCTATCACCACCTCCGCAATGCGCGGACTTCGCTCGACTGCAACACGAGTTGATCTACATTGACATCACTTCGCCAATCAGATATTAAACCAGTTTGTGATTGTTGCTGTGTCGCAGTTCCGGATCGTATAACGCTAGTACAGTGCTGGACAAAAGTTAACGGAACGCGCATTCCTTTACTCAGGGTGACACATTAGCAGCGCATTTGACCGTAATGACTTACAGACATGGGCCTAGGTAACCCAGTCCCCCGTTTCCAAGTCCGTATACGCTGCTAGATCGTCACCCTGATGTGTTCCGTGTTCCGTAAACTTTTGTCCAGCAGTGTACCTCGTCCTAACCTTCAGTGATGCTAGCACTGGCCTACCACCTACACAGTAACATCATAGTAACAGGAACAACATCACATAACGCATTACATATAGGTACATATGAAGTCAAGGACAGGTTTCATTCGGCGCAATTTGTAACTAACAATTTCTAACATTCTCTTTTTTATGGGGTAGAGTATTGCCTCTGGCGATGAAACTCCCCATTCATCATCTTAAAATAAAGTTGTTGTTGTTGTTGTTACTATGCGTTTACTAATAAAACCAACTTTAATAATAATCATAATAATGCTGTGATGTCGCAATTTGCATTATCAAGTCAACGCAGGCTAGGGATGGTGTGTCGTTTGATGACATGCCAGATAATTTGTTAACGGGATAAAAAACAACACAGCAGCTCATAAGTTTAAATGACAGGACACGAGATCAACGTCGGACTTATTAGCGTCACAAACGACAGAGGGTACAGCACGATAATGCGGTCAGCTAGCAAACACCGGTTCAGAAATGCATCTATAGCTGCGATATCATGCGCGTGTTCTCCAGCTATTGCACTGTTACTAACCTCTGCACTTTCAGCATTGGAGCTCATCTTCGTTGTGTATTTCTTGCACCACGAAATGCGTTGTGCCAACTGATGAATCGTAGAAGGAACCCGTGAACCGCAGAACGACCAGTTCCTTCTTGTTGTTGTTGTTGCTCCTCAAGCGGGATGGCGCTTATCCGCTAGGGAGATTGGCCAGGACTACTGAGGTGCCTTCTTCTTCCAATCAAAATATGGCCGTGACAGTGTTCCTCGTGCAAGATAGAACACATTGCCTTCTTCATCTACGTCGCGGAGAACCTTGCAGAGAACTTGGGCGCCATCGAAAAAAAAAGAAAAGAAAAGAAAAACTGTTGTCATGCCACATGTTTTAAATAAGTTTTACCCATGTAATTATTTACCACGAAAGCGTCTCGAGGCGACGTGAGGGGCTCCGGAATACGACTGACGCTGTTTTTGTACACCTTGGGCAGGTCCGAGGTCGTATACGTAGTGTACGGATTGCATGCTGATACGTTGTTTCTCTTCGCTAATCGCTGACGTCTCTGAAAATCTTTTTGCATGAACTTGAAAGCGTCTCATGTTGTACAGCTTGAAGCATAGTTAACCTGAACACGCCTCAGGAAGTGAGCCACTCTAAGCGGTCTCGAGGACAGATAAAGGGAAAGAGCCACGAGCTCTCGATTCTCGTTCTCGTTTGTTTGGGTTTGCAGCGACTACGTAAATGTGCATGCTGGCCGATATCGCACGGACGCAATGCCGTTATCTCAGTGATATCTTATGTTGATATAATTATTTCCATTCGGAAGTGCGAATTTCCTGAGAAAATTGCTCTGCAAGACAGCGCGCGGCGTCGACGACCTCACCCAGCGAACCCTCGCGTCTCGTGACGTCAGGTCGCCAGAGGGCTCCTCATTGGCCGCCAAGAATCATCTGCTAGCGAGAGCGACTAGTCAACGCCCCCTAGATTCAGTAGGAGTGCATATTGCCTCTTCTGCCTCCTTCGGTACGTGAACATGTAAAGACAGAATTCGTCTGCTGCTGCTGCGATTCGCCGTTCTGCGCCGTTCAAGAAGTCGCAAATGATTGCACCTATCTTTCAAACTGCAGACTTAAGCCAGTAGACAAGGTAGACAAAACACGCTTTTGAGAAAGATATGGGACTGTTTGGCGCTTCATTTTTTTTCTTCATTTAGTACGCGGGGACGTTCAAGCACTACTCGCAGACGACGGCTGTCCGTCTCCATGGTTACGACTGCTGAAAGCACGTTCGTGATTGACTGACTCTTAGTTGTTACGTCACGTCGACGAGTGAACAGGCTTTTTTCTATCTAGATGGCGCTGGACCAGTGGAGACGCGCGATGGGCGGCGCAAAAAGCGATTGAAAAAAGATAGAAAGAAAAGAAGAAGCCGCTCGCCTCAGCCTTGGCGAGGCACACGACGTTGCAGACTGGCAGCCGAGGTGAGCAGGTTTTCTGACCCGGGAGACTAAAAGCTCCCTTGCGCTCGAGGATTACGCGCTGCACGCGTAGGTTTTGTGTGAATCTGTGTCCCTGAGCTTGTAATCTTAATTTCTAGTTCTCGCGACATATTTGTCCTCGAGTCCTTCCATATGCTGCTTTAAGAAGTCCTGAAACGCGCACGTGCGTCGAAATATCTATCGCCGAGTTGTGCTATGCAAATGAGCAGAAACCGAAAGCACGCCGATCAGGAGCGCAGGGAGCACAGCGCTTGTTCCACGACAGAGGGCCACGTGATTTGGATTGACGGGGATGATTGGAGCAGGTGCTTATGTGCTGGCTTTGGGACCAGATACTGATCCTCATAAGTCATACGTTTAACTCGGACAATTTTCTAAGGACCAGTGTACACTACGTTTACTGTTTTGCAACAGTTAGGCCACATAAAGTATATACTGTACATTATTGTATTGGATGTCTCAAGAATCAACGTATATATTTTCGGTTACTTTTGTCACTTTATTAAACAGCTACTTAAAGCTGTAGGACGCAACCCCAGCACATTCTACCTTTCGCTCCTGCTACATGACTGTACAAACAACAACAACAACAAAAAAAAGAAAAAAAAACGTCTGTGCAGTGCGGATAATCAGATGACGAACAATGGGAATAATTACAGAGACCCTAGACAAAGCAGGCCTTCTACGCTCCCTGTGCAGTGAAGGCGGTACTTACTGAGTCGAAATCGGTATCCTTCGCCAGGTCGGATTCTGCCGCATTGTCTAGTCGCATAGTCTTTTACGCATTGTCTAGTACCAAAAACGATATTTTAGTGATTGTTGAAAAAGTACGGTGCTAGTAACGCTTAGAAATAAACCGAATGCTGAGGTATTTACAAGAAATTTTGAGATACGAAGCTGCGGTGAAAATATTTTGACCGAGGGATGGAGCGTCGTTGTATGTTGGAAGACCTCGAAGGCTTGTTTTCGACGCGCGTTTTGTTATTTAATCCACGACCTGTTATATTGTTGTCGGTAACACGCAGTGTGAACTCGGAACGTGACCTTCGCTTTGTACACATCCTGCTACATCCTGCCAACGCAGGTATTTTAAGTTGATGTCCTTATATTGAACAAGTTTAACGTTCCAAAGCGGTGGTCTGTTTGAAACTTCTTATATTAAAATATCGACTTCCAAGCCCGCACGAAGGGCCGTCTTCATGTTCTCCCAGGAGGCAGAGCGAAGAGGGCTAAGGTTCAGAAGGAAAAAAAAAACTGTGCCAGGACATTTTGTCACGTGCTTGCGGCATTTCCTGCGACGCGCGTTTTCGTTGACGCATGCCGTTCCGTCGAGTAGCGTCGCTTCCTCTCCTCAGACCAAATATCTATTCTTGGCAGAAACCGGCGCATCGGTCGTCCATTGTCGCGTTACTCTCAAGCCACCAATCTCCGTGCGCTCCTTAGCCTCGTTCCCACCGACGACACAGGACACAGTAGGGGTGGACTGCCAAAATCGCCTCTTTCCATTGGGAAGAACACTAGTGGCCGCCGGCTTTAATGAGTATCACTGACGATAACGTCAACATTCCAATTCCATATAATGGAATTCCATATAATGGTAAACATCTGAGTAGCGTATCAACCCAAGCAGGACAATGTACTGAAAGTCAAGTGCAATAGGGGTGGCCGGTATGTGTCTTATCAATGTTCTTTAGTTTCAGAATTCTGTTCAAGGCCTTCCACCTACCCGTCCACCCCTATTGCACTCGACTTTCAGTACATTGTGCTGCTTGGGAATGCTCGAAGATCAATGAGAAAGAAGATTGCTTGCTTCTGCGTGCAATACGCACAGTTGCCCGTGTGAGGAGTGCTGGCAGATGCGATATCTTATCTACACCGCTTCCGAGCGGGGGCAAATGAACGAACACGACATGAACACGAACGCACATGCATACGGGGAAATGGAGGAACTCTGCAAACGGCAGTCTACACCAATGCCTCCTGTATCTCTATGCCTGTCAAGTCAGCGGGCTCCCCGTTCGCCGCGTGTGTCCGCGCTAATATGCGGGGCCTCCGTCTGGTATCGCCAAATGCCTGGGATACGGATACGCACCGAGTGATAAAAACGCAGCAGCTGTAGCTGTAGCAGCCGTCCGCAAGCAGAATTTATCCTCGCGTTGCGAGAAGAAGTCCTTCAATTCGAAAAATTTCGAAAACATTCGAAACAATTCGAAAAACGACGGACCGATAGCAGACGACAGTTCTCGCGACCCTCGGGAACTAGCGCCACCGCTGCATAAAGGGGTCCGCGGGAGAGGAGGAACAGAAAAGGGGCGCTGGAGTACGGAGCGACCGTCTTGCCAGGCATTACAGATATAGGAGGCATTGTCTACACGTACACAGTTCATCTGACTACCACGGGGTGGCAGCAGTAATGGCGGCGCCCAGTCCTTGAATCGTGTTTTTGTTTATAAGGCTGACGCAGACGTTCGGAAATAACCTAACGAGCTGAAAGGGACACTGATCAGAAGTTGGCCAAATTTTTCGTTTAAGTCCATGACAAAAATATAATATGCCTTCAAGCCAGACGTGAAATGTTTCGGCTGCGCGTCGCAGCGCAGTTTGCCAAACGAGGGATTAAAAACCGATTTCGCTTTCTCCCCTCAACTCGCGCAATCGGCGCTGAACTCTAGCCTTTGTATGGTGGACTTCCTCTCGTTCGACGCCATCACGGGGGGCGGGGGGGGGGAGGTGCGGCCAGCCTGCTCTGAAGTCGCAGCTCGGTGCCCCCAGGGGAGGGAGAGGAGGGAGGAGGGAAGGGTGAAAGAGGGAGGGGAGAGATGATGGTGGCACAGGAGCTAGAGGGAGGGACGTGCTATGGTGCACGTTCATTAGAAGATACTGTGCACCTGCAGTTCCGTTGTTTTGTTTGAGAGCGGTCTTCAAAATGGATGCCCCCATGTCCCCCACTCCTTCCACTGCTGACATCATCTGCTGACAACAAGAAGTCTACAGGAAGGTGGGATAACAGTTATACACCACTTTTTTATCCACCCATTCACAATGTCGTAAGTAGGCCTTGTAAGCATCCATTAGTCAAAGCATGGCACCGATTGCGATACTGCTCGGCGACGGTCATGCCGTATTCTAAGACACGGTCCATGGCAGGTCGCGTTAAAGGGGCACGAAAATGCAAAAACAACATGCTCTCAAATGAAAGTCCGTGTTTCAATTAGCATAATTCAAACAAAATCAGTTTACACAACGCAACCGTTGAGAAGAAGAACGCAATGAAAACAGAGCCGTCCTTTGCGGCAACGGATGGAATCCACAGGAGGCAGAAATAGACGATTTCAGAAATTGCATGAATGGCCCACCAGAGAGCGCCGTGTTGCGAAAGCCCAGCTGCACCTTCGGATTTAGTTTTCATGAGTCAGAGAGAAGAAGAAGAGCGCAAACGGTTTCGGTTTTCCCTCTCCTTCACGTACCGCACCTTCGAGCAACAGGCAGACGAGCACGAATGTAAACCATTTCCCACGACGCATTGCGCGATGCGCGTGACTTGGGCGACGGAGGGCCCCCGTGCGGAGCACAAACGCAATATCTGAAATCGCCTATTGGCGGCATCCAGTCAGACAACAGGAGAAGTGCGCTCATACCTATCGTGTGCGTGTGGATTTGGAACGGGTCCGATCGTAGTGTTTCGTATATGTGGCATAATGCGTACCGCTGCAAATTCCAATACCGATTCACTGAATTGTAGCCCACAACAGTTCTCGCGAATGTTCCATACTGACTACACTTGTCTTTACGTCCTTCGGACGACGGCGCCAGCCCGCTTCGCAACGCGCACTACGTTTTTCACCGGGACTGCTGCATGGCGTGGCACGCGCTGCATGTACTTAAACACCGGTGCACGAGCTGAAACGACGTTTTCTGCTTAGCGTCGAAGCAAGAAAGAGTCCGGTGTAATTTTGATTCTAGCTTCGTAACGGAATCAGAGTTCTGAATTACGGTAATAAGTACGAAAGTAACATAGCTTGTGCCGTAATTTGAAGTGAACTTGTTTTTGCGTTTTAGTACCCCTTTAACAAAGGCACAACTTGCCAATGAATGCAGAGCATAAGGTTCGTATTCTTTGTGACGATCCTCTCTACATAATATCTTTCGCATATGTCCCTATTTTCCTCGCTGGCTACCACATTTGTCCTTACATTGGTGTAAGCCATAACTAGGGTTCCGCGCTTTCGTTTTTTACTTTTTGGGCGGATTCAGTGTACGTTTTTCGGTGTTTATTGATTTTCACAAAATCGGTGTTTTTCCTGGTTCGTACGTGGTCTACCCGACAGTTATCGGCGAATAGAAATCACAACGTAATTTCGGCGCGACGCTCGTTCAACATGGCGTAGTTCGCTGCGGTGGCGTTTTACGGCTAACGAAAAAGTAAACGCACATTTTTCGCAACCATCGTATTTCTGTATGATTTTCTCAGATCTGCATTTAACAACTTGTTGGGCATGTGCAGCAATTTATCTCTGTCACCGTTCCTGGAATGTCCCTCTGTATTCGGTGTTTTTCGATTAAAACCGAATGACGGAAAATTTACCCGGCGTATGTTTTTCGGTGTTTTTCGACTAAAACCGAAAACGCCCTACAGCCATAACTTTGAGGGACGCAAATGTGCTTGCTCTTGCAAGGATATAACCCTCTTTTTTTTTTTTTTTTTTTTTGCCATGTAACTCCATTCAGAATTGCGAAGCCTCTACATGGAGGTGTGAAATGCACGTGCGACTTGAACACAGCCAAAGCTGGGTGGCAACTTACTGGGTGGCAGGTAAGTCGTTGTGGTGCTTGCCGCTGGGACGTACACTTGTACATCCGCGGATGCAGAACGATTCAGGCCAAAGCCCGAAAAGGTATGCACGTACACTGGACGTGGTGGCTCAGGTACATGTATCGTCATATGACGCTATGACATAGCGAGAGGCTGGAACGGTGGAAGCCTTCCAAGACGCGCTACTGATAACGCTCTCTTGCACGCAGTGTCTGAGCAAAGGGAAATGAAGACACTTATACCTCTGTCACACGGCAGTTTCAATGCGGATTGAATCCGATCCGTATCGAGTTTCTCAATAGCATTCGGTGCGCCATGCTGTTATACCCCTGCCAAACATGCACTCTTCAATGATCATTAAAACCAATCGTCATTGTACACGCGCGTAGCACCATCTAGGGTGTAACGTGTCAACCTTTCAGGGAGCATTGGATCCAATGCTTTTTGCGAAGTTGACACGTTACACGCTTGGTGGCGCCACGTGCGTGTTCCATGACGATTGGTTTCAATGATCATTAAAGAGTGCACGTCTGGCAGGGGTATTACACAGTCCAACTCAATGCGCATTGAAAGGTTGGCTTGTCGACAGGCGACGCTAACAGTCCAGAGGCAGTACGCTTAGATTGACAAATATGTCCCTAAAAAGTCGAGAATTACCGCATCCGCTTCCGTATTGTGCTGTTTACTATGCATTTACAGGGAGCGTGGTGTCAACAATGGTCGAGATTAAACAAATTGGAAAGCGCAGTCCCCCGTCAAACCTATAGACTAAAACCATCGACGTGAAATTGCATGGACTACAGGATTGCAAATTGCTGTATGTTTTTGCTTACTACCACAAATTCACTGAGCTTGAGGATGCCAGTGACGGTCTTCAAGCTGTCTCGAGAATCTCAATCCCGTTTAAGGAACTGGATCGGGTTAAGCAGGATCGGAGTTCTATCCTGATCAAACGTGTCCGTGTAGCAGCGCCGGATTCGCATTGAGTTCGATGAGCACGGGCTCAACGCGGATCGAAAGTACCCGTGTGACAGGGGTATTACATCTTGAAGTGATGTTATTGTATGAGGCACATTAAATAATACATAAGCGTCGGGTGTAGTGAAATACTCAGAGACGCTCCACGCTTATACGCTCCACGCATTTAAATAAATGCTGCTGGAACGGAACCATTCAAAAAGAAGAATGGATAAGTGATGAGAGAGGGTTTGAACAACAACGTAGTGAGTATAGCCTACGTACTCACCTCATTCCTGCGGTAGCTCTCAAACCCGAGAAACTAGGTTTAGTCACGAAGCATTTTACTTCGTCGAGGAATAGTACTAAATGATAAAAATGTGTATGTGTGTGTTTACCAGGATTGGCTATCGAAAATAAGAATGTTGTGGCTCATTCAGCGTCATCGCTACCAGGCGCGCGCCGATGGACGACCGGCACGGACGACCAGAATAAATCAGTTACCTTCTGACCGTCGACATGACGGTTTCCTGCGCCTGACTTCTTCATATTGGTGACCCGAATTCTGTTTCCGGTACGTAAGAAATTCAAGTTTTCGTTTCCGTTTCGGTTTCCGGTAGAGGCAAAGAAAATATTTTCGCTTACATTTCTAGTTTCGTTTCCTGCAGTATTTTGCAATTTCCGTTTCCGGTAACAAAGCCTACTTTCTATGTCATACTTGAAGAGAAAAACACAGAAACCTCCCCGACCACTCGCACTTATCGCAGAGTCAGGCACCCACCTGGCACAACTTCGGTACAAACGCGAGCACAGCCAACAGTTATGCCCAGTTCCCACATTGTGACGCAAGACGCGACGTCACGGCGCGAGCGGTGACGTCGAAGGACGTCGGGAGGGAACGCGTTTTTTCTGAGAGCTTGCCGCTGTCTCGCGGTTCACTAAACTCTTCGGGACATTTCCTTGATCCGCTCTCCTTCAAGTTAGTGTATTCCGTGGATGCTACACGTAGTTTCCCCTCATTTCGATGATTTTGCTGCTTGTCACGTTCAACTTTTAATTATCCAAATGGTGCAAGCGACGAGGAATCAAGGTAATGCGAAAAAACTGCCGCGGCAGCGGCGAAAGCGCGAACAGCAGCAGACGAAAAACGGGAAGGCGTGGATTGGACATGCAACCTTATTGGCCGAGAAAACACCGGTCTCGCGAATGCCGTGAAGTGCGCAAGAGTGCGCCGATAGTGTATTTTTGTTCGTCAGCTTGTTAAGTAAAGGTAGGAAGTGCGACGTGTCTTTGTTTTGTTTTGTACCGGGATTGTATTAGTCGCGCCATAGTCATCCGTGGAGAAAGTTCGGCATGTCGAACTTTTCGGTTTGCTTTCGGTTCGGTTTGGTTTCGGTTCTTTCGTCTCAGAACGCAAGATATGCGCGTCTACTTCCGCCGCCTGCTAGAGATGTGTGTCGGCCTTCATGAAGTGGGGACTGGGAGGAGGGGGGGGGGGAATTTATTGGCAGAAAAAAAAAGAAAGGGGAAAGGTCAGCCATGCAGCACGCCGGCTTGCTATTCCCTAAAAAAAATAATATAAGAGAGAAAAAAGAAATAAAAAAAAGACAAATACATGAATAAAAAATAAAAGTAGAAAAGAAACTCTGCTCATAGGGAGCCCAGGAGGCCCGTATCACGCAGAAAGCGGAGCACTGGGCATTAATTGCGCGCTTACGGCGTTGCAGTTTCGTCCGGATTGGAATTGATCGGATTATAAGCTTGTGATAAGCTTGTGAGCACGACCCCGTATGTAATTTCTCTGTATGAATGCATTTCGCATTGTCTACATGTGTTTCGCCGTCGAATCAATATGATGAGTGGTGAGACGCGAATGAAAGAATACAAATATATGCATGTTTATTTATTTGTTGTTACCACCAAGGGCAAAGCGCTACACAGGGGAGCGGTGGTTAGTTATAATTCGACAGAACATAGCATTCATAAAAAAAAAAAAACATGACAATGCAAGGTGGTTCAACTCCACGTTTTAGGCATGGAGGAATTTGAGGCAGGCAACGCGGAGGGAGAAGAAAGGACTACCGCAGCCTGCGAAGGTTTGGAAACAACTGAATGTTTATTGTCGCCCCTCGCGCTCGCCTTAGCTGAGCACTCGTCGTCATCTTTAGATAGCTGCGCTACAGGGCTCCCCCCCTAGACACTGGTGCGTGACCAGTGGAGAGCGCCAGGAGACAGCGTTTTGCCGAAGACGGTTAGGCGGACGGCCCTTGTGTCGTGTCGGCAGAACGGGGAGCTGCGCCGGATAGGTGATAGCTTCGACATATGCGGGTTTGAGCCGGTCCTGGGAAACTGTTGTGCGATGGCCGTTGATGTCGACCGTGACCGTCTTGTCGTCGCAGGAGAGGACCTGATACGGGCCTGTGTAGACTGGAGTAAGCGGGGGCTTCACGTGGTCCGCACGGATGAACACGTGGGAAGACTTGTTCAGGTCGGGGTGCACGAATATCTTCCTGTACAAAGGTTGTCGAGGCGGAGCCGGTTGGATGGTGCGGAAGTGATCCCTGAGTTGTCTGGCGAAGTCGTCACCAGCGGGAGGGTGCCTAGAAGGGTGCTCCAAGAAATCGCCAGGTAACGGTAATGGACAGCCGAAGACTAATTCTGCGGAGCTGCACTTAAGGTCCTGCTTGAGGGAGGACCTGAGGCCAAGGAGGACCCAAGGGAGGTGGTCGACCCAGTTGGTGGGGTCGGGGCGCGCGCAGATGGCGGCTTTCAGTTGCCTGTGTAGCCGCTCAACCATCCCATTTGCCGCAGGGTGGTAAGCGGTGGTCGTGATGTGCTGTGCACCAATAGCGGCGATGGCGGACATTAACGGCAAGGTTGAAGAATGCCAAGAAATCTGCGCCTAGTATGGGTTGCGTGACGTCGGCAATAACGAACACCCAGCGGAAAGTTCGCCTCAGTCCAAGGTCGAGCGTTAAAGAGCGTAGCCCATACGTCTTGATCGCTGTGCCATTTGCGGCTTGAAGGTTTGAGCCGGAGTGGGAACGGCGACGATCAGCAGCAGACGCTGAAATTACGCTGAACTCAGCGCCAGTGTCGACCAGAAGACGATAGCCCGCGATGCGGTCGCGTATAGTGAAGAGGCGGCTGGGAGTAGGGCCGGGATCGCCTGCCGCCATCAGTGATCGGCCCGTTGGTTTTCCTGCCAAGCGCAGGGTGGGACGCAACGTTGAGCTCTGTGTCGAAAACGATGATGGTACCAGCAAAGCAGGTTAGCGGCCTGGGGTTCTTGAGAAGGAGTCGGTGATGAGCGGCGGCGGGATCGGGGAGCGGAACGGCTACGGCGCCGAGGACCGGCAGCCGTAAGAGACTGCAAGGCATCAGTGAGCTGTTGAAGCTGGAGCTCAATGCGGTCCAAGCGCGGAGACTGCTCCGAGGTGGCTGCGGCCATGATGGACGGCTTAGGGGGCTCTGAGTAATCCGCAATCCGGTCAGCCAACGTGGCCAGTCGGTCAAGGGATAAATCTTCCGACCCTGCTAAAACCACACGCATCGCTTGCGGAAGAGTTGGAAAGAACAGCTCTCTCAAGATGGGTTGCTGTGCTTCGGTAGCGGAATCGCCGAGGAGTTGTTTCATGCGATGGAGCATATGCGATGGCTTTCGGTCGCCCAAGTCTTCGTCAGACAGTAGCTGCTGGAGTTTAGCGCGTGCGGACACTTCCATTCTGTCCAAGATGGCGGTCTTCAGAACGTCGTATGCCTGATCGAGCTGAACTGCGGCGAGGACATCGTCCAGTTCTGCTGCAACTTCCGGAGGAAGACCAGCCAGAATGTGAAAATACTTTGACTGTTGGGACTGGATATGTCGAAGCTGAAATTGGGCCTCGACCTCTCTGAACCAAGACCGCGGGTTCTGGCGCCAAAAAGGGGGCAACCGCAGCGTAGTGGTCGTCGAAATAGGCGGATCATCGGCGCTGGAGGAATGATTGCCTGAGGGTGATGCCATCGACTCAGGCAAAGGCTGCGTATGTTCGACGCGGGTCACCAAATGAGGCAGGCAACGCGGAGGGAGAAGAAAGGACTACCGCAGCCTGCGAAGGTTTGGAAACAACTGAATGTTTATTGTCGCCCCTCGCGCTCGCCTTAGCTGAGCGCTCGTCGTCATCTTTAGATAGCTGCGCTACTAATTAAACATATTATTACATGCAGATTAAGAGGAAAGGTAGGGGAGCTACGTTACATGAATTCCGCTTCAGTTAACGTTTCGAGGCTTGAATTTCGTTTCCGTTTCGGTTTTCGGTAAAGGTAACGATAAATCGATAATACTTTTCTGTCCGTTTCCGTTTCCTGCGGAGTTTGGGTATTTAACGGCTACGTTTCCGGTAACCAACCCTGGTTTTTACGTTTGCACAATCTACTCATATTCCTGACCAATCTACAAACTTTGACTAAGAATCTACCTATTTACTGACATTTTTGCGAGTTCCATAAGCCAACAGTACTTTATTTTAATGATGGTCATTCGGGAGCTTCGCGAGTAATATAAACCCGTTTACTGCACACACAAAACAATCTGCATTGCAATTCTTCCACCAAACCGAACCAATCCGCGTCCCGATTTCGAACAAGCTTCCATGAATCTTGTCATTAACTTCCCCAAAGGCGTCTCCTTTTTTTTTTCCCCGCTCCCTCTGCCGCTCCCCATTCGGCTCGTGGGCGTCGCATCTAGCGGGGAAAACGAGCGCGACGGGGGCGCCACCGTCGCCGGGTTCGTCTTATATAAGCGCTATGCACGTTGCTTCTCCGCATCCCAGATTTCGCTCGCGCTTTCGGCTGCGCCCAATTGGTTCAGATTTACTGCGTCCCACTTTACGGATTGGATATATTCCTTACTGCAGCCGTTGTATACCCAGTAATTGAACGCGCGTAGCAACTACATAGCAGCTCCTTCCGTTGGTCTCCGGGATTTGCCCGTTGTGAGTGTTTACTGCCCTCACTCGGCAGTGATTATCGAGGTCGATTGACTCGTTCGCGCAAGTCTTCATCTTGTAGCAATAAAACGATAGCACGCGGAAATGCTAGTAACTGTAATAAACGTGATGCTGTGGTAATAACCCTTACGCAATGAAAAAAAAAAGCAAAGTACCAAAATGGTACAAGCACAGGAAATATGCTGGGTTAGTTTAAAGAGTTCAGGAGAGCCATAACCGCGCAGTTTTTTTTTTTTTTTTTGCGCAACATCATTTAACCGGCATTCAGCGCACATGGAAGCTAGCTCCCCTCGCTTCAGTGGTCTTGGCATGTTACGTAATATCCAGGCTATATGATATTCAAATTATGCATCTGTAGTTGCTGTGTGTCTCGGCCGCTGTTCTAAGGGGATGATACATTGTTCAGTACGCGTTGAGGGCCATGACTGCATTTGCTCTGCGGCCTTTTGAACTATAGACTGGTTAACTGGTCTTCATTAATTGGCTCCTGTTTGTTTATTCTGATATCTCTTGGGCATTTTGGGTTGCATTTGTTTTTGTTTCTCTAATTTCTCTTTCTTGTATCCATGTAGTGAAGTAGCCGGGCTCGACTTTCTCACCATATTGTTTTTCCGATCAATCAGTCAAGTTCCGCACAGGCTATAGCCAATTGAAAACTATTACGGCCAATTGAAAACCACGTCGTCTTCTGTGTGTGCAGCAAGTTTACGCGGACAATTTATTGTTGTTGTGATAATGCATTCAGGAAATTCTTTCAAATGCGTGGTAAAGAAAATGACTTCTTTGGAACCCAACTGGAGCTGCAAAAGTAGCGCCCTTTATGTGCTTATAGCATTCCTCGAGCTTCAAAGCCTTCAAAATGCTCCTGGGAGCAAAAGTTGCCCATAGTCTACCTGTCCGCCAGCATCTGTAGAAGCAAACCATCCAACAACTACTAAACAGGAAACTTTTGTGAGGAGCTTCTAAGCCTGCGTCTAACCACCAGCAATGGGGTTTAGAGAATCGCCCCTGGCGGTAAAACTTCGCATTCATCGTGTCGAAATAAAGTTGTTGTTGTTTGCGTCTAAACTACTTAGTTTATTTTGACAGATTGGTGATATCACACTTCGCGAGCAGATATATTACTCGGTTGTGGCTTCCAACTTAATATCATGGGTGGCGCTATGGCGAATGAACAGCATGAAGTGGCTACACTGACTGCACAGCGGTGATGTGACCTTCGGTTACAATTTCAATACAGCGCGATTAATTGCGCGTTGTATTTCATTTGGAACCACGAACTGGCGCAAAAACTTATACTCATGATCAAAATCTTCACACGATAAACTCCGATCAATACATGTTAAGCTTATTCTTAACGTCAGCGACTTTCTTTCCGAGCCTTGATGACTATAGGTAAGCTAACACGTGGAATGAATACAATTCGTTTCCACATTAAAATGCTTTTGATGGTGTAAGAAAAATAAGATATTCAATTTGCGGTTTGAGACACTTGTGGTTTACAGTGAACCCTTGTTATTACGACCACTGTCGTTCCCGAAAATTTTGGTCATAATGCGGAATTGTCACATTAACGGGGGGGGGATATGCAGACGTTTCACTGCATTGTTCCCCTGCAGTATGTTCGTAAAGCGCGTATGTCAGATTATCGGGGGTCATATTAACGAGGGTTCACCAGTTTATGTTTACAGTAAACCCTCGTTATTACGACCATGGTGGTTCCCGAACATTTCGGTCATAATGCGGAATTGTCATATTAACTGGGGGACTTGCAGAGGTTTCACTAAATTGTTCCCCAGTAGTATATGGTCGTAAAGCGCGTATGTCAGATTATCGGGGGTCATATTAATGGGGGTTCACTGTACACCGAAATAGCTAGATGACAAATCGTTTAGGTTTATACCGAAATAGCTAGCTGATAAATCGTCACGTGAAATAAAGTACATAAACGTGTAGAAGAATGGTCGCAGCTGAAACGAGAAAAACACAACAACACATCAACCGCGAAGTAAACGAAGTAGTTTCGCTGCGTGGGTTGCCCGACGAATCAGCGCAAAAAGCGTACCACAAAGGAACCAGCAGCAACACACAGCGCCGTAAAGAACAGCGTCTGCGGCCTGTTGCATGTGATCCGCCCACTGGTGAGCGAGCGCGAGAGGGCGGAAGTATCGTCCGTTGGGAGCAGAAGTGGTGGCTGGGTTGTTTCGGTTTGGAGCGTAGCGCGCAGACGGTCGTCTCAGAGTCTGCGACCCGGAGGTCCACCGAACATGATCGACGCCGGGGGAGCTATGAGGCTTATGCGCGTGATAGCGTTCTTCTGCTCCCTTTCTTGCTCGTTCTCCATCCCTGCGGGAAGGGTGAGTCTCTTTTCAATCGCCTCTATGCCTAGCATCCGCGAACACGGTACGTTAGCGCAGGAGAAAAAAAAGTTTCGAAAGTTTGCAAGAAAGTTTCTTAGAGGAGTCCTACCAAGGGTCCTGGTGTTGGAACGAAATATTCGGGTCCGGCGATGTGCTGGTGACAAGCACATTGATGCATAGGTGTGTGTGCAAGTACAATGAATTTGGATGGGCTTGGGGAAAATGCTTGAGATGCTCGTAAAGTGACGAAGATTCGCGGAACAGTTTCATGGTTTATCGTACCGTCCAGTACGCCAAACCGGCGTTTCGGTAACTTATGATGCCTTCCTTTCGCACTTGCACGAAGGCAGCATCTGGATGTTTATTTATTTATTTCATTTATCTATTTGGACCGTTACAAGGGGGAAAAGAAGGCAATACACAGGTGATATTAACAATGCTTCAACGCTCGCCCCTAATTAGATTGAACATACACGTCACAATAATAACACTGCATGGAAACATCAACTAGTGCATTAGTGAAAACATCTACACCCTCTGTCACGATTAATTGTTCCGTTAAAGGCCTTACATTCGAAATAGCTCGCTCAATGTACCTGGTCGAAAAGGAGAATCACGTTCCTTTTACAAGTTCACATGTATTCGAAAGCGCACGGTTTTCTACGAACGTGCGATTCAAAATTACCTAACATGCACCTCGATGTCTTTCTGCAAGACTTCTTCATCGCATCAACTGTCATACCGCAGTGCAGCACCCCACACAGGGCAACTTCGCGTTGCGATTACTGCCTTGTAAGTCACCTGCACTCGAGCAGATCAACTACACGCGGACTATTTACACGGATTCGTCTCCCAATTCCACAATCAACGAGATGTCCCCCATCTTCCTCGTCACGTTTAATCTCTCCAAAGCGACAGCGCTGGCTTGTTTGCTCAGCAAACCGGTGCTAGCGTACCGGACCTTCACAGTGGCGGTGTCGAGAAAATGTGTGAGTGCGCGGATGGTAGAGTTGATCGTGCTATCGAAAACGGCGCTTTGAGCTGACGACTTGCTGAAATGACGAAGAACTAGCATGACAGACGAACTAGAAAATGCACATCGGAGTAATAGGTGATACTATTTTAGGATAAACTGGAAACAGCATTGAAAAAAACTTTACCTTTACTAAAGGTACTAGCGTTCGCGTGGTGTCTAGCTTCAGTGTCTACTTTTTTTTAGTGCTGTTTGAACTCCGACGACCTGAGTTCTTTCCCTCCGTGCTACTACGTCTACTCGAGATAAATTGGAAACGAAAGCCGAATCGCACGTAATAATTGTAGGTTGCGTATTTTTTACTATAACGCTACCAGCGCAAAGGTTGCACAGATGCAACGACAGATAAGTTACAACAACGCGTCTGCTTTTGCCCTTTTCCCCCCGCCGTACATCATAATAAGGAAAACAAGATGTCCCATACCACTTTTAGATATTGAGTGAACAACACGAATGCAACTCCGCGAACTCGGAACGGACTCGGCACCGACCATGCAAACACTATGCGCAAGATGGACGTGTAGAACAAACCGCGAAGTAAACAACGTATACAGAACGAAACCATTGGTTGCATTGATCGCATCGATTGCAAATGGAAGGAGTAAACTGAAATCAAGATTTACACGTAAAGATGTTAGTAAACGGGTATGCCCAAAAACATGCGCCCAAAATATAAACCCCGAAAACACGCAACCCTACATAATGCTTATAATAATTAGGGTTGCGTGTTTGCGGGGTTTATGTTTTGGGCATGTTTTGGGCATGTGTAGGGCGTGTATTTATTCGTGAAGCCGGAGTTTTTCGGCTTTTATTCGGTGCAACTGAGTTACTACACTATATATACCGGGTGTCTCAGTTAAATCCCCGGGCTAAATGATTCGCGAACCGGTGCACCAACCGAATAACTTTCTTTTTTACAAGTATCTGTCCAAAACCGCCTACAAGATGCGCACCGCGTGAATGAGCGGGAGGCGCTCATTATTTAAATAAAAATTCAAATGAGTTTCGTGAAAAAAGCTAACTTCTAAAGCAGGGCGCCGTCGGCATTAAAATGGGTACTACCCTTTCTGGGACATTCAGTAGATACCTTTTAGAGAAAAATCTGCAACCGAAGCGGGTCATTTGTTGCAGTAATTAATTGGTTTCGGTTTACATATTTTTGTCGCGGCTGGTCGCGGTGAAGCGCAAAAGGACGCTCTTTCACTCCCATGTCCACCAATGAATTACGTCCTTACACAAATGAATTACATCCTTTTGCGATTCGCCGCGATCAGCCGCGACAAAAATACGTAAACCGAAACCAATTAATTTGGTTTGGGACCTTCATTTCGGTATCACCATCGCCTGTCCACGTGAAAATTTCGGAATCCAGATATTCGTTGACATATTAGCCGCGCAGCTTTCGTTCGCCTCCCACCTTATACTCTCTTTGCGTTGCAACAACCAGCTCTCCTTCCGAGTTTCCTTTCCAGCAGTCAGTTTATATGTCATCTGTGTTCCTCTTGTTCCCTCTATGAAGGAGTGGCAACACGATTCACAGAAAAAGAGAAAAGGAAACCCTAAGCGCTGGACGTTTTCCAAGTACACGTGGAAGATGGCCGAAATGATCTCAAGTTACCCTAACGTCGAGCACATTATAACGGAGATTCCAATGTTAAGGTGCTTCTAGGTATAAGGACGGAGTTCACGTGACGAGCACTCAAGTGTGCCACGCCTTTCCTTGTCGAGGGGGCCTGAAACCCGTGATGCGAGGCAATCGCGACACAACAGGGAAAGAGCACTGTCAACCACACATCAGGACATAAACTTTCCTTGCCGCGTTCCCGGTTAGCGGTACCCCCAGAACGGAGTTTTTCGGAAATCCGAATTGCTTTACATTTTACCGAATCATGTTTTCCGTTTTGATGAATCGGAAGAAGCAGAACCCTAAACTTAGGTTAACATTGCGTGGGGTGTTATCTTGGAAATCCGTCATATGGTGAGTCATTGTATTAGCTGTTCATTTTGTGTCGTTTATCCATGTTTTGGTTTCATTGTCAATAACGGGAAAATCTATGACCGAGGTAGATGCGGTAACTGAAACTCAAAGCAGAGTATTTGGCAAACACTCGCGGAAATATGCGGACGATTTGCTTGTTTTCTCAGCCTGATTGGCTTCGAAGGGCTTAATATGCAAAAAAGTGGCTGCGCACTTGCACGAACGTTGAGGCTAATCCTCAGTGCTGTCCTCGGTAGCTTCGGTATATAGTACTCTGTGCACGCGGTACTGTCCTCAGCGATGCAAGTTCATAAGGCAGCTCCAAAGCTACTGAGGTCGCCACACAGGAATCTCATCAACGCTCGTGCAACCACAGAAGGAAAGCGAAACTGTAGTTCGCGAATATACCATTGTTTTCCTTTGTATAAATGTGGTAGCCCAAGTTATAAAATGTTTCTACGGCTTAGTCGTGCGTGTAGGCTTCTTCGATGGACAGTCGGTAAAACGACTTTACAACGTGTCCAACGAAGCTTTAGATGTATCTCAACATTAAGCGAAATGGGCTTATACCTAACTACGCAAAAGTTCTCTAACATGATTTCATGCACGAGAGAGAGGCTGTTTTGAATCAGCCGAAAAATTATTTATAAGAAGCACGAAGATGAAACAGCGCCGATCATATTCGGTGCAAATACAATTAACAATATTTACCGACTTAAACCAACTTTTTTCTACCTGGTTACTGTCGCATCCAAGCGTATCGATCACCAGTTGTAACTCAGATAACGCTTTGCGAACAATTACACAATTATACACAGACCGCTTCTCCGTCTCAGTATGATGCACTTTCTGCATTGTCAACGAAAGTGCGAGATACCTAAAATTGTTATCATCCACACCGCAAGAACGCCTTTCTTGACAGGAACTTCTCAGTATTTACACTGTCTTTACTATGCTTCACCTTCCGACAAGATGGCGTATTTGCAGGCCAGCCGGTGGATGAACTCCATAATGTAAAAACCTGAGTATGGACAAACAGAGCCCCAGACTCAGGCTTGAGAAGGGTTGAGGATTGGGCTAGTTGGTATTGAGACATGTGAGCTGAGAGCGCAAGAAACACGGACGAAGAACAGAGAACCAGACAGGACGGGAGCCCGTCCTGTCTGGTTCTCCGTTCTTCGTTCGTGTTTCTTGCGCGCTCTCAGCTCAGATGACAGACTCAGGCTTTTACATTACGGGGTGCTGCACCTTCCATCCGCGAGAGAAGAATTCGTTGTCTCTCTCTATCTCTTTCTTCTTTGTCTTCCTTGTCCCCGTGAATGGTTGTAGGTGCTTCTTCCACGTTTTTTTTTTCGCCCCAAAGTAATTTTTCTTTAGTAGTTTCTCAGCTCGGAGACCTTCCAGTAGCACAACAGCTACACGAGCCAACTTAAGACGTGTATAGTGAAGCATTTTATGCTGTCAGATACACCGCTTGCGCATACAAGGCACGCTGTAGATCTTTAAGAGCCATCGCCTCGCCTTTGTCACCTGGCTTTTCAAAGGGGCACTTTGCAGCGCATTGTGTACCAGTCAGAATGTCATGTTTCCATACACTACGAACAGCTCCCTTCTTGGAAGCCGGGGTAAACTAAACTGACATTCGTTCTTCAAGAAAAAAAAAAGTTTTGCCCAACACATAGCGTAGCTAACATACGGAACACTGCAACTGCGTCGCTACAATGACGTTTGTATCGTTCGAATATAGGGCATCTCGTGTGAAGTCGGTGTAGAGATAGGAGTTACTTACACCGGTTCGCTTACATTAGGACAACGTTTTTTTCGTGTACAGACGACGAAGAGAAAAAGAGAAATCAGACGACAGTTCTGTCGTCTGCATTAGTAAACGTTGAGTTGTGTGAACTACGTCGTTGCGCGCTTGTTCGTCGTCGGGAAAACCGGTCGGTAAACGCAAGGCTGGGAGCTTTTGAGCGGCATTGCAAAAAGATCCAGGTATAGGATATAGCTTAGTGGATGGTTTGACTCGTCCTTTTCACTTCACGCAAAAAACGAAATCCTAAAACACATTTAAATAACAGAAAATGTGTATGTCAACCGAGTTGGACCATTGCATGGACGAACCCGAACGGCGTTCATGCCTAATGTCAATTGAGATATTTTCTCGTGCATTTTAACGAATACTGGTGATACGACTACAAAAAGACTCAATTGTAGTATATACTCGACGAATAAGTTAATGTGTCACGTACACTGTGCACGTGTGTCGTCACTTGAAAGGTATTGCTTAATTACATGTCAGGGGAAATTCATGCACATAAAGCCGCTTGTCATACACTCAGCACAGACGACGAGAGAGTGGCCGTACAAGTACATACGCAAGATTAATTTCATTCCAACGTGTTTATACGTGAATGACGCTTCCTTGTGTTCGGAGGTCGTCCGTCCTGTGGCACAGAAGTCTTGTAGGATTTCTTTTCAGGAAATAATCGAAGTTATAACTGCGTGATCACCATGTTGTTGCACACGTCACGACAAACGTTTACGGAATATTCCGGAGTGGCGTATATCGTCATCGGAACGACACACTTGCAACAAACGGGAACGGATATACTTACAGACAGGTGACTGGGTATTCCATGCACCTCTCGGTAAATGTGTCCACTCCAGTTCGCTTCTACACTCTAAGAAGAAGAAAAAAATAGTACTTTTACTCCTTTTGGGGACTAAATGCATTGCCACAAAAAATAGTCCTTTTCGGGAGTAAACTCACAGGAGTAACTGAATGTCACGGAGTGGAGACTGCATTTCACGCGCTGTTGTAAGAGTCCCAGGTATACATAATGCGTGTGCATGCATGAAAATACTCAGAAGCAATCCGGCAACCGTGATATATCGAGTGATATAAAATCTTGCGCCATACATAGGGCACAATTTGCGAAGCAAGTTTCGCTAACTATTTCTTACTCTGTGTGGCTGGAAAATTGCTACGTTAGCTGAGTTATGCAGCCTTATGCCATGAAATTGACCAAGGGCGCATATTTACGTAGACTGTTGCATTCGGCAGACGTACCATTCGCGAAGTTCAGTGACAATTTGCAGTCCCGCGGAGTAAATGTCGGGACTAAATGTCGGGTTAGGAAACTAAAATGGGGAGTAATTCCAGTCTAGGGGAGTAGAAGCTGCAATTACTCCCCGTTTTACTCCTTTTTTTTTCTTAGAGTGTAGGGTGTTGCTCCTATATCCAGAAATATGCCGCCCAGGTGTTCAGTAAACTTTTGTCGGGATCTGTAGGTTCTTCCATTCCACGTTTTCAATGTTTGACTGAAAGGGTGAATTAACGCAATAAATGCAAAAAATAATTTAGAGCGGCATAAATCATAACGATATACCTTCTTAGTATTTCATAGCAGCACTGACAAGTTCCGTTAAAGCTCGGCGATTAGCACAAGACGCAAAGAAGTTGAATTTGGAAGCGCGTAGCGTTCGAAATTCGCAACTTGTTGAGTATTTATTAGACGGTAGGTACTGCCTCGAGATGATCTTCTGACATGTAGGAAAAATACGTTGAATGCCCTTAGCATTACGGCTGAAGAGCAGCTGTCTCTGAAGTACATGAAACACGATATGCAAACGATAACAAGTTGTGCAACGGGATAGAAATACGGCCGGGCATAATAGCGGAACCCTTGCCGGTGTTTATGCGGAGATGGAGACTTTATGTAATGCAGGCATGCTGTAATGATTGACAGAAATTCCCCAGCCGACGCGCAACTGTATGGCACGAGCGTAGCCATTGCAGAGGTGGAAGACTTGGCTTTGCATCATATGTTAAAACATACGTCCCGAGAGAGGCTTTCTTCGTCTCATAATGATGGGAAGGTAATCTGCCTTAGAAAGAGGGATTATTAAACGTAAAGAAAATGATCGAGATAAATAGAAAACGAAAAAATAAACAGAAAAAAAAAGCGTATTATTAGAAAAATGATCGGCTCCATGGCAGATTAACCTTCAAGGCTATTCGGCAAGAATGCCATGAGAAGAAATTTGTTATGCCAGAACAATTAGAAATAAAAGAAATAAACTAATAAAGAAATTAGATCCCTCTAATTTTCGTTTCGGAAACTGCGTCCGCTGAGTCTTTCCGTCGGGAATAAAGATGCGTGCCGTATGCCATAAATGCTGCTGTTGTTGAAGCTTGCTAATCTGTGCTTTCCTGTGACTGCTTCAACTGAACTGCTTTCTGTACACAAACATTCAGGGACTCCTCACTATTCCGGGAATCCTCACTATTCAAAACGTTGACGTGTTATGTGGCGTGTCTTTTTTCTTTTTTACAAAGGTTTATCAATTAGTGTGCGAGCAAGATATTAAACCTCTGTCGCGTGGAGTGTAGCAAACGCCAAGGCTCTATATAATATATACAAACAGACAAACACAACACCTAGAGCCCCCGTCCGATAAGACAACTATGTTGATTCGTGGCAATCGTAATCAATCGGGAAAGTGGGCAAAGCCCATTACCTACAGGCTATAACACATGTCACTTAACAGAGCACTTGAAATCGAAGAGGATCGTGCAGTACGTGCCTGCCTCAGTGACAATAAAATTAAACAAAGCAAAGCAAAAAGACAGATTTTCGATGTCTGGCTCTTTCTTTCTTTTTTTTTACCAATCAAAATCAAGCTAAAAAGGTCTTAGATCGTGAAAACAGCGTTAAATAGCGTTTTTAGAGTGATTGGCGACGTCTGAGCGGCGTTCTTCAAGCCAAAAAGGATGCTCAGGAATTCTAATACGCCAACTAATGTTGTGACGGGTGTTTTGGGGATATCTTCGGGTGCTATGAGCATTTGATATGCAATGATCAACTGACGCTACAGGGATCACGCTCGCTGATTGGTCCAGAGAAATGTTGTCTGCTACTCCGCTGTCGTCTTCTACTCGGCTGTTCGGGGTTCTGAAAAAGCATTGCTCCTGGCTCGGTCATGCTTCGGCGGCTCTTTCTATCCCCATTGAGCATGATAAATGGAAAACGTGCAGCAAGCTGCTCAATGCCCCTTTAAACCTTCGTGATGCTTGTGTGGGGTAAGAGACGAAAACGACCAACCTTGTCCACACGGATTTGCCAGTAGTTGTCCTGTATAGTGGCGAGCCTCACGGTCTGTTTTTAGATGTGTGCCATGTTTTCTTCGGTAACGAAGAGAGTCCGCCACTATCTGAATTTCCAGCAGAAATACTTTTCCCTCCGTCAGTTTCAAATATACCCGTAACGTATCGCTGTCCCGCAACTCGAAAAACTTAGCGTTGGCCAGTGCAAACTCTGACGGACGCGCATTCGTGTCAAGTACACACATACGTCTGGGACCGTTTATATCACATGGCCACGACTTCGTGCTCTCTTACCAGTTCGTCTGCGGCCAACGTACGCACTATTCGTGGCCGCCACATTGCGACTGGTACACTAACAACGCTCGCATCCCGATTTTTTTTTTTTAATGTCTGCTTTTTGATATGCTGCTGCGCCGACTGCGCCAACCAATGACGCGCCGAATAAAATGCCTGGAACTACGTCGCTGCTTTGACAAGAGTTTCCTCATACAGCCATCGCTATAAAAAGCAGCGGACACGATAGAGACGCTACTGGTAGCGGCGCTATATACAACACTACATCTAGCCTGCTCAACTGGCTTAAAAGGCTGGCTTTTTCTTTCTTTCAATCAATCAGTACAGCGGGCCGTCCAAAAAAAGTTCAGATTAAGACGTCTGATGAAAGTGTGTGTGTCATTTTACCGAGTGGCGCTAAAGCTTTTGATGTGTGCAATTTGTTTCCCAGGAAAAAAAAAAAAAAACTCACATAAACATGGGTCCGCGCCTTCACCTCTAACTCGCGACTCCGGGTATTACGAGGAGGAGAAGGTATGGTGTCACGTCACCGACGACATTATAAGGAGAACTCGTTCTGGTCTCGCCGGTCAGTGGGGGTGAGCTCCTTGTCCCTTTGCCACCATAAACCAGTTTTGCCAGTTCTCCCAGAGAATTGGGGATAGAAGGAGCGGCCGAATCATTACCTAGCGAGGAGAAAGGCTTTTTCAGAACCCCGAACAGCCGAGTAGCAGATGATAGAGGAGTAGCAGAAAACATTTCGATAGAGCAATCAGCGAGCGTTCTCCTTATAGCGTCAGCGCGAGGTTCCAGGCAGATCACAGGCTGGTGCTGCTCTTCACCGCCGTTGCGCACGGTCGCTTTTTGCGGCGTACTTTTAATTCAACTTCTGCGATAATTATGACTATGTGGTGTGAATTACTTCGCATGGTGCATCTTACTGGCCGACTTAACAGTTTTATAGGAAGAAAACTCTGTGTTAAAAATAACTTCTGCGCTACTTTAACGCTTCTCTCTCCCTCCTTAGCAGATACATTGAATCCCAGTATCGTCAGCTTCAGGGAATTGTTGCGGGTAATTTCAAAACCCAGAATAATGGTCCCGCGCGGGACCACACAGGCAATCTCTTTCGTTCAACTACCGCGGCTAAACGTCCTGTTGGGATTGAATTGGAGGGACTACTAACAATCCGTCAGGTTCACCAGGAAGCATTAAATACAGAATATTATGTATGCATTTGTCTTTTATGATTCTCGTCTTTTTATTCTTCAACGCAACGATAGCGGCAAAATGCGCGACACAGTAGAGGCAGTACGCGCAACCTTGCATGAATGTAAACTTCGCATGAGCTAATACATTATTCTTGTTCTCGACGTTTTAGCTGACTGAAGCTCTAAACGAATCGTCGTGCGACAGCAAGAGCTGCGTTCATTTCCGCGGCCAGCAAGCGAAAGTGGGTAAACTACTGACCCTCTACTGTCCACGCCAGCAGAGGGCGATGCGGCCAGACACAGAGCAAAGACATGCATTTTCTATGAATATTCATGACAAAGGGGGCAGGCGTAATTTGTAATACCACCGCAACCGGAATGAGGTATCCACGGCTAACTTCTGCCCTCATGCATGCAGAGAGTGTGCCGTCCAAACGAACGTCTTTAGAGGAGGACATTGAAAGAAGCCGGCCCATAAATACCAAGGCGACGCGCGTCGTTGAATATTTCGTTAGGCGGTTCTTTTTCCCAATTTTGTCACGGGGAGCAGCATGGTAGCGAGCGCGCTATCTCGCATTCGTATGAGCCCTATTCCCGTACTGTTATTGATGTCCTCCTATTCTTCGTGCGGAAAGAATTTTAATAATACAGGTTACAATACGACGCTGTGTAGTATAGGGTCAAAACGAGTGCCTTCCTGGAAGTCCACTTATAAACGGGAGTGGCAATAACCGGCATACCAGGAATATCCGGAATACTGGAAATACCTCCGTACCTATTTAAAGGCAAGCTATATGGCAATTCCTGCTCAACAAGAAAATATAATCCTGACAAGGTGGAACGATATCTTCACTATAATCGTTCTTTCGAAACCGAACTTAGTAACAGTAAATATAGGAATGTGCATTACTAATCACAGCGATAAAACTATTTAACTGATCTACCACACGGTTG
The DNA here is from genome assembly GCF_037126465.1 of Ornithodoros turicata. Classification (NCBI taxonomy): domain Eukaryota; kingdom Metazoa; phylum Arthropoda; class Arachnida; order Ixodida; family Argasidae; genus Ornithodoros; species Ornithodoros turicata. The sequence goes on along the minus strand of NC_088202.1, from coordinate 135,229,735 downwards.
TTTTAACGTTTATAATGAATGCTTTAGGATTCGCCTCGGAAAAAAATGTAGGCGCAAGACACCATTTAATGAAATTAACCATTTTAATTAAGCGTATACAGGGTGTCTCAGAAAGCGTGTCGTTGAATTTTAATTAAAAAAATCTACGCCACATAAAATCATGCGGTGAACGGCATTCGTTCTTACTAGATTTTTGCCACCACCTGATGTGCATGTCATGTTACCTAAGTTTAACTATGTAAAATTTTGCGTACTGAACTCGGAAATTTGCCAAGTAAATGTAACTTTTTTACCCCACCAATGTGAAGAGCGTGCCGAACTTACTCAAATTAATGGGCTGACTGGGCTCAAAAAGTCATCGCGCGTATATACTCAAGTGCCCCGAGAAGCATGATGTTCGGCTATTTTTCCCGATAGGATAGATCCTGAACATCACTGCCAATTATCATGAATATGAGTAAATTCGGTAAGCTCTTCATGTTGGTGGGGTACAAAACTGACCTTAACTTGGCAAATTTCTGAGTTCACTTCGCAAAAATTTGCATAATTAAACTTAGGTTACATGACATGCACATGAGGAGGTGGCAAAAACCTAGTAAGAGCAAACGCCGTTGACCGCATGATTCTAGGTGGCGTAGTTTTTTAATTAGAATTCAATTACACGTTTTCTGAGACACCCTGTATCAGCAACCCTACTTTTTCCGTAATCTTTTGGGCGTAATCGTTCGGGCGTTTCATTCGCAATCATTCGTAATCGGTTAGGCTTACTCGTTAACTATTAACCCATAACATGCAGGTACGAAATCGGGTGGCTCGTTTATTTTTCACAAAAGTTGTTCTTTCACAAACTTTCATTTTAAAGTGATAGGTCACCGTACTGTTTGTACTTCATTTAAACTGTTCACAGAGTGTAAACTTGCATTAGTCTCTCGTGTAGAGAGTGGGGAATTCAAATCAGTTGCAGAGCACTAAGTGCGATCGACGTATAGGAGCTGCTATTTGAATAACTCCATCAAGCGTTATTTGAACATGTCGCTCGATTTTATGCGAAAGTGCGGCGCTCCCGAGCGTGAAGGAATTTTATTCGCACGTCTGTACCACTGCACGAGCGCACGTGTCGGTAAAAAGGATGAATAAATATGCATATTTAGAGTGGCTTTTTATCGCACTGTGTTAGAGTCTATTTTAACAAGATCAGTATTCGATGTTATGCATTAGCGGCACCAGAGGAGATTTTCCTCTCCTCGCGGTCATTACAGAAGAACTTTGCTTCATACCGTTAGCAAGCCTCAGTACTCTTCCCCTTGGGGGATGTTATCAAGTGAGATAAGGGTGCTTGAAGAGGGACTCACAATTAAAATTCGACCAGTCTGCTTTGTAAGATTGCATTTACAATGATGACGGGTGGATCCGTCTGAGAAACGAGAAGTTATTATTGCAACGCATGATTTAAACGGCGACAGCACGACGCTTTCTCTCTGCTGCCATACTCGTGACGTCACCGAAATAGCGACGACTGCGGAGACATCTCCCTATGATTCCGCATTGAGTAGTGATTGTACAGCTCTCATTAGAGTTAACTTGAACGTCATCCCGGCCTGCGGTCCCCGCGAGTGCTTAGCAAAAAGGGTGTTTGGGTCATCTCGTTCCAGTTAGAGGGGTGACCATCATTATGAAGGCGTCGTTTTCTGCTAGGCGCTGCCAGGGTAGCTCTTTCCGCTTCGCAGGCTGGAGCGGCGTTGACGCTAACTCTGACGCGAGCTGTACTTTCAGAGACAAACACCAATAGGAGCGGTTCGTTATTCCCTTCACATATTGAACACTACCGGTGCATTTATTTCATATTTGACAAAGTGCGCACAGATGGATCGGTGGACGAAAAGCAGCATAGCGCAGCGAGCGGCTTCAATCCGCCAGATGAAAGTGACGAATGTAGGGGTTTCAAGAGTCCCTGGCGACGACAGCAAAGCTAAACGCAGTACTTTAAGACGCGATGAACGCCCCTGTAGAGACGTTAATAGTGTTGTAACATTTAATTGCCTAGCTATAGACTGCTACACATCCCAGGAGATACCTGTAACACAAGTTACTGCTCCGATCCCAAAGGTAATCCCACTGTGCTTTAAAGAAACGAATGAAAACGCCCCTCCGAGGTGGATACGTTCCACCACTGCACACAAAAAAATGAGACTGCAGACAGACTCAGAAAATGTCATGCCTCCACGTAAAGACAACGACAGAGAAATTAAACTAACGCATCCGCTTCGGCCCATTTCCCCCGAGCGTACATCATAAAGAAAACAAGATGTCCCATACCACTCTTTGACACTGTGTGAACAACACGAATGCTACTTCGCGAACTAGGAACCGGGATCAGCGCCCAACAGGCAAACAATACGCAAAATGGATGTGTGGAACAAACCTAGAAGGAAACAACTTATACAGAACCAAAAACCATCGAGCTCCTCATTCGGCCTCACTTACAGTAGGACAAAAAGGCAAAGAAAAACCCTCCACAAGAGGAAAAGAAAAAGGAAAAACTACCTTTGCAATCCACTAAGCTCATGGGGAGAAAGTCGTTCCGCAACGACAAACTTGTTTCGCTTTCTCGGAGATGACGGTATACCATCGCAGATCACTTCTGGGAATACCCCTGTCGGAAAGCCAACAGAAGTATCAAGAAAAAGGGGACGCCCTACCGCTTCCACGAACCCCGTGTCATGTTATCACATGCTTCATTTTCATGTTCTTCATAGCAGTCGGTTGCGCAAGTGGCGACATTACCAACTGCGGCAAGCAACGACAATACCAACCGCCACGCGGAGCAATACGACGTAGAGCAGGTCCCCCAAACTCACCTCGGAAAAGCGTGCAACGAAGAAGGCCGCCACTAGATACCCCACTGTTGCCGTTCCGGATCATTTCAGCGCGCTAAGTTTAGCGGCAAAATGTGTTTGTTGTTTCTGCGAATGAATCTAGTCTTTATATGTCCAAATAAAACGCGTATAACAACTTTCTTTGTCGTGTTTCACTTTTTGGTCCCGTTTTTAAACGTGTTGAGCGATCGGAAGGATCTAGTGCACGGCTGCGTGCATCACATAGCGTACCTGTCGTACCAGGCGCCGCAGGCGCTGCAGTCGTCAATTTCTCCTTCGGTGACTTGGCCTGGCTTGGATTGTGCTTCAACTGGATCTTTAGCGCGCTACAATCCACGCAAGCCAACGTCTGGAACCAATGGGGTATCTAAGGGCGGCCTCCGGCATTGCACGCATCGGGATAGGAACAAATACATGGGAAAATGGCGACCTTGGGGGACCTGACGTAGAGTATCAATAAGCTAAAGTACAGGTTGGGACAAAAGTGTACGTAACACGCGAGCGGCGTAATTTTTCTGCGGTGCGACACCCTAGCGACTGGCGGAAGCGGGTGAGATCACTGTTTCGGAGGGGTGAAAGGGTGCGCTGCTAGCGACACACAGCGGTAGCTTCTACTTCCCAGAGACACCAAGCGACACCGGAACTACTACTGTGTGTCGCTAACAACGCACGCTTCCACCCTTCCGAAGCAGTGAACTCACCCGCATCCGCCGGCCGCTAGGGTGTTTTCACCGAAGAAACAGTACGCCGCTCGCCTCGCGTGTTCTGTAAACTTTTGTCCCAACCTGTACATGGAAAGGTAAAAGATCCAGCGGATCGGTAAGGGAATGTTAAGCGAAGTGCCTCACGATGAGATCCGCCGATGTTTCGAACACAGACTGTTCGCTTTTTGCGCACCGTCCTCATGATTGCCACGGCATTTAAAAAGTTGCGGATGATTTGTAAAAGAGATCTTGGGTATTATACAGGTCAACAGCTTCCGTGGAATGGGAAAATTCAACTATATAATTTTACAGGGGTTATACAACTAGGCTGTTAACCTCAGTTGTCAAAGCCTAGTTGGAATTATCCCATCCACGGATGCTGTTGATCCCCGTAAGCCGTTGAGCACGTCAGCCATAACGCTTACCATGCTAATGGTGAAGACGGTGCCCAGAAGAAGAACAGTTGCTGTTCGCAATATCGGCGGCTTTCGTCCGAAGGCTTTTCCCTTAACATATGCAGAGTAGAGGTGTTTGTGCCGTGTAATTTTGTCCCATCCAGAACGTGTCCTAGGAGGAGAGATGTGTACTTTTGAGATGACTCTAGCACAATGGTAGGTGAAAACTTTTGAGATGATTCTCTAGCACAATGGTAGGTGAAAACTTTTGAGATGATTCTCTAGCACAATGGTAGGTGAAAACTTTTGAGGTGACTCTCTAGCACAATGGCAGGTGAAAACTTTTGAGATGATTCTCTAGCAGAATGGTAGGTGAAAACTCTTGAGATGATTCTCTAGCACAATGGTAGGTGAAAACTTTTGAGATGATTCTCTAGCACAATGGTAGGTGAAAACTTTTGAGATGACTCTCAAGCACAATGGCAGGTGAAAACTTTTGAGATGATTCTCTAGCAGAATGGTAGGTGAAAACTCTTGAGATGATTCTCTAGCAGAATGGTAGGTGAAAACCTTTGAGATGTTGAGATGATTCTCTAGCACAATGGCAGGTGAAAACTTTTGAGATTATTCTCTAGCACAATGGTAGGTGAAAACTTTTGAGATGATTCTCTAGCACAATGGTAGGTGAAAACTTTTGAGATTATTCTCTAGCACAATGGCAGGTGAAAACTTTTGAGATTATTCTCTAGCACAATGGTAGGTGAAAACTTTTGAGATGATTCTCTAGCACAATGGTACGTGAAAACTTTTGCGATGATTCTCTAGCACAATGGTACGTGAAAACTTTTGCGATGATTCTCTAGCACAATGGTAGGTGAAAACGCCGCATTCTGTTCTGTGAGTCAAATTAAAACCGAAAGGACTTCCGCAACAGTACAAACATATGTGACAACGTGTGGTGCACTGCAACTACCGACGACACACTCGTGAACACGCCGGAACATTCAAACTCAAGCTCAAACTCAACACGCCGGAAATTCGGTATCAAATACAGAGAGCGGTCTTCTCTTGTGAGGCATTCGATGTCGCTCACGAATGAACATCGTAATTTAAACATTCAGACGTTCTTTACCGCCGAAGAATAGGGGCACTATAGAAGGACGGCGTAAAATTGGGTTGGCGTGCTCGCCTGAGTGAATTGGTACAGGGGGCATAGGAACAGAATGGGTATTTCATAATGCAGAAGGAGCTTCATTTCCTGTTAAAAGGAGGAGAGGGAGGAGGGGTGCTCGACGAACAATCCCGTTCGAGAGGGGCCTTTTTTTGTTTTTGTTTAAATCTTGGGTTCCCCCCGGTTGGGGGCGTTGCTAGATCCTGGCAAGTAAAGTACCTCAATACTAACCCCCTTTGCATAGGGTGAAGACAGGTGCGTCCTCTGCTACGACTTTACGCCATATTAACTCCCACGCACAGCACGCGATACGCTCACAAAAGTGCAGCGATATGCTTGGCGACACACTGCCTTTTAGAGTCGAGTAAGTTCGTAGCAAAGGAGGTTTGAAAAAGTTGGCGAAATCGGTACACAGCATTCATGCAAGGTAAGCGTGGGAGTCAATATGGCGGCTTGGCGGTATTCGCTTCTACAAAGGGTGACTCCACCCTACACAGAGGGAGCTAGTATTCAGGCACCCTACTGGCAAGCGTTTTGCTTCCATTTCTCGTTTAAATTTTGTTAGACACATTATCACACAGAAAAATAATAGTTCTTCAAGAGTTCTTCATGCAAGAACCTTTCTCTGAACCTTTCCTATCTTCGAGAACGGAAGAATGGCTAAGGATCTCCTGGCATCCTACTTTTGAAGAATCTTTTAAAGGTGAAAAACACGGACAGGCCGAAGAACTTTAAAAAGTTCTTTCTCGAACGGTTATTTTTCTGTGTAACACAAGTCAGTCCTCCTTCCACTACTCTCACCCTCGATAATGGCGAGCAGCGAGACAAGGTCCCCGACCGCAAGATATCTGTATCGGCGAGAAAGATCTGTAATCTCTATATCTGCAATGTCTGTATGAGCGACCACTGTAGCGTCGGCCATGATCATAGTTGTTTAACGACGTAGAGTCACGAATGACTACTACCAACTCTCGCCACTAGAGCGCGACGCTTTCCTGCACAGGGGCAGACAGATGCTGTGGGAACGGGTGCGCCTCGCACCTTCCCATGAACGGAAGCGCGCCTAGTGTTTTCTACGATAATACTGCATTATATTCGTGAAGAGTGAGGAAGGCGGCAAAGACGGCGAAGGCGCGCCTCTCGCAATGACACTTTTTTTTTTGTGTGTGTGTGTGTGTGCAATGGATTCCTAACGCAGGATCGCGTCGGAATAGGACTTTTTGCCTTGGTAAAAATCAGGAGACAATTCCACCCATCATCAGCGTGATTCCTTCAAAAGCTGTAGAACTGTTTGATAACCCATTTAATCCTCATAACACCACCCAGTTGCATATCACAATAAATGAACAGCGGTAAATAAATGAAAGTTGGTGGCGTTTCTCCACCAGCTGGCCATCAACGTCGGTGCTGCACACAAAACACGCCGACTTAAAAGAGCAATGAGGTGACATTTAACACTGCTCGAAATCCTTCCTCGTCTGTCAAGCTGTCTACAAGGAGTCTCAATGCAAAATATTTTCGCTATGCGGTGCGTTATACTCCTGCAATCGAATTTACAAAAAAAAAAAAAAAAACAATCGGAGAAAGCAGCCATGGACGGCCGACACGGTGCTCTCGTGACGTGGTGAAGGCTCCGTGCCTTGTTTCTTTGTTTTTTCTTCGCGGTTCACGCGCTGGTTATACATGCTTGAGCTGTGCCGCTCTACGTCATCGGTCACGTGAGGGGAATAGCATACGTCACGACGTCCTCTCATTCTGCGATGCGCTCTTTCCACGAGAAAAAGGATTTTTTCAAAGGTGTGCGGAACAGAGCCCTCGTGCTCGCTTTGTAGGTCACCTACGCTCATCGTTCATCCGCAGGAACTCATTTTATTCGTTGACGAACACTCTGCACCGAAAAACGAAAACATTAGGGAGTCACCTCGGTGTTCACAAATGGGACGCCGATTACGTGCATATTGACGTCATGATTCACAGCGTCTTTGAGGCGAAGTGTATAATGGGTAAACTTCAGCTCGACTCTCTGAATCTTCCTGTGCCGAACTTCAAAGAACAGTACAGTCTGTTCTGTAACAAACGTTGCAATACTTTACGCGCGATGTTCACGACCACCGGATTATGAAAATGCCGTGCGACGTCATCTTAACGACCTTCCCATGACCTAAGCGGGAAACGACTGCACTATATTCTCGGCGTTTACCACTACGCTAAATGACAGTGGTCTTCCTGCGTCCGACAAAAGAGACTACCCCTCTTAACTCCCAAATCTCAAAAGGGCTATAAAGATGACACGGACGAGCACAGCGTGACAAATAGCGCTGGACATTGCTTTTTTTTTTCTTTTCAAGATAGCGCAAGTGCAGCGAGAAGCCTAAGTGACATATTATTGTCTGCAAAATGCCTGCATAGGCGTGTGCATGAGAATGGCTTAATGGCCAGTTGTAATGATGACGGCAATGCGAGCGTTCATGACTTTCATCCTATGCTTGCTATTCGACTACTGTTTTTCGTTCAAACTGGGATTAAAGGTGTTGTGACAGTTGGTTTCCAGCTTTCCCAGATAAATACGAAAAACTATTCTATCACCCGACATCATCCCATATTCGAGTTTTCAGGTCCATGGCGTAAGCAGGTACGGAGAAAAACGGCCCCCGAAGACGCGACATCGGTGACGTCACACAGGAGCAGCGAGGGAAGACGCGCGTCTCCCAAGCCAAATGGGGGAGAAGGGTTCGTGAGGTCACACCGTGGGTCGTCGTTTTAGGGCTGCGCCTATTTTCCGAACCGATCTAGCGAGAGAAAAAAATTCTTTTTTCCACGGTGTTCTCATAATGAGTACGATGCATATCTATTATGCTTCAACACATCAGAGAAAGTGTTGCAACACCTTTAAGGAAACTGATATACAACAAGAAGCAACTATAAAGCATACGCGCTGAAGTAATCTTTTAAATCATTCAGTGCTTTCACACATCAAGCGTCAGGGAACAGCTGTTTCTACGTTGAATCTAAAATGGAACTACCGTTCCCATTTCTTTCTTTCTACTTCTATCCTGTTTTACGAAGTGTAAAAATTGCTTTTCAGAAGTACCTGAATTACAATTCCAACTTACGTAATAGTAATAGTTATAATAATAATAATAAAGAAGTAATTCTTTTATTAATTCAATGCAAGCGCGGCTGTGAGTGGCGTACAGGAGTGGAGAGAGGACAGCAGGAAGTAGTGGGGGACAGGGGCGCTAGTGTGCGTCCTGGGCAGGCTTCATGGAGGACTGTTCCGGCTCAACCGGTGCCGGGATTCCAACCCGCGTCACCCCCCAAGTCTCGGCGTGGAAGGCGATCACAAACCACTACGCCTCGCGAGCTGGTCAAAGAAGCAACCGCGTTACAGTTACAAAAACAAAATCATAATTGTAACTTAATTACAAAAAGGAAGGCATTGCGACTTGCAGAGAGTTAGTTCACTGCAAAAATTTGGCCGCCTCTCTGGACAGTTTTACCGAACGCGTTCGAATGCGGTGACTTTATAGAACTTATCTTTTTTAATTTCCGTGCTAGCGCCGCGGAGCAACTGGGGCTATGAGCGATATACAGACGTGGACAGATGGAGAGAGGACAGCAGGAAGGAGTGGGGGACAGGTGCGCTTGCTATACAACAACAACAACAACATAGATGAATGGATGATGATGATGATGTGGGATGGCGGTTGCTATATAGAGCCATTGTTGGATGTACATTTTTGGTCACGTAGTCACTGTCACATATGGTCAATCTTCCGATCCTGATTCTTCTTCGTTTCTCTCATCTTCATCGCTTCTTCTTCATTTCTCTCCACAACTGTTATCTGATGGACAGCGGTCGACGTTGGCGGGCCTGTTGACATTTAACTTCGACGACCAACTTTATTATTCTTCTCCGAGTAAATATGTGGCGTGCGCCCTACTGACGTCTTCTGGGCTATTCGGACTGCACTTAGGATGGCGACACTTCCGGCATATGCGATATGCGAAACCTCATCTACGTACTGTTCAAACGTGTCCTTAACGTGCTTGCGTTACGTTCACGGTAATCACGTCTTTCACGAATGAGTAAGAGAGCACGGACATCGTGACAATTATTCCCAATTTAAAATCAAGCTGAAGCCCAAATTGCGTGCAAAGTAATTAAAAAAGTAATCCCATACGCATTACAAAATGCCTGCAACAACCATTAACGTATACAGTTACTATAACATAATATCGAATGATCCTGGAACTGATTGATTGCAGTATAACGAGGTTACTCTTAATTACTTTAAAGGTCCGAACACAACCTACATCGCACCACTAGTCACATCGCATTAATAGGTAATAAGAGAGCAGCAAAACGGCAATGACGCTCGAAATTTACACTAGCAAAACGAAATAAATTAGTAAAATTTATCACCTAGAAATGTGACACGCTTGCATGACACAGTTTTGTATCGAAGGCCTGGGACAGCCAGGGACAAAACTTATGACATAAACTTATGTACCAACCGTTAAAAATTCGTAAATGTGCAAGGTTTCAGGAAAGGTGCTCCATCATAAGAAACCAGAATTAGAATGCACGGCACTGTAGGACATGCTTTGTACACATGGTACTATCGCAGTATAAATTGGGACACAGAACATGAATACCTCAGTTTTTTTTTCAACGATTTGGTCGAAAATTGTCAACGTACTCATTATATGTTGTCCATATCAAGTGTTCGCTATTTTTTTTATAATATTATTACTGTATTGCCCACAGGTGAATATGTGCAAAGCGCTTTTGGGGATTACATCGCAAACTCAGCTCGTCTGCGGATCTCGTCGTACGTACATGACGCGAGTTAGTTCTCTGTGGCCAGAGAGAACGTTATGTCATTCGTATCTCTCACATAATTCCAATAACAACGATTAGATTATCTTTTTTTATGTGTATACTCTTGAGACCAAGTAATTTTATCATCAGCGTGGACAGCGTGGTAGCAGCAGGTTCTAAAATAATGTGCGCATATGGTTATTTATATGGTTATAACACGCAATGTGTCACGCATATAACACGCAATGCGTCGCCTTTAACAATGGAGTGCAACACTAACGCGTGACGCTGCAGAACGCGCAAATATTCTGAAAACAACTAAACGCGAAATACTGAAAAACTCAAGAGGATGATCCTTGTTTGTAATACTAATAACGAAAGATTAGCTTCTACGGTACGTAAATCTCACTGAGGCCTCGTCCAAACGACTTCGGTTGTCAAGCCTATAGTTTCCACTCCAAATATTTATCGACCGAGATTACCTATTGGGGTGAGCGTGACGTCAGACGGTTTCCAATTTAATTCGAGATGCGCGTGTCGCGGTGCTACTAATCAAGTTTGGTTCCTGACCTTTAAAGGTTAGTAGTGCATTTGCATGTGAGCTTGCACACCTACACTCGGTTATAGTTACTGCGGGAATTGCAATGACATGGAAAAATATTGAAGCTACAAGATAATAAAGAAATTGATATCTGCTGATTTAACACTGGGAACATATTCGAGACATCCCTAAAGTCATGTCATTAAGCAGTTCCCCGACGTTGGGATAGCGCGTCGTATACCTCAGCGATGAAACAGTCTCAGGTCGTCCTTAAATTTTCTAGCAGTCTTTCCAGACAGACGTCTAAATAGTTCCAACCAAAGTCGACCCGGGGCGCACACTAAGTCGCCTGTTTCCTGATATCCTTTCTCTGTCCATTCACGTTGATCCTAACTTAGGAGATTGCTCTCACTATTGCTGCCAAAAATTCGAAAAAAAAAGGAAGTAGATTTACACGTAAGGTGAGTCAGCCGAACTATTGCTATCAGTAAAGGCTGATGTGGCATTTGCAATTTCTTATGAATAGAGCGTGGATTTTTTTTCGCGACATGCAACAACAACAGCAACAACAACAATAGATTATGACGACGAGATGGGGTGTTCCACCACGGTGGTGCGGTACCCTGCCCCATTGCACGTGGAACGTTAAATGACGATGATGAAGGAAGGACGAAAATACGAGAAAGAATTAAAGCGTCTGGAGCAATGCAGTGGACGACAGGGAGTCCATGAACAGGTGAAGAACCCGACGATGGAGCACAAGATCTTCATAGGGGCCAATGAGAGCTGCTAAATTGAGCGGCCTCTTGCTGATACGGGCAAGCTCATCACACAGTAACTGACTTTGCGGGCAGTAGAGCGCACATTTCATAATAATGGAGGACTTGGTTTCGTATTTGGACGACGAAAAAACACTTTTGGTCATGGTTTGGGACCGATTAGAAGGATTATATGGTGCATATAAATGCATGCTTTGCACATTATGGCATATTCAGCATGAAAATGCATACATAGCGCGTATTTTGTCATATTTCCAAATGGCCATGTGGGAGAGATTTCTTCTTCTCTCTCCCCCCCTCCCGCGGAATACTACCCACAAATGTTCGAGATATTTTCTTACAGCGGCGCTCAACGCTTGCGCCTTCGCATGGCGTCGGAGTGCCGTGTATGGCGGGCGGGCCGTACCACCACGATCCGTTACGAAGAGGGGCGCCGTTCGCATTTCAGTCTGCACTGTGGATGGTGCAGTGCCGAAAGCAAAGCCTTCAGCTGCATGATCTATATATCTGTGGCGCACGCCTTCTCTGTCGTGTGCTCCTGAACGAAGGCGGCTTTAGTTTTGGTGTGATCCCTAACAAAAAGCTCAAATTCTGTCAAATATTCATTACATGCACTGCTTTCATACCGAGAACGATAAAAAACATTGCATATATTCACACTTCTTACCGCATTTTCAGAAGATAGTTGCACCGTCAGCTTGCACGCATATTTCGGGAGTTTTTTAGTGCGTATTTACCGCGCTCTACTTATGACTCCTTTGTAGTTGAGACTATAATGCTTAAACCCTCAATACTGCAATCTAACAAGACTCGTTATTTCTTGACTTTGACGACGTACCTACAACTTATTCCATGAAGGAGAAGTTTCTTCGAACGAGACATTTCGATTTCGTTCCGGCTCATCAGAAAGCCACGTGAAAAAATAAAATAAAACATAAAAATCGTTGTACGCAGTGTATCGTTTTCGAAGGAAAGTTGGAAATGGAGAATGTGTTGCACAGTATCAACCCAACAACAACCTATCTACAACAGAAAAAAAAGAAAAAATCATTTTTAAGGACCGCGCAGTAATTTCAACTCTCGGGAGGGTGCCCTTGTACGGTAGATTTGTGAACATAAATTTCTTCAAACGGCAGCAACCATTCCTTGTTTCAGTGTGTATGATTTTGACACATGCGTGCCTCCCCGTCAATAGCAGAGCTCTTTCTGTCTCGCCTCGAGACTGTACCGCGTACTCAACACGAATAAGATAAAAAAGGAAGTTGCCTCTCGGGAAACGAAGTATGTCGTGAGGATTTCAGTGACTGACGCAATGACACGAGTGACGATAGAGACCATTATAGGGGAACTTGGTTTCACAGCAGGATATTTTGGGACGTATTAAATGTGTTTTTTTTAAAGCAAGTATTATCGAAAAGTGAATTCAAATGCCTATTTATACTTCGGGACAAGTTAACATGTACAGGTCAACTCCGCCCACAAATCTAAAACCATCTTTGGTTGGCTTAAGCGGGCGCATGTCGCCTCCGAGTTGCAACGTAGTGCGCCTGCGTGCTCCAAGCTATTGCTTGTAAGCTTGTTGCTCGTGCACAAGGATATGACGCACGTGCGGTGGAAGCATGGTAGCAGGTATAATCTAACATTTTGGAATTACTCTATTGTAGCACTTAATGCTGTTACCTTTCTCTTCAGATTTGTACCTATTACAGCGCTATTAGGTCTAAGCCCCAACAAACGCCACAACGTACAACGAAGCAACATACGAACACAACAACAAGACGAACATAACAAGCGCACAGCTGTGTTTTCACGGCCTTGATATCTGAGTGCAACGTGCATTAACTTGTTGGTGCATTAGCATTGTACCGTAAGTCAGCTAATAATAATGGAGAGTTTTAGTGTGCCGTACGCTACTGCCTTTGCGTACGTAAGGGATACCGTTGGTGCTTCTGCGCACGCGCAAACCATAAAGAGAGCTTCGCGCAGTGCGCAGAACCACCAAGCTTTCCCTTACGTACGCAAAAGCGATAGTGTACGACGCACTAAAACTCACTATGCATGATAAAAATTGCGGGGGTCGTGGCTTTTAAAACTGTAAGTGAGAGACCATAGTGCTCCGCCTCCGCAGCTGTATACGCGTATACAGCTCGCCGTACTAGGCTAGGGTACAAGTTGCTTAGACACGCCGTCTTCCGCGAGGGTCGTACGGGGTGCCGTGTGATGAGCTTGCACGTTAAAGAAGCCTGAGGTGGGTAAAAGCTATCCACAGACCGACCGCTGTGGCGTCGCTCATGATCTCAGTTGTCTCGCGACGTAAACCCCCAATTATTATTATTAGCTCTGCGAACTGTACAGCTAGCCTTCAACAAAACGATTCTGATTTATTTCCACATATTCTATGCACAACAGACTGTTCTTGTATGCAGAAAATTATTAAAACTTGTGCGTACTTCATTTTGCAAATTATCGCAAAAATGCTACCTAGTGCGATTTCCCCCAATATTTGCATTCGGTGTACATATAAAGTATACATCTCGAACAAACAAATTTTATACAAAAAAGAAGCTTATTTCTTGCTCTTTTTTAGCGATGTATTTTCTTTACTTCTTAACTCTACCGGAGAGATGTAATATGCGTTAGAATAGACCATGCTTCGGAAAAAGTGCACCGTATTCGTAAGCCGGTTTGTTCAAAAACACCTGCTCCGAATTTCACAAAAAAATAATCTCACTTATGCAGGAGCACGTTACCTTTCCAATGGTACCACTTTTATGCAGGCTAAGAATGTAGAACCGCACTTACAAAATGAAAAACGACTGCCAGAACCGTGGGTAATTCCCCTCCGGCTGCCGCGTTAGCTGCATCGCAAAAACATGTGGTGCGCGTTTCGCAATAGGGTATTTTCATTCTTCTTGGCGTGCCAAAGAAAGGACTTCTACGTTATTTATTTCTTGACAGTTTTACCAGCGTGCTTTTATGCGCTAAGGAGTTGACACCCGTCATGCAAGATATACAATGACATCCAATGTCACACCAGAAAAGTGCGCCTTTATTCACGGAACGACATTGCCGTGAAAGAAACACACGGGTATGCATACATTACATACATGAAAATGTATATGAAATATGCGTATAGAGAAACGAGAAGAGGCACGTGGACGGATGAGGTCCACTGAGGTTGCAGTTCGGATGCCTACGGGCGGAAGTGGCGAACAAAGTATTTCACATTCAGTGTGGTCCATCTAAGCGTGACAAGAACGCACGTCAATGTGACGAAATAATGTCCACAGCTGTTGTTGCCATCAGAACTTTGGGGCCGGAATCACGGTCGACTTTCTTGGACCAGACTTGCGATGAAGGAATTCTCTGAACTGCCGTTACCTTATTCCATCCGTCGTGTTTGGTTTCCAAAAACTCCTTGACTTCACTGGCCGGAAAGGTGCAAACAGAACAGTCGAATGGGCTTTTTCTGTTAATACGCGGACGAAATCTGCGGGGGCTTGAACTGCGTGAACAACTGGGCAGCGCATGTTGTGCAACGTAGCAGTGTGCTTCAAAGAGCCACCGACACCATCGCACGCGTTTTTTCCGTGTCCAGTTGCAGAGAAGAGCCACTTCCCCCCCCCCCCCCCCAGCAAGATATTATTTTTTTTTTCATCTCATAAAACTGCAATCTATTTTTAAAATGTGCTGCTGCACCATCGGATATGTAGGTTACACGAGAGAACACAGGTAGAGCATCATCCGGAAGCCCAATTATTTTTTTCCAATGCAAGCAGCGCATGTGCTGTATCGTCGGTCGCTCACTGTGTCGTATAGCTCCTCGTAGTCAGCATCGTTGTGGCGACGCACGTGAATATAGAAAGTTGGTCTTTTTTTCCAGTAGTGCCCCCTGCACTTCGCTAGAAAAATTAACCGTCCAGTTTTCTGCGAAGTCAAACTTTAGAACAATGTGCCGTTGCTGCCGAAAAGACTTCTCGATCCTGATGGCGTTCTTCTGGATATTGTGTATATATATGTGTGCATGTTTAATATTAAAGTGCAGTCAACTTCATTACTCCTTTTGGAAATGTTGCCGCTTTCAATGTCTTCGTAATCAGATCTCCGTTGTCCTAACAAGCAAATGTAACTTCATCGTCTCGCTGGATTCGCAGCTTTTGTAAGTTAAAGGGGTTGTGACAGGTCATCCCACGTTATGAGACGGTTCTTTGCACCAATGTGAACCTGCATTGAAAGTTTCACAGCGAAAAGAGTAACGGAAGCGGAGAAAATGGGCACCGCGAATGCCGAAACTCATGCAGCTCTGACATCACAGCGCGCGCCGCTGCCAGTGAGGCAGCGCACGAGAAGTCACGCGCTTATGGCCGCCAATAGGAATGGACGCAACTCTGCGCTCTCTGACGTCAGCGCTTTGTTCGGGAGTGTGTTCGAGGATTATATCTCGCTAAGTAAGACACGTAGAAGAAGAATTCTTTTTTCTTCAGTATTCTGCCGTAAAGTACAACGCGTCCATGATGTAATGAACCACATCTATGAAAGTGTCCCAACCCCTTTAAGGCGCTTCCCCCTTGCGCAATGGTTGTATTATTGGAAAAGACACGCGTCTGTTGGCTCGACGCAGAGGAACAGTGCCTTTAAGGATTCACCCGTAATTCGTTGTGCAGATGCGTAATGCGCTGTTCATGGCCGCCACTAGCAGGTCGGCACAATAGGTACAAACACACAGTTCTTGACGTGGCTGTAGACGAACCCAATTTGGACGGAGTTTATAGAATTTGGTTTTTCCCATTTTTATACCGGGATGATCAGCCTTGAAAATACTGTACGGTTCCCTGATGGAACGGGTCATGAAAATTTTCGTTATGGGCTCCCTCTTTCCATCAGTCAATACGTGGACTACATTCTTTTTGTTTGGGCTTTGGGCGGAGCAGTTCATTTCATCTTGCAAGTAGTACTTCGAAGCAGTATCTACATCACTTTGTACAATAGGGTGTCCTAGCATGGGCGTTCCCAGAATTTTTTCACGGGGGGGAGGCAAACTGCTTCCAGGAGGGGCAAAGTGTGCAAACACACACACACACACATCTCTTTTCCTGGAGACGGACGCTGCAGACTGGTGTTCAGAGGTTCATATATGGCATCTGAGCACAATCATGACGACCTATGACTGAAGAGCGTACAATTTTCACAAGTGACCTTGGCGATCCAGGGGGGGGGGCACGGCTCCCCTTGCCCCCTTCTCGGTACGCCCATGGTGTCCAGCATATTTCTCTGGAAGTGCCCAGACTCCATGCCTTGCTCTGAGGGATCTCGATTTCTCTATGACGTACTTCGTAGCCTCAGGTATGAGTCTTCGAATTTCCTTTTTTGAGATGCTTTCCGGGAGTGATATTAGAACTCGGCACTTTCTTGATGTGACGAACACTTGTTATAAGCTGCCCTGACATCGTCCATAAAATTACAGCATCTGCTACACCCAGCACTTGATGCGGTCGGTTCCCCTGCGTCGTATGCATCCCCTATCCTGCGACGTCCCCACCTTCTTTTTGCTTCCGAGAAACATATGATTCCATTCGCTTTCTGTTGATCAGGGCTGGGTTTCTCAAAGGCGTGACGCCAATTTCAGAGAGAGAGAGAGAGAGAGAGAGAGAGAGAGATGCTCTGGTTAATTTGATCGATAGCTGCATCTGTTTGAACATAGTCTGGGCTCGAGCTACATGCAGGAGGAGATTGCAGAGAAAGGTTACTCACGGCTAACCGGAAGTACCTTGCGCAGTTCTTGCACCGTTCGTGTTTGCGGTCTACAGCTTCACTTCGCTCCGCACCCAGAACTCCTTTCAGTGCACAGACGTCCAGGCTTGAAACGGCTATGAATCCGTGTTGCTTGGATATCTTTTTCTTGTGGCGAAGCGCATAATCCGCAGAATACACACGTTATGTACTGTACACGTTTTGCGACATCACACCTGCTTTGCACGAAGGATGAGCAAAAGGGAGAAAAGCCGTCAAAAATGTCCAGAACTTGCTCAGAGATTCGCGTGTTTACCTACTCAGAAAACAACTGACCAGAAGCGACCAGAAGTTTCAAGCAGAGAACCATTCTGGGCATCAAGAAGGTCATCTTAGTTAGGTCGCACATTCCGCAAAAGGATTTGCCCTGCCATAA
The DNA here is from genome assembly GCF_037126465.1 of Ornithodoros turicata. NCBI lineage: Eukaryota > Metazoa > Arthropoda > Arachnida > Ixodida > Argasidae > Ornithodoros > Ornithodoros turicata. Next base: position 135,212,278 of record NC_088202.1, on the reverse strand, counting down.
AATCTGGCTCCGTCGATACACGTCCTAGTGAAAATGACCTTTCTCACGGTGCTTCCCCAAATACAGAGTCGATCCGCTTATTTTTGCAATGTAACTGTTCACTTTCTCTCATGGAACGTCCAAGCCAACGCAAATGTAAAGGTGTATACAAAATAAATAGTGCCATGTTTGCTGCGAAACACACATCACGTGTTTTTGTGATGCAGCTAACGCAGCAGCGGGAGCGGAGTTACCCACGGTTCTGGCAGTCGGTTTTCATTTTGTAAATGCGGTTCTACATTCTTAGATTTACTCTCTCTTCTTTTTTTTTTTGTGAAAATCGGAGCAGGTGTGTTTGAACAACAGGCTTACGAATAGGGTGCATTTTTCCAAAGCATGGTCTCTTCTAACGCATATTACACCTTTCCGGTAGAGTTAATAAGCAAACAAAATACATCGCTAGAAAGAGCAAGAAATAAGCTTCTTTTTTGTATAAAATTTGTTTGTTCGAGATGTATACTTTATATGTACACCGAATGCAAATATTGGGGGAAATCGCACTAGGTAGCATTTTTGCGATAATTTGTAAAATGAAGTACGCACAAATTTTAATTTTTTTTCATACAGTAACAGTACGTTGTGCATAGAATATGTGGGGAAAAAAATTGACTGTGTTGCTTCTATACGGGGCGACTGAGGTGCTCTCAAAGTGCAGGGAGAGCGCAGTTTAGGCACGCGCTGTTTTCACGCGGGTTTACATTTCTTTTCTTTTTTTTCACAATCGCTGCACCTAGGACTCGAAGACTGGTGAACCTGTTCATCACACACGATGTGCTTTCACATAAAAAATAATGACGGATATCGAAGAACCCAAGTGGACAGCCTTGCCTGAATTGAGATGACATCGCCCAGCTGCGCTCCAACTGGAGGAGGGGGGGGGAGCAGCTGTAGCAGCCTATAATCGTGTTCAACTCAAGAATGAAAAGAAATGTAGTCCGTCAACTACATACGCGTCTGGGATAAGGAGACGCAATAGCGCGCCAGGAGAAACACTGCAGGGCCACCATACGCCAAGGTGAGCGCACCTTCTGCTGCAGCGTAGTGTCATTCGGCCGGTCTTAACAGCCAATACGGAGGCAGAGTGAGTATGATGGATTACATTAGCTGGCGCTGAGAGAGAGAGCGCTCTGCATCCCGCCAACCTATCTGCGGCGCAGTAATATTTTGAGACCTGACGGACTAGATTTATTGGCCTTCTTAAGTTGAACATGACTATAGTTCTAAAGATGCTAAGCACGCTCCTTCGTGCGCTCCTTTTTCCTTGGATTCGGCCGCATTCCGATTCAATCACCTGGATATCTGATTGCCTGCGCTGAACTCCATAAAATCCGTATCCACAACCCTCTGCAAGTAGGTTAGCTGTGTGAGCAGCTCCACTGTTTCCCACTCCCCCCTATTGTCAGTGGAGCGGCCTAAATAACGCTTCGTTTTGCTTTGTGAGTGGCACTTCCTGCACCGTGCACTTCGTCACGTGGGCTCTCCAAAGTTCACTCTCCCCTGCGCAGAGGCAAACTGTCGTTGCGTATTCACAACTGCCCCTAACGGATTTCCTTCCTGTGCATTGTTTGAACAGTAATTTCAGTAGAACGTGCAAACTCAGACTGAGCATTTATGGGAAACCGAAAGCAGGATATTTAGGCCAACGTTCACTTCCTGATGATTTACGGTTTTATTGACATAATTAGTTGAAGCGTACTCGGTCGCCCGGCAGCAGGTGTTCTGACCCCATTATCCTGATCAGACTAATGAGATTAACCGATCAAGCTATGTTGAAAGGGCCAATAAAGGGATGTCTGGTTCTTGCTGAGCGCACTGGGCAGCTTCTCCTATTGAACAGGAGGCCAATCAGGAAGTCGTTACAGAGTAAAGACGCGTAAGCCGTTCCGCATCCTTGCAGGTTTTGTTAGGCCGCCTCCTCTAAGCAGATAATCCTAAGGTTACAATTACTGTTGAATAGGACGTCGGAATCCCCAGGACAGTTGGGATGGCAGCTTGAGAAACTGCTTTGGACGGCTATTGCGTCTTTGCCCAGTGAAGCCAATCCATCGTTGTCTTTCGAAACCTATGGGACTTCAATGCTTGCTGTGAGGGATATAAATATGCACTAAATACTGTCGAGCCAAACATACCGACATACGACGCAAAAACCTGCCAAAATGTGACATTTATAAATGAGAAGCATATAAAATACTACTTGTATTAAAGAAATTACACATAGTGGCATATATGTGTATGGATTATGGTAAATAAACATGCTGCCCGTACAGGACAAGTTTTCGTTCATTTAACGTCAGAGATTTTGTTGGCTGCGTGAAAGATGGTTAATATAAGCAGAAATCTTAGCTACACAATGTTTAAAATACACGAATAATTCCGGTCGAACTGTCGTGACGTAGTTTCGATGACTAGACGCGTATGAGATACATCGTCTCTAATTAGTGTGATAAACAATGGAATTTTGCAATATCGTGAATGCCGCGCATGCAGTCAACGAAACATATATAAAAAAAATCTGATCAACACGATTCATAATAGTGAAAACATCCGTGTTTCAAATTGCGAACAGGCTTGCAAACTCATCGTTTATGCAAATATTTTCGTTTACACTTTCGCTGTGAGTGGAGCGCTTAATTATCTGCTATTTTGGGAGCGACACGGAGGGAGAAAGAAGAGAGGGAGGGAAGAAGAATATGTTTATTAAAAAAAACGGAAATGAAAGGTCAGTCAGGCAAAGAGCCGGTACGGCACGACTTTTACAGCTTAATGAGCCTTTCGAACGCGGCTCTACGACATTTTGGCCTGGGTAGTAAAAGTATATGAAGAAGATAAGTGGTGCGCATATTATTGTAAACGCAATCACTATGTGGCCGCTAGCAACGAGAGAATGAAAGGAACACGTGGAAAGAGAGACAGGGAGGGCAACAGACGTTTGCGCATTGGCAAATCGCCGCCTCCTGGATTAATAAACGTAGATAGGCAAACGAGCCGAGGCGAGCTACATCTAGGGGCGAACACAACACACAGAGCCTCCAAGAGCCTAAGGGACAAAGTCGACAAGATGTACACAAAAAATGCCAATGAGTTTACCGGTCAGGGACGCTACCCTTGTGGCTACCCCTGTGCGTGTGTGTTTTTTCTTTAAAGCAGGTTTCAATGTGTCATTAGTATATACAAGAGGCAGTGTAAAACAATAGGTATGTACACTACGTACATTACAGCACTAGTTTCCAGCGTCACTCCGAAAACAAGCATCCGACATACAACTCCACCACCAAAGAGGGACGGAGGGAGGAAGGGAACACTACAAAGGGTAACACAACACAAAAAAAACTTGTGTATGTGTTGTAAACCGCCCTTGTGTATGCCAATGTGGTGCAAGGACAGCATCCCTGACCGGTAATCAGGAGGGTCCAGTTTCAACCCCTGGCTCTGGCACTCATTTGCTTTTTCGCGAATTGCTCGTTAATAAACGTAGCCACCACGTACATATATTTTTGTCGCCAGCTCGCGTGGCTCAGTGGTAAGCATGCTGGCCGTGTGACGTCGAGACTGGGAGGTACCCGGGTTCGAATCCCGGTGTCCGGCTGTGCCTGTCTGGGGTTGTTCCTCGGTTTTTCTCAGACGCTTTCAGACATATGTCGGCACAGTTGGCTTAGAAGTCGGCCCAGGACGCAAGAGCGTTAGTCGTGACGTTACCCATCTCTGTGAGGCCGACAACGGCGAGATCTTTCATTAGTACCACCACCACCACGAGATTTTTATGATGTAAGAGTAAGGCAGTTACGTATAACGAAACTAATAAACATTAATAAAGGTACGTTGCCGGCGCACTGCACTAAAAAAGACAAAAAAAAGCAAGAAAGCAAAAAAGTACTTTACCACAAAACGCGCCCATGGCCAACCTCTGCAGAGAGTGACACCGTTCTAATTCCTTATTTAGAGAGACAACGAGACGTAGGCCTCTCTGCGGCGTTAACAGCAAATGCAATGTGTCCCAGAAAGATGCACACCTCCTATCGTCAGAATAATGCTTGGCTCGGATCGTGTTATGTAGTAAGGTTCTCTTTTTAGAGTGGATGGGGTAACTTTGCAGCCACTGGTTATATCGCCCGCCCTCAACTTTGCACTCTGCGCCACTGGGTATATTGCAACTTACCGTGACCTGCTCGGCATCTATCTTACTTATGCTCTTCTCTTGTTGTTCATTACGGTGAACAAGGTCAAACGTGTTAAAAGGAAGCAGAGGACGTTGAAATTGGCTCGGGTTCGCGCGAAGGAAATGGGAGAAGCTTGTTTCCTTGTCATAGTAAAGAAGTGGTGGGGTTGAGGGGGGGGGGGGGGGGGATAAAGTAGGGCAAAGTGAAAAGCGTGCAAGGAAGTTGCACTGTGTGCAAAGATCAGGCCATCCATCTTTAGTATCTGGAAACTAGTAAACCGTCGAGAAAAAGAAATAAAAATATCTACGTGGAATGCTGGACTGTTGGATGCAAACGTAGATGAGACCACGGTCCTGCTCCTCATGCTGCTTCTGTTCATCATAATTTTTCCCACATTGTTAGGGGGGCACTACACAGGGCAACAAGCTGAGCCTGTTTTTTTTTGTTGTTGTTGTTGTTGTTGTTGTTGTCGTTGTTGCATTCTGCTATCTCTCCGGCGCTGAAACGTGTCCAACAATTATTGGCTCTAAAAAGATGCCCTCATGTGCCTCATGTTATGACCCGCGATGTCCTGCCGGTAATCCTCGCACGTCGTTTTGACGATGTGCCCTAACAACCAGCAGCAATACATGATGCTATACGTTAACTTATTGTAGTATCGGGAAGTGAGGTGAACTCGAAATATATTTCCAGTTGGAATCCGTAAGTTAGCAAGTTCAAACCGTGCTAAGAAACCGCAATTATGCAGCAACCGGAAAGAGCTACCGGAATATGCTTTTTGAATGGCATTGTTTCTCGTCAAGTACGCTCGCAAGAGCTAACTGAAGTGCCTATTTTGATATGGTGAGCTTCGTTCTTTTATGGAGCACGATAATTGGAAAATGTTCGGCGAGGTGCTTAGTGCCCTTCAAAGTATGCGTTGGAGAACGCTATAGCTTTAGGTAAGATGCGTGTGTGACGAAAGTGCATGTAGACATACACATGACCCGGCGTTGTGACGCGATTGCTGTTTCTCGCTCTCTTCCAGTTCTCTAATGATGAATGCACAAAAAACATGGTAGATCCATTGGTGCATCCAACGGAAATGCGGTAGGATTAAAACTTGAAAACCCCTTTGGAACTTCAGCGACCCTTCACAAACGTTACACAACCCTTCACACGACCCTACACAAGGCTAACTGAAGACAGCATCCGCTGCCAAACGAGCCTTTCGGGCTTCCTCCGACTCAGCTTGGCGGCGCCGTCTCACAGCCCCTACACCCCTGCATTACGCACAACTCTCATAACCCATGGGGCGACAACGCACACAGGTCTGAAGTTGTCTACCTCCACAGCTGCACTGGCCGGTGCGCAGCGTCCCGGCGTCGCGCGTTCTCCACGTGCCCGCTCCTTCTCTCCTTTCCTCTCCATTCACCGCACATGCGCGCCGCGCCGCGGTTACAGACAGACCACGCCGCGATTCTTGCGTAAAAAGGGCTGTAATGCTCGCTCATTAATAAGGAGTTATGTCCGACAAGGCGTCAGTTTGAACGTCTGTGACGCTCTGGCTGCCTCCTGTAAAGCGTGCTTTCACTGCACTCGCTTGGTGTATTCAGGAGAAGCACCCAATCAATATGGCATCCCGGGTGCCCTTTAGAAACAGGCGTAATGTGGCGTGTGCTTTTGTAATGAAGCTGTGTGATGGAAGTGAAGCTGGCCCTTCGTGTTTCCCTAGATACACACCTCGGAAAGATTCCAGTGCATTTGAGTAAAAAAGAGAGAGAGAGAGAAAAAAAAAGACATGAAAAGAATGTAGAACCGCAGCGCACAATGCGGAAGCAACAAGACACGGACGTCCATGTATGGCACATCACTTATTCCACGTGCCCGAAGAAGCCCATTCTGGGCATCACAAGTTCAAACAACCCGGAAACACACACCACCAAATGAGTGCCAATACGTATATTCAGGAGGCGGTAACGCCTACGAAGCGCAGAGTAATGAGCAGCCAAACTACGCAGGGAAAACTTTACTATGCTCATTGAGCTTTGTCTTTTTTTTTCTTCCGATCGCGCGTATATTACGTTAGAATGCCTTTGGCATTAGTAGATTTTGTTAGTGTGATCAGAAGACTGCTGCATTTTTTTTTTACATTATGATAATTACGCGCCACTTGCTAGTAATACCAACATTATGATGCAGATTTTCCTAGTGAAGATTTCCCATCACTGCCGTGCTGTTTCTTTCTTTCTTTTTTTGTCCTACCTGCAATTCATTCGCCTCTTGGTTTGCTTTGCCACATCTCTTTATTTGAAGGACGCATTTATTGTGCTGAACCCATAAAATCTGGCCTTCTAAAGGGACTTATTCAACGAGCAGGACACGCGCTCACTCTCTTCACATTGCATCTGACATGTTTTCCCTTCCCTCTAACACACACACACACACACACACACACACACACACACACACACACACACACACACACACACACACACACACACACACACACACACACACACACACACACACACACACACACACACACACACACACACACACACACACACACACGCACGCACGCACGCACGCACGCACGCACGCACGCACGCACGCACGCACGCACGCACGCACGCACGCACGCACGCACGCACGCACGCACGCACGCACTCGTGCCTTTTTGGAAAGAGCTGGGTCGGGTGTTTGCAAGGGCGCCCTGCAACTTCCCAATTGACATCTCGACCCTTAAACCGATATTCTACGAGTTAGCTAATTGCTCTTGTCTAATTAATTAGCTGGACACAATCATGGCCTATAACAGTTGGGACACCTTGCATGCTGAAGAGGCAGATCACTCAGATATATTAAAGAGGCGCACACATGTGTCAAAAGCCCCAGTCTCCTGCAGACACGCACTCAGCCTGCTATCACGGACGACTCACTCAGACGAAGCGTTTCGATGCTGGAAGTGCACCAGAACTAGCGCGTCGATACAACAAATGACATCTATTGCTCACTGATGACAGAAAGACGGTCTCCAATGAAATACAGTGAAAATAAAGTGTAGGACCTTTTTTAGCTGATGAGGCACCTAACAAAAGGAAGCGACACGGAATTGAAACCCTTCAAATATCACTCGCTACGAATAACGCACAAAAAACACGGCGCAGAACAGCTGCTGCTATCGCTGCTACTGATTTGCGAGTTAAATATTTATTCGTCCTCTTTACGGAGGAAGGGGCTTTCATAGAAAGACACGTTCATAGCTGTAGGAGAATTACTTGTTCCGCGAAAACCTTCACGTGCACGGGCAATAGGTAATTGATATTTTTACCAGTAAACGCGCGCACACACACACACACATACAACACAGGACGAAGATGCGGCATTTGATGGATATGAAGGAAAGTGCTGCCTAGTTTTAACGGAGCATGAAAACGGTATTAAAGCTGTCGAAAAACTGCTCGTATTTCGTGAAATGGGGAAAATATTTCGGCTCAAAATGGTCCCACTACAACGCAATATAACTGTAAAAACGTTGCCGCGGCAGAAGGTTTCCAGACTCCATCTCCAAGCCACTCCTCGAGTCCTGTGACGTCGCACTGGCGATGCGTCTCATTCGCTGCGAAAAATTCGTCCGCTCTCAACAGCTATACTTGTTCGCTGCTGTTCATTCTAGGATATCAAACAGGAAAATAAACGTTTTGAAAATGGTATCTGTTAACCAATGGCACGTTACGGTGGTTCTTTTATGGTTCTTTCATCATCATAGCGCGCGTCTACGAGTAGAGAGTACGTACCGTACGTACGTCGGCATCGGCGTCTCATGTGTGGCGGTGTTGAATGTAGCTCTTTGCAGTTTGATGCGCCTCTCGTTTTCGTTCCATTTAATCGAGATAGAGCACAGAGTGTATAATTGCCCGTGCACGTGTGTTACACAAGTGTGTGCTTCATTGAGGAGGGCCTCAGTGATGCCGCGTGGAGGTCGAGGCTGCGCAAATGAAAACGAAAACAAAACGACGCGCGGCTTTCGCTTGTATCAGGTTCACGCAACTGAAACCAGCAAGAAGTGGATGTCTTGCCTTGATTCAACGTGAGGATGTTCTACAGGGCTCTGAACTCCGAATATTCAGTCTACATATCAATGAGACGGACTACGAGTCACCACCGAGCGTCCTGAAATCCGTCGGCGCCGACTTCTCAATTTATCGGAAGTGATGTGTTGCTCCGTCGCTAAATTTACCAGACGCGAGTGAGCGATGCAAACGGCAAAGAATGAGCACCTGCACCACAACCCGAGCTGCCGAGCAGAAGCGTCTGTCAGAAGAAACTGTGAGAAACGTACGCATGAGACGACGCACGACGCTCCGACCTCCGCCGTGTCGATGACCCATCCCGGCTGACGTCACTCCGCGATCCCTCCCCTGAGTGGATGCAGGTTCATCGTCACATCGTGATGCGCGTTGTCCGGCTTGTCACGTGGCCTCCACAGAAAAGCGGAGAGTTTCGTGCGAGCGGGGGAACCAAACGTCTGCCGTGGGCGCAATATGTTCGCTAGGACAGTATTTATTGTGTAAAAACATAATGCAGTGGTCCCACATTTGAACGCGATCAAAGAGATATTTTTTTTTTCTGACGCATCCCCAGTCAATTGCGAAATTATCCCAAGCAGCACAATGTACTGAAAGTCGAGGGCAATAGGGGTGGACGGTATGTGTCTTATCGATGTTCCTTAGTTTCACGAGTCTGTTCAAGGCCTTCCACCTACCCGCCCACCCCTATTGCACCCGACTTTCAGTACATTTTGCTGCTTGGGATACTGCCGCCTTACTCCTCCTTTATTACCCACAAGGGAGCTCTAGGAAACCGTTATCGCTTATCGCCTTCCGATTCCTTTTCCATATCGCTATCAGCCAATCGGCTATTGCTACGGTGATAGCTGATCGGCTGATACCGATACGGAAAAGGAATCGGAGAGTGATCACGGTTTCCTAAAACTCCTTAATAACGCCGAAAATCCAACGCGAATTATTGGCGCAGTTTCTGTGCAATTTGATGTAATGCATGGCAAGAGCGGATGACGGATGTTGAGAGCATGCCGGAATTCCTTCTCTGGAAATCGGAGAAAACGTCACTCGGACAAGGCCAATCAGGGAGCGCCCCTTGGCGTGGACAGGTCTAATCAGGGAGCGGCAGGAGAACCTTTGGCGACTGACCGGCCTGCGGGTGGGACGGCGTCTGCAGGTCGCGGAGAGTCCGTGATCGGCTTGTGGAATGTCACTTCTGGGCTAGCGTCGGGCTTGATCTTACAGCGAGGAGGGTAACACCGTGTTACACGCGACATAGTCGCGTCAGAACTCACACTGGTAAGCGATTTACCGAGGACTTTTCAGTTAGTGTATTGCGGTGGGAACGCGAAGCAGAAGAGATCGGAGGCAATTGACCGCGCTGCGCTCCCATTCGTGCGCCTGACTTACGTCATCATTATGTTACTATCGCTGGGGCTTCCTTAGCTGCAGAGGGAGTGCGAATCTTGAAAACTCGTTTATTTAGCATGTAAGATGTTTCCGGAAGAGAAACTTCGCCAAGTAGACCGTGAAGCGGTGCCGAACATTACCATATCGGTCTCAAAACACGTTTCCGAATGCCATAGTCCCTTTACACGGGTTACGACAGGTCATCCCAGGTTATCCCAGATAAACGTAAAAACGGCGCTTTGCATCGATGTGAACCTGCATTGAAAGTTTCGCAGCGAAGAGGGTAATAGAAACGAAGAAAATGGGCACCGCGGATACCGAAACTCAGGGGTCTCTGACATCACATACCTCACCGTCATCAGTGAGGCAGCGCGCGAGAAGTCACGTGCTTACGGCAAGAGCTTCGAACCGAAACGTTTTTCGGTTTATTTCGGATTCGGCCATAAAGGTTCGGTTCCGGTTCAGCTCCGGAGTTCACATATATCGGTTCGATTAACCGGTTCAGAGGCTGTAAACCGGTTCGGAACCGGTTCAGAGACTGTAAACCGGTTCGGAACCGGTTCGAGGTTCTAATGTGTTACAAAATTATAGGTAGCCACTAAAAATGATACATCTCTTAGTTACGTTTTTCATGCATTTATTTTTGTTTTTCAACCAACAGGATATGACGTAAATAGAGGAAAAAATATCAAATAAAAATAAAACGATATGCCCAGATTATAACGGTAACACGACATCTGGAAGTCGAACGTCCGTACGACTACTGACTAGAGCATGAAATAGGCGTTGGTACCTTATGCTTCAGATGTGAGGATGACATCTGAACAAGGACAACAGGACAAAGGCTGTCTGAGCCACGCCTAGTTTCTGGAGTTTTTTTATGTCGCATCTTCATATGGCAAATCAATCTTCCAACGCCCCATGGAAGTCTCAGTACTTGCCTTCTTCGGCGTCACTAGGTTGATGCACTAACATATATATATACTTGGAGGGGCTTCACTCAGCGAAACTTGCATTCACCTCCGTGTGCTTCCTTTCGCCTTCTTTGCGTCGGCGTTCTGACAGGCTGGCACAACTTCGGCCAGCGTCTACACCTCTAAAATCGAAACTATAGAAGTACGCCACGCCGCAGCCGTCGCTGTCGGCGCCGGGGCACTTCCAAGCTGCGAACGGAAGGACTCAACTGCTGTGACAGGCGAGTCGCGGCACACTTGCAGCAGCAGTGCAGTGCAGTCTTATTGAACATAGTGGTTCTTTGGCTACGTTTGTAATATTCCACATGATCTTGTTACAATGTCCTGCTGCTGCAAACTTTCGAGGGTTGGAATTACAAAACATGTTTCTTCTATAAGCGGCGGCGAGAGGACAACTTGCTTCACCCTTGGCCTTGTATGTCCCGCGCTACCGAATCGGCCGCCAGATCTCGAGTATTATATGTCACATAAAACAGATGCCGCCACCAGACGATGACAAATAACAAGCGGCACACACCAACCCGAACCGAACCGGTATCCCGAACCGGTAACCGAAGATTTTAGATCGGTACGGTTCCAGTTCAGCACCAAGATGGCGTCGTAATTACGGTTCAGTTCCCGTTCAGTTCCAGCTCAAAATATCGGTTAATTACGGTTTTCGGTTTCGGTTCGGTTCGACGCTCTGCTTACGGCTGCAAATGGGAATGGACGCAACTGTGAGGTCTGTGACGTCTGCGCTTTGCACGGGAGTGCGTTCGAGGGCTTGTATCTCGCTAAGTACGACACGCACAAGAATAATTATTTTTTCCTCGGTATTCGGCGTGCAATACAACGCGTCCACGACGTATAATATAATGAACCACATCTATGAGAGTGTCTCGACCCTTTTTAGGTGTCATTTAGGTTAGAATGACATATCAGTAAGAAAGCAAAACAAAAACAAAATAAGAAAAGTAGCCCTCAGAGGACTTCACGAAGAGAAAGTTTGAGGAAAACGCTGAAAAATTTTTTTACGTAGATTTTACGTGTTTTTATTGTTTATCTGGTTGACACTTGAGAAATTTCGTGTACCCTCTTGGCGTTACAATTTTGTGTAGTGTTAAATTAATATAAACAATTTCTAATTATTAGTTACGTAAATTAAATTGTCACGAAATCAATTTCTACGCTCCAACCATCGCGGACGTCTCCAACAGGTGTACCCCCTATAGGTAGCAATGTTTGAAAATAAAAGGGGGCCTCACCTCATGATGGAGGTGGAGGTGGTGGTGGTGGTGACGCATTTACTTTCACTGCCACTCGCCGCATCGTGTGTGGCGTGTGTTTTATGAGTACTTCATGAGCCGTGTGTGCTACTGCGCACTGAGTCACCATCTTTCTACAACGCAGTGTTGAAAGTTACGCACGCTTCTTTTAAATTGCCACCCCTGTTACGGCGCAGACGATACGTATGTTCGAGTCATGGACGCAACCGTAATTTTACGTTCATTTAAGGGCTAAACGCATGGAGCGTTTTTCCGACGTTTTCAGGACGCGCGCGCGCTCGGCGTGCGTGTGACCTCGTAAAAACCAGTTTTTCAACGCGCGCGGAGGGCGTACGCCGGAATCTGTCAACTACTGATAATCGCGCGCGTCTGGGCGCGTTTTCCGAGAAGTAGACAGAACCATGGCCGTCGTGCGGCAGACAAGGTGGCGTATGAGCAGCTCGCATAAATTTTGGGGGCATTATCCATCACACTAAATTTACGTGAACATTTTAATGGTTACTGGAATGAAGGAACGCAGGAACCACAGGAAAGAAGAGCACTTGCACGTTCTAACAGATATTTGGGGTTGACGAATATAGCAACAGTGTCGCGCGTCATTCGCTCCGTACGCGTCCCATGCGTTTCGGGTGGTCGCCTCGCTGGCGTTTCTTCGCTGCGTGTGCAAGGCCATGGCGTACGCGCGACGTTTTGACACTGAGAAAACGTCCAATGCGTTTCGCCCTTTATACCTGGTTCCATTTAGCTGTCCCTCTATGCACGCGATACGAAATTAGAGTGCACAGCGAGAAACCCTGTACGACAAGAAAGCATCAAAGAGTGTCGAGAACCGTCTTTTGATGTAAGTCAACGTAGCAGTAATTATCGTTTACAAATGCATGGCCCGTTTGGCGTACGTGAACTCTCGAATAGTACAGCGAATAAGTGCTTTCATTTCTGGTACGTAAATCGCTTCTGAACACACGTCGCTTCTCTCACAAGCCTTGTGCGCGTTTCCCTTTGACCTTTTTTTTTCCTTTTCCTTTAAAAATCACGAATATTTCAAGGAAGGCTGATGAATGAGCTTTGTATGGCGAAGGCAACGGTACAGACATGCAAATAAAAGTCGACGTTTATGTAGATGACGATGTCGAAGAAAGGCAAGAGTTATGCACATACTGCTGAATATCAATGAAGCTGTAATGCATCGTGCAATTTCAGTGAGCACAGCTACCGGTTGCCTTGGCAAGGTAATAATAATTAAGGCCGGGAGTTCATGCAAAATGGATATTTTTAGAACGCTTTGCGATGGATATCCTAACGTTTCTCCACACTTTAATTACCAGTCACAACTACATAAATCTACAATGTTTCGTGTGTCATATAATTGCATATTTCGGCGCATTTTGTCTTGATAGTCATATAAAATGACGGTTGCATACTATGTCATATTTCGGCGCTGTTTCAATCTGTTTTTCTTTTAACGTTTGCCATACATTCTTTCGTTGCTCACATTATTGCAAAAGGGAGGTCATTGACCGAAAGCCCGTGCTCCAGCTTTTTTTTTACGTTTAAGCCACTACGCTGCTTCTAGGCTGCTTCGTGCTGGGTCAGTGGATTCGGCGAGCACCACTAGCACTCCGAATGCGCTTCTCAAAATGGAACGCACGAGGAGTAGTTAGCGTGCTGGTCATGTCACGTCGAGACTGCGAGGCACCCGGGTTCGAATCCCGGTTCCGGCTGTGCTGTCTGGGGTTTTTCCTGGGATTTTCCTCAGGCGCTGTCAGGCATATATCGGCAGAGTTCCGTAGACGTCCTAGGAAGTCAGCCCAGCACCCGCATTCCCCCAGAGCATTAGTCATGATGACGTTACCCGCCTTTGTGAGGCCGACAACGGCGAGATGTTTCAGCAGCACCACCGCCACCACCACTAATCTCTGATTTCATCCTGCTTGCATAAAAAGCTGGAGTCTGGAAACTTTTCTCTTGGAGATGCTAGAAGTTACGCATGCTTGCTAAAAACCAGGGACTCAAAGTATTACAGTCTGTGAGCTGCCGTTCTCGAAGGCGATGGACAGCACAACGAAGAGCTGTCTGCACGCATAGCGTACAGATGAGCTAGATAGCTAGCGAATGTGCCGGAATAACATCAAGCTTCAAAGAGCGCACATTTTTACGGTACATGACTTTAACTTGTTTCATCATCCCATGCATTTTTTTTTTCAAAAGGTATATGCATGTTTGCGTGCACTTTTGAACGTCTGAGTGTGGCTGTGCTACATACTGCAATTACCCATGAGGAATACCTGAGCGTGTACGCGTGAACGTACGTTCAAACTTCGAATAAGGAATGTGCGTGTTATTTGTAGAACGTTTTTTTAGATACTCTACGTATTTATACAGTTCCGAGCTACACAAAAGCTTGCGGAGCAGCATTCCCGGTATCATAATATTTCTACATATCTTGCGCATATTTAGACGTTTCGCACCGCATATTTGCAGTCACATTTTGAACGATTGTTGTGTCAAAAGGCCCCGGTCCCTAATTATAATAACAATTCGTGAACCAGCTCGCGTGGCGTAGTAATTAGGATGATCGCCTTCCACGCCGAGACTGGGACGTGACGCGGTGCTGGTTTTTCCTGGGTTTTCCGGCAAACTTTTCGGACGAATGTCGGCGCATTAACCACGACGCACTACCAGGCTCCCACAGCTCCCCATAGAGCCCATAGTTTGAGATAATTCAGGCAACATTGGACATGCAACCAATGAAAATGAACTATGATGCCTACCTTTCGGCCAATCAGGAGTCTCTCAGTTTGGCTCGCCTTTCGGCCCGGTACTGGCCAGTACTGGCTACCATCGGCTTTTACTTTTACTGGTTTTCATGCCCGACGCTTGTTATTCCGCATTCCAGAACTAGGCAAATTTTTGACAAAATACACATTTATTTGAAACATCGTACTGATTCAATAGTCTGACACATATATTCACCGTGCCTACAGAGTCCAAATCGTTGCGTTCGTTGACCAAGTTCGAACTCGAAAAACACACATACTCTCTACTCCCAGAAGTGAGCGACGAGTGCACGCGATTTCACGGTTAGCATCTTCTTTCGTTGGTTGCAGTGCGAAGGTTTCAACGAAGCGGGCAATGCTTGTCGCACGGACACCGAATCCTGTCTCCGTTGTGAATGCATTTGAAAATGCGACGGCGCTCACAAATGTTCCTCAGGCGTGAGCTCACCACTGCATTCCAGTTCTGAACTCGAGAGACTGTTCGTACGTAGGATACTTGTGTCGGGAAACATCACAACACTCGCTGAGTCACTTTCACACACGAACAAATCTGGGACTTCTCTTTGAACAATGCCATCATACCGTGGTGTCAACTGACATCGTCGAGACGCCGCTGACGCCGCTGCCACTTCTCCCCCTTCTCTTCTCGTCCAGACAGGCAGCCCGCGAAAGAATGCTCTTTTGAAACTTTGCCAACCAATAGCGGAGCGCGCAATGTCCTTCGGCCAATGGATATCAACTATGATGCCTGACGGAGTAATACCACGTGTTTATGACGTGCGTTTGCACGTCATAAACACGTGGTATTTTTTTAGAGCCGCGAAGAGGGGGAGCTGTGGGGGCCTGGCACTACTAACCCCCCTCTCCCTCACTCCTTCCTGCTGTCCTCTCTCCATCTGTCCACGTCATAGCCATAGTCATATATAGCGTCATATAGCTCATAGCCACATGCAACGCAGCAGTAGTTGAGGCAATTAAACATAGGAGAAGCACAGCGCGTCGACTGCCACTATTCATAGCTACAGTTGCTTCGCGGCGCTAAGACGGAACTTTAGAAAACGTGTCTTTACGTCGCGAGACAGATATGACCATGAGTGCGTGATGCCACAGTGGTCGGCCTGTGAATTAATTTTGCCTGCCTGAAGGTTATTTACAGTTTTTATTTTTGTTATTTTTTATTTATCCTTCCTTTCCTTCTCTCTTTTTCTTTTTCATTTTTTATTTTTATTTTATATTTTTGCTGCGGCACATTCTGCATGGAACAAAATAAGTTCCTGCGAAAGAACGACGGCCGCGCGTGAACTACGCGCGCGCGAGGCCTCCGTTCCGCACGCCTTAAAAAAACCCTCCACTCTTCGAAAGAGCTTATTGGAGGATGAGGGAACATCGTGACGTACCCTATTCCCCCGGCATGTGACTCGTGACGTAGACCGGAGCGGCTCAAGCGCGTACAAGGAGCGTCAGCTGAGTAGAAAGAAACAAGGAAGAGCACGGGGACCTTTCGACGTCACGCCTGGATCGTGTCAGTCGTCTGCGAACGCTTTCTATCCACAGCGAAATTGGTTAAAAATTGGACTTTTCGGTATTTCATACTTTATACTTTATTTTATACTATACTTTCATACTTTAAAAGCGATAAAAACCCCTTTTTTTCAAATAGGAAGTTTTAACAGGAAGTTTCTAACAGGAGGGACTCTTGATAAGTCCTGTGCTTTCGAAAAGATAAAGGCACTAGGCAGGTTTGAGGGTGTGATAGGTAACGTTGCGGAAGAGGGCGTTGCTTGCTCAGGATATTTAAGAAGCCAGTTTGTCAATAAAAAGCCTTATTCGTCAGTCTGTGCTGTGTCGTCCTTTTATTTGTTTCCCGACACCGGATTTTTTATCGCTTTTAAAGTTCTATGCACATCCGCGCATGTTTAGGGGGAAAAAATTAAAAAAGACAGAATTTCCAAAATTACAACTGCACCATTGTATTCGACTCTAAGAGAGAGATACCTTTAACGAGACCTGAGTTCTGGAAAAGGGAGTTGACAATTGCGGATGCAATACTTATTGGAAACTTGCGATGTGATATGCCGTGCAGTACAAAGCAGCAGTGTCCATGGAATTGCAAGAATACTTGCGATATAGTTCGGCATGTTAGTTTAGTTGATCCCGGTGGGGTCCAAGGGTGGTGGTGGTGGTGGTGGTGATAGGGCTTGCCGTTGTCGGCCTCACGTATGTGGGCAACGTCACGACTCACGCCTTGGGGGAATGTGCGTCCTGGGCCGACTTCTAAGGGAACTGTGCCGACATATGTCTGAAAGCGTCTGAGGAAAACCCAGGAAAAACCCCAGACAGCACAGCCGGCACCGGGATTCGAACCCAGGTACCTCCCAGTCTCGACGTGACATGGCCAGCACGCTAGGGGTCCAAGGGAAGTCTCGCAAGAGCGAGAAAAAGTTGACCACTCACACAATACGAGAGCCACGTGTGTTGTATGGCATATGTAGAAGAAGTGAAAACGGTTCTGTAAGCGTGCAGTAGCCGTTATAGCAAGACATGGGCACTGAACAGGGGCGATGCAGAAAACAGAGGGAACATAGAAACGGAAAAGGAAAGAAGAGAGAAAGGACAGGAAAAAAATGTCAAGAAAAATAAATCTGGGCTCTTGAGACTATAGCGAGGAACACTCTGCGCAATGATACAACTTTTGGCTTCTTCGATGACTCCTGATCGGCAGACCAAGTACTGAGTACCAGAGAAAACAATTCGTTCGTTGAATACTGTCGACCCTAACAAAGGGCAGGGGGCAACAAGTGCGTTGACAATCAAGTAACGCTGTCGTCAAAAATGTGGTGGGTGGGAAGCAGCAACAGACCTCGAACAGAGCTCGTTGTG
The DNA here is from genome assembly GCF_037126465.1 of Ornithodoros turicata. Classification (NCBI taxonomy): domain Eukaryota; kingdom Metazoa; phylum Arthropoda; class Arachnida; order Ixodida; family Argasidae; genus Ornithodoros; species Ornithodoros turicata. The sequence goes on along the minus strand of NC_088202.1, from coordinate 135,194,730 downwards.
GTATGCTTACGTTACACCTGTGAAACTCGCGTTCCCTTTGTTGCAGTGCGCCAAAGTGTTGTTGCCTGCTGGCCAGCAGTTATGAAAAACCCAGCACCCAAGGGGAAGGTCACGCGACGAAGCTGCGCGAGCTCTGTTCCAGGACTGAGGCCGTGGACGGTGCAGTGGGTGTCGCGTCATTGACAGTGACGTGTCACCACTCGTACTTCAGTATGTGGCAAGCTAAGGAGCCACCACGCTTGAGCAGGAGTAGTGTAGAGCGGTCTGACGTAACGGAGGTGAAGGTATTCACATACAACGAGGTAACCAAAGCGTAGCCAGACTGGTATACGAGGACAGAGAAGCACCGTAAATTACCGTTTTTTCTATAATCAAATTCAAACTCAATATCCTTGCGTTTAAGTGGCTTGAGACTCCATCCATGAGTGGCCATCTCTCGCATCTTCGGTGGAACGAAGGAGTGTGATTTAAGGAGTGATATGGTGTCGGAGTGGCAAGCAGAAGACTCGAAAGCCGTTGCCCAAATTTGGGACAGCTATGACAACGGGCAAATTGTCCATCGTACTAAGGTGGTCCTTATAGTTAGGTTCACTAGGATTACCAAGAACATAGCATTCATGAGCCCTGCATGAGATTTCATGAATGACGAGATTTCGTGGGTGGCTTCTCGACCCGTGGCCCAAGTCCAGGTGCTGTCGAGGGGGGCGGACGCCAAGTGTACGTCTTGTGCGATGGCAGTGCCGCGTCTTCGTCGTTGTCCACGGAAATACCAGAGGTGCACTATCAAGACGAACAAGAATAGTCTGTGCAAACACTTCCACGTCTTGTGCCAGAAGAGCAAGTTCCCATCAATCAAAAGCAAACACCATCAATCTTCGTTGGCTGATGTCGTTCGTCGTCGCACACAGACGAGAGTTGAGCGACCTAACTCTGGGGTTGTTTCATGGTAAACATGAGTACAAGACTTCGTGTTTGTGTCTGTCCCTTCGTGTTCCCTAGTCTCAGGGTTTTTACATTATGCACGAGTACAAGATTGGGACGGCGGTGTCAGAATATGTTACAAGCGTGCGCGAACAGTAAAGTTCAGTAGCGCCTCGATCACGGGCAAATTTATAGGAGGGGGACAGACAAGGAATTTTTGAGAGCGCTATCTGATTTCAAAAGATGGAAATTGATGCGCGAGCTGTACGTTTATTGTCTTGTCAGTTCTTAATCAATCAAACAGACAAACAAACAAAGAAACAGAGTTTAGTGCTAATCAAACAAAATACAGTCGACCCCCGTTTATCCGGACTTCATTTATCCGGATCCCGCGTTATCCGGACAAAAGGCACGGGAACGGATTTTCCTCCATGTATTTTGTTCTCGTTTATCCGGACTTCAGCTTCCGGACTCGGACAAGAATTCCAGGGAACGAAAGTCGAAAATTCTTGTAATCCAGCTTCAGTTATCCGGACTACCGTGAGTAAGAGGAGACGCTGACCCCACTTCGTCACCATTTTCGCTGTTTCGGGGTTATTCCCGTCACACGTCAGGGACCTACATTCCTCCGTAGGGGAGACAACCGTGCACGATGACCCCCTTTTCTATTTGTGTGCGTTGGGGCACGTTGACCAGTCGAGTCATTTGGAAATATCTCGAGGAACTGTCCGGTTCTAGAGGGGAAAACTCCAACCCGAGGGCCTGCTGCTTACGGCCCGTTGAGCTGCGATTCCTGATGCAGAGGCTCACTGCGACTGCCGTAGATGATGCTGCGGTTTCTGACTACGTTGACGTTGATAAGGATGATGACGCGTGTGCAGCTATGACTGATGACGGTGTGATTGCTGCTGTTGCCTCCGATCATGTGCAGCAAGACGGTGCCGATGACGCCAGTGAGAAACAAGGCTCCGACATTGACACTTTGCGTCCGCACTGTCATTCTTCGAGCAGCGCAACAGCGTGGCTCAACTCTATGCAATTAGCAAAAGTTTGCAGGAATCGAGTGCCTACACTACTATGTAACAGCTGTCATTGACAAGATTTCTGTGTTTTAATTAAACCTTGCTCTGTAGGACGTTTCTATTCGGTCGTTTCATTTATCCGGATGCCCCGGTATCCGGACGATTTCGCCGGGAACGGCACCGTCCGGATAAACGGGGGTCGACTGTACATACAATGCACATTCAGATGGAGGTCCTACAGATAACAACTAGTATAATTAAAAAATAACTCAAGTTGTGGTGTAACGGTGCGCTGATTGTAGATGCCTGTTTTTTAGTCCTGTGTCTTATGTTTTTAGCGTGTCCATTGAAATGTTGTTCGAAAGCTGTTGATCAATACAGCAGCGGTAGATCGAACAGTAAACGGTATGGACCGCTGTAAAGCTGAAAGAAAGAATACATACTCACTGGATGTTCGTGATGTGCGGGACTTTGGCAACACGAAGTATTCTATGCTCGTTTCCCGGGAACTTAGAAGATATATTGTAGTTTCTTTTCCTACTTCCGTTCCATTTCATGTATTTATATATACATACATATATGTGACGAATATGACGTATATATGACGAATATGACGAATGACATATATAAGACGAAGACAGTGCCACTGTCAAAACGTCGACCCTTGCCCATTTTACGTCTCCCTATGTAATAACCTAGTGTTGTAACTTCCCTAAAATCTGTTTGCGCGTCTTTTTTGAACTTCTAACCTATATATATATATTTTGTTGTTGTTGTTGTTGGCAAATACTACTGGCCAAGCTTCTTTCTCTAAGTCTAAACGTGAACTGGTCAATCATCCTTGCCGGCACGACATCGTCCTATAGGTTACTCTACTCTAGAATTACGCGGGGAAATAATGAAAACGTAAATTCATCAACTCTGCAGGTTTAATGTAGGTATTGCGCGTGGGACGCCTGTATGGCGAAGAGGAAAGAACCCTCCTAGAGCGATCCTTACCACAATCACGTGCTTCATGTCCTTAGGAGCCTCGTCCTTTCAATGATTCGACGTGCGCTTAACCCACCTACACTGTTCATACAAGTAACTGGAGGTGGGCAGTGATGAACGGACTTATAGGCGTACATTGCGATGCGACGCTTAATTCGCGCTCTAGACGCCTAGCTATGACGTAATTGATGTGACGTCAAGCAATATATATGGAAAGGCGCGTGAAGAGTTAGCGGCGCACTTTATTTATCCTAATACGTTGCATCCCACACAATCCACTTTATTGCCACGCCAAATTAAAGGGCGCGCCAGTGCGATGTGCACCGAAAATGAATTCTCCTAATTAAGCTACCCAGAGCTGTCATCGTTTCCCGTCACTCCGAAGCTTAACTCAGACTGCGCTTTCACTGATTCTTTAAGTTGAGCGGCCAACGTTACACGATAATCGATATGTGAAAAGAGAACGCCTTTTCTTGCGCCAGCAGTTTCACTGAACGTGTTCGCATGTGTTCGCAAACAAGAATAAAAGTTTAAAGTAGCTTGGCAGTGAAATTGCTTTCGCGTTTCTTCGCAAAGACAGTATTTTGAAGGAGTCGCTTCTGTAAACGGAACACTTCATCGCTTTCGTATCAGTGGACGGGATGAAAAGTTCCATGAAGTTGGCATTCAAGTTGGGCATTGGAAAAAGACTTGTTTCTCGACAAGGACAGACGGGTAGAGTTGTACGAAATAGAAAAGGAGAGAGATGTTTGCATCCGTGGGCGGCCTTGCTACTGCTACGAAGATGAAAAGACGCTCACTGAACATTGCACAGACAGAGCAAAGTGGCGCTAGAAAACTAACAGAATGAAACGGAGAAGGGACTTCTCGTCTTAGGAAACGTTACTTCAAAAAGTCGCAAAGTTACAGTTACAGCTGCTCTGCATAAATGGCAACTAGGTAAGTTACAGTTGCAGGTAACTAATACCCCTCACACACAGCCGCTCTTAAGGCCTTACCAGAGAAGATCCAAGGTACTGAGAATGGTCTTTTTCGAAAAAGGAGATCGACAATCTCCTTTCCGATAGAAAACGCGTTGCCTCGAACGCAGAGTCCGCCGATGATTAGCAGATCCCGATTATTAAACACGAAAACGTCTGTCTATATTATCTTTATTAGGCGCTAGAATAGTTTTCCAAACTCACAGGAGCCTTGCCGTGTCTAACACCGGGTGATAATAACTCTACAATCCCGAGCGAAGGTTCTCGGCGTCCGCTAGGCACGCCATTATTGTTGTTGCATCTGGTGTTTTGATCGCTTCTGTCCCGCGTGCGCGTGTACACAGTCGAAGGATGATCATGTTTCGACTAATCGTAACTGCACTGGCTGACAAGAGTCAAGCACCGAAAGTTGCGAGCGCGCTCGAGAAACCGCGAGTGCAGTGGCAAGTAAGGGATACGTGGGTTATTATAAAGTTACGGGAATACAACTTAGACGGCCTGCGTAGTCAGAAACACAATGGCCGGTATGGCCAAGGCCAGGGCCGGTGCTAGGGGTGTGCGGGACCTGAGGCAAAGGCACATCGCGGGGCCGGTTTTCACACGATTAAGTGATTAAGTGCATACTTTATATTTAAAAAAGCAGTAATCCCTGGCGGACTTGTACAAAATACTTGTACAAAATACTGCGCAAAAGTATTTAAAATAAGATACTAAATACTCTACGAAAAAGTATTTAAAATAGAGTACAAAGTACTCAAAACTGAAAGTAATTTGAGTAGAGTACTAAATACTCTAAGAAGTATTTAAGATACTCTTTAAAGTACTTTAGTATTAGCAGTAAGTGAAACGCGTATTCTGAACGTGGCATTACAAATGAAGGGAATAAACTTCATCAGCCATTCACATCTTTCATTTGCGACGTCTTGGTGTCAAGTAATGTTTGGTGAACTTTGGTGAACCCAAGTAAACTTTGTTGATATGTTCTGACCCAAAACTTCGTAATCCCTCCTGTATGTCGGTTCGGGTCTTTCAACCTCTGGCACATGTTTATTGCTTTTATGACCAATGAAATAAATGCCGGGATTATCTTATACCTAATCTCCTGGTGATTCACCTGGCAATATGAATAGGAACGGTTTTCTGACGAAGTTGGCTATTGACAAGCAAGGCCAGGCTTGGGATCAGCCTATTGTACAAGAGGATAAATGACAGATTCGCGAGTTCCCGAAACAGGAAAAAGGAGAAAAAGAGGGTTAAATTCCAGTGAGCTGAAAATCTCGGCCCGGCGGGAAGCGTGCTGGATATGGCTTGACGAGGAAGGAAAGTATTTTGAGTACTGAGTAGCAAATACCGAAAAAAGTATTTTAAATACATTAAAAATACTTGTCGCAAAAAAGTATTGAGTAGAGTACTAAAATACCGGAAAAAGTATTTAAAATACTGTATTTTGAGTACGTACTCAAGATACGTACAAGTCTGATCCCTGGTTGAGGGCTTCGTGGGGGGGCTATGCAAGCGCGGGGCATAAGGCGGTCTCCTCCCCCCCCCCCCCTATCGCTGGCCCAATCAGTCAGATTCGGGAATATTCCCGAATCCGACTCATTGACAAACGTCTGTGGCGTGCCCGTACCGATTATGACGTCATGTACCAAACCTATTTAAGTAATGTGTAACCAGCTAAGCATCTTTCGTCCTGACGAAGACAGTGCCACTGTCGAAACGTCGACCACTTGCCCATTTCACTTTTTAACGTCTCCCTATGCAATAATCTAGTGTTTGTAACTTCCCTAAAATCTGTTTCCGCGTCTTTTTTTGAATTTATATATATAAACAGAAGTTGCAAAAAAAACGTTACAAAAGAAGTTACAAACGCTAGTTTATTACATAGGGAGACGTTAAAAAGTAAAATGGGCATATATATATATATATGTTATGTTAGTACAAAGTGCACACGCGTCACTTGCAACGTCCACTCCGACGCTGAACAACCGCTGGTGTAATACCAAACGGCTTGTCGAGCTACCAGAACACTACCCTTGCTTGATATATTCCCTCATCGCAAGTGGATGAAAAGTAAGATTCTATCATACACCTATCTATCTATATTTGCCAAACTTTTGTTATCACACATTTAGAGGAAATTCTACTAAGGCACTGAGGGTAGAAGAAAAAAGGTAGTGCTATGCTTCGACCGCTTTCACTCCATCTTCTAAATTGTTCAGTTGCCGATGCCGTCCCGAGGCATTCGAACACACAACAGTCATTCTCAAGCCGCGCAGTTGCTTTTGACTAGTGGCGATCCCTCCATTCCTTTTTCGGACATCTCTTGGTTCGGACACTCGCATCGCCTTTCGCATTCAACCTCATCAACGGCTGCAGAACTCTATGACATTATATTCTTTCTGCAGCACATTGTTGATTTTAGCCCGCGAGAATGGGCAGCGTCCGCCGACTCAAAATCTGTACTGCAACCACAGAGAGAACACAGCTTCTAAATCATCTGGGCTGTCGCCCTCTCACTATAACGAAATCGCTTGGTCCATGACCAAATCCTGCCCAACAACGTTCTGCCCCAAGAACACCTCTAAAGTTTTTGAACGCCATAGGGCTTCGACCCTCACTGTGAGGCGATTCATTATTCGACTTCATCACATTACTGCCAGCAAATGTAATTACTGCCAGGGTATAGTATCGCCGCTGGCCAGGAAACTCCCCAGTTATCTTCATTAAACGTGCCAGTGCGGACTAATTCTCGTGTCTTCAGAATCCTACAAAAGTTATTTTACTGAAAACTTCTCTTACTTTATATTCTTGCAAAATATCTTGGCTCTACGTGACGCGAAAGCTAGAGGAAATTAATTTTTATTTTTGAGAGCTATGACGTCATGTTAGGCTCCGACAGAGCGCCCGGCTCTCATCTGGCAACGTTGTTGCCCTTCACGTGTTTCGGAGGGCTCACTTTTTGCACTACGTTAGTGAAGCCCTAGGTGCCATATCGTCCGACCGCTCCGGCCTTCGAGAAAACGCAAGGAAGGAGGCTTCTCCCATTTCCCTCTCTTTCGATCAGTGTCACGTGACATCTCCACCACGTGACCCTCCCCGGACGCCGGCGTCGTTGCTAGGAGACGAGTGCCCTCTCCAGAACACGACATCATTGCAATTTGTGGGATTATGATTACGTCCCCCGCTCATCGCGTCATCGAAACCTGTGGAGGCTCAGGAGATCTTCAAAAATTGGCAGAAATGCACAGCGTTCGTAAACTGGATTGAAATCTCACGTATGAAATCCTTGAGGCACCTTCTTTTCGTGGGCTAAATAAAATAAACGCTGTTTTGCAAGTCCGGAGTGGCACTTTAAAAATAATTTACTGTTCTCTTTGACGCACTGCCAAACGCGTACTCAAAGCTATAGCGTTACAGCGGACGAAGGGCGCCCCCTGCGCTATGACCGCACATGATCTGAGCGCGGCGTCACGGCAAACCCGACGATAGGTTGGCATGGGCCTCGTGCAGAAGCACGGGTTTCGCCTGCAAACGTGTTCGCTTCTTGTTGAAGTCACTGTACTCTTTGGTGGTCATTTCTGAACATTTGAACGAGTGTAGTGGCGGCACGCTTTGTCGCACGCCGCTTCCTGGCATTATCGGCCGCAAGCCGCTTGCGTTTCTCATTTTCGGTCATCGCGTCTGTACCTCGCGCAGTGGCTCTCCGGCACATCTGCGAAATCTATACTTGCGCGACAAATATGTCTATAGATAAATAATCTGCGCGATAGATAAATCTATCTATCTATGCTCCCACTCATCGTCATCCAAATAAAGTTGTTATTGTTGACACTAAGATGGGCAATGAGTACCTGTCAGCAACAGGTAGTGAAAGAACAATTTCTGAAATTTCAGCAAAAGACATGCAGTTCTAAAAGACATTAATCAGTTACAGAAACTAGCTACAATTGAACGTTACTCTCTGAGGACGAGTCATTAGTTTTAGTAGTTAATTTCTGAGTAAGTAGTTACTCCAACTCGTTACTTGCGCCTAAGTTACTTCTAAACATGTTCTGAAGTACCCCATTGTATTTTATTTGCTCATGCTTTTTAATTACTAAGCCTTACGAGGGATACCCAGTACAAGGGTAAGTAACATATTCGCAGTACTCACAGTCGGGCAGCTCTCGTTGCGAATAGGGTTAATAGAAGCTAATCGAATAATAAGGTTAACAAATCTATTCTCTTCTCGGTATGGGGAAACCCAAGTGGGGAATGCGTCACTCTGCTCTTCTTATTTACGACCCGTGCAGCAAAACGTGGTAACGTAACTCAACTTTACTCAGTATATCACTTAGTAATGCTTTTTTCGACACAGAGCACGTAAGTTCCCACAACAAAACATGAGGAGTATAACTCACCCACAACATGTTAGGGCCAATTCGCATGGTCAACGCCATCGGCAACTAGAGCACGTGAATTCACAGTTCTACAAGTTGGGCAACTTTTCGCACTTCTCGAAAGTGACGTGCAGCTCTCCCACTGCACGGAGGCAATAGTAGGAAGCTGACACGCTCAGAATAACGTGCAACAATGAGGTTACTCTGTCGCACTCCCCATCTACATCGTGCACAAAGGAAATACTCGTATATCCAAGAACAGACTGAATAATTGCGAGGGCCAAGACGAGGGCGAAGTGTTTCAGGAGCGATCCCACTGAGATACTCCGTTGAAGCAACTGCGAAGTGAATACTGAAATGGAGAGGACGGACAGGCAGGCGAGGGTCTAGTGCCCGTCTCTGTCTGCCGTCCTTGTCTGCCCGTCCTGGTCTCTGCGGTAAGCGCTTCACAGTTACTTATGGTTGTCGATTACCAACAAACACAAGGATAAACACTTCTGTCTATTAACAGTGCCTCGAAATCCGCCTTTTACGATATTTACCCATTGAAAATCGAAGAGTTATAGTAGCTTGACGCGGGGCGACAGAAGGTGAAGAAGAACACAGACATCGGACGTCGTCGTGTCGTTCACCTTCTGTCGCATCGCTTCAAGATATGTACCACCCGGCCCCATACATCCTGTGTCTACTAGTTATAGTAGGTTCTTGCTTTTGGTATGCAGCCACACACACGTACTCATGATTAGAAACCTTTGGTATCCGCTGGGCATAGCGAGGTAAACTCTGAGCCACAGCTGAGGCATCGTCAAATTCGTTTTATGTTAGAAGCAGACGCGGACATGGTGCAGCGCGTTATGTCTGCGTTTCAGTCGCGTATGATGCCGCTATGAAAAATATGATTATAGTATATTCGACATTGAACGTACTGTGTCCAAGAATTGCGGAACAAGTAAGCAGAGGAGAGAAAAAAAAATATCAAAGTTCTGTTGTGTGTCTGTACTGCTTCAGGGCCACGCATTGCATATGTGTACTACTTCTCCCAGAATTCTGAGCGAAAATACAAAATTGCCTTTGACATAGCCTCTCCTTGGGAGAGAAACTTGCGGTCGAGTGTGCAGATCTCCAAATTTGATTTGGGAAAGGAGCGCCTTTTGGTTTTTCATATGCCACACTTTATTTCACTACGTTATGTGCTTCGCGTGCTTCTCCTGTTTCGGGGTTCCGGGAACTCAATAAGTGCAGTTTCAATTTTCCAGTCGAAAGCGGCAACGACGAAGCCCACAAGACGAGAAGAAATGGATATGATCTTCACATCATGCCCATCTATTCTAGTCTGTGCATAGTACTTAAGCAGGTTAGAGTGTATGTGAGTGCATTGAGCTCGCTACTTTCTAGTGAAGTCAATTGCCTTGGGAAGCGAGTAACAGATCTGTGCGTTATGGAGGATCCTGATAAGGCGCGCCTCGTTTCTCACGAGATTCAATCAGTGGTTTCGCTGTCTCGCATTATTGGGTATGGAAATAAAAGATGTCATTTTCGTGAGTGGCTCTCACAGCTCCAAGTATTCACGCAACACGGACCGGCGTAAAGAAAGCAGGTGTATTTTTTGCGACAGATGACCGAGCCCCAGGGAGTCCATTTTCGAAATAGACACAGACACGGAGCGTCATGGTTGCAATGATAATGGACTGAATCGCGTCGTTCGTATATCAGAGTATAGAACTTTTTTCTCCTCATTCAAATGGATCACCTTGCACTGTACGTATTGCATTTTCTGTGAGCATTTTTATCGTTATGGGTCCGTCGTGACTTTGTTTTGTAATGTTTAATGTTTCATTAACGAAAGACCGCAGCATTCGTGCTTCATAGCATATTTCATTTCCTGTCATCTACAGGGTGTCCCACCGAAAAATGCCCAGGGGCTATAGAAAAAACGGAGTGCTCTACACAAATGGAATCAACTGTATGTGCTTGGCAGTTGTGTGGTCTATCCAAAAGTATTTTTCCCATCGTCCCTTGTCAATTAATTTGCGGTAATCAATTTTCTAACTTTTTAATTCTGGTTTTAGCTCTCGGATGTCAATGAGGAACTTGTAGTACATGTCGAAAAAGACACAACTGAAGTGGTTCGAGGCCGCTATGGCTTGTGGTTTAGTTTTTTCCCGGGTTTAAAAGTTCATTTCAGATGCCCGGCGGACCGCAGATCGCTGCCCACAATCCGGCACCCGCGCGCGTCGATTCCAGCGCGCTCCGGTGTACATTAACCTTGAGATTAGCGCTTGGAGACCATCCTTGGGCCACGTCACACAGGAGGAAGATATTTCACCTGTTTCACGGCGCACCTATCAGAGTGCACTGCAATCGTCGCGCGCGGGCGCCGGATTATAGGGGGCGCTCTGTGGTGCGCGCGGTTTCTGAAACCAATTTTTAAGCCCGGGAAAAAACGAAACCACAAGCCATAGCAACCTCGAACCACTTCAGTTGCGTCTTTTTCGACATGTACTACAACTTCCTCGTTGACATCTGAATGCTAAAACCGATAATTAAAAAGTTACCGCTAATTAATTGACAAGGGGGATGAAAAAACATTTTTTTTGATAGACCACACAACTGCCAAGCACGTACAGTTGGTTCCATTTGTGCAGAGCACTCCGTTTTTTCTTTAGTCCCTGGCCCTTTTTCCGTGGGACACCCTGTATACTCGGAGGCGAAAAAACTAGTTTTCTTGCTGTACTTTTGTACAGGAAAGAAAACTGCATTTGTAACTCCACTAGCTAGAACAGGTCTCGTTTTACACCGTCTATACAAAATAAACGTTATTTTTGAAGGGATACTCCGACAAATTGCGAAAATGTAACTCAGTAACTGTGTGCCCCAGTCTCGGGCAGAAAGTTACAACCAGTGAGGGAGTATGATACTAAGAGCATACAATGAATAAATTGATAAAAGACTTTTCCTGGTTTATTTTATGATTATGGTACCGACACTGATCTTCATTTTCTTATTATTGTCGTTTCTATCCTATGTCACGCTCCCGCAACAGTGAAGTGGGTTGTAGACTTTGGGTGCGACAATGACTAGTAAATGCACATCGTTGCGGGAAAGAACATTTGTACATGCTTCACTTGCATTAACCTTTACGCACTTACCACTCGCACGGTTGCGGGTCTCTCCACCTTCGAGGACATATCAGAGGTTTTCTTGCCCCGATGTGCTTTGTTCTTAAGACTGGTCGCTGCAATATGTACCATAATTTTTCCGGGTCTGTTTCAGTGTTCCAAACACCAACAGCTTTCCTTTTTAGCGACTGAACATTCGGAGTCCACCGTTCGCAACAGCAGCTCCCATGACCAACGTTCTACTCGTAGAATACGTGGCATGAAGTGAGACGATGATGATGCAAAGTCCTATAGCGCGGATTTAAAAGTGCGGAAGCACAGCAGTGCGTAGGTGAATACGGAAACGTTATTATTACGGTAACGTGGATTGGGATCGTGGTGGAAGGAAGGAGGCGGTGCTCAGATGGGAGGAGACATGAGGCGCAGTGTAGAGAGGAGAGGAGACATGAGGAGCTTAGTGAATCAGACACGCTCTTCGGTTATTCAATTCCACTCAGGCAGCGGTAGTGAAGTGCTGCATTGTATCTACATTACTGTCGCCATTTGCAGGAGCGAAATTGCGATGCCGTAGAGCGCCCTAAGTGCTCGGTCGTGACAAATGTTGAGCATTTCGGTTGGACCCTACGATCAAAGTTAAGTGTCTCGTAGATCAGTGGGTGACATTCACTTCCCCTTCGCAGGAGAACAGATTACGCCATACGGTCACTTTAACAAACGCGCCGTACTTCATACTCTGCTGCCTACGGGAACTTCTCCCGCAGGAATACACTAGGTTTATCTTTCTCTCTTATAGCACTCTCAATTGAACCTCTGTATGCAACAAGAGGATAAGTCGACTTATCCCCTTTTTACTATTTTTGCTGCAATGGCATCTACATACCAGTATGTACCTGCCAAACAAAATTTAGGACCGTATTACAATTCATTGGCCTGCTACAGGAGGGTAAGAAACGGGAAAGGCATGTGTGTCAACGGGACGGACAATCAGATCAGGCCCCTTTTCTCAGTTTGGGATTTATCGACTTATCCCCTTATTGCATACAGAGGTTCGCTAACTTTACTGCTTTTCTATTGCTCCAGTTGTTAACAGAGAAAGAAGAAGTTAAGAGCGTAGTTGACGGGTGCAGCTGGTACAAGTTGTTCATACTGAACAGCTGTTTCATAATATGCCCCAAGCAGCGCAACATCTTGGCCGAATATTGGCAATATTGTGCCAAGATGTTGTGCTGCTTGGCGAGTCTTCGTAATCAAATTCGGTCGGTTGCTAGTCGGCGATGCGTGTCGTCCATTTTGTCTTTCCGTCCGTGATTTCGGTTGCGCTTGTGTTGCCTCGACCGCACATTTATTGGGCACCACGTAGCGCTTGCCTGGGCACCCCGACATTGCAGTGGAAAAGAAAGCATTCTGCGGAAAGCTGCGACAAAGTCAAATGCACAAATTAATGCGTCTTACAGACTAACCGGCCACTGCACTGTTCTTATACAGGGTGTCCCAGAAAACGTGTCATTGAATTATAATAAAAAAACTCCGCCACCTAGAATCATGCGGTCAACAGCATTTGTTCTTATTAAGTTTTTGCCACCTCCTAATGTGAATGTCATGTACTCCAAGCTTAATTATGTAAATATTTGCGAACTGAACTGAAGCGAACAAGTAAAGGTCACTTTTTTACCCCACCAATATGAAGAGCGTGCCGAATTCACTCAAATTCATGATAATTCACAGTGATACTCACGAGCTATCCCATCGGAAAAAATAGCCGAATATCATGCTTTTCCGAGCACCGGACCATAGCGCGCGATGACTTTTTGAGCGCAATCGCTCGCAGTACGACGAAAGGAGGGTCCGAAATAGCCCACAGAGTGATAGTAGAAAAAGAAGCGGTTCCTAAAATTGGGAGAGGGAAAGCATTATCCCAGCGAATGTCGGACGTGATAAGCCGTGCCTGTTTTATCTCTTTCCGCGATGTCGGGGAGGGCTGGGTTTCCAACCTCTTTTCCTCGCACTGACAAAGATTGCGCTGAAAAATTCATCGTGCGCTTCCGTAGAGCAAGATGTTCGGCTATTTTTTCCGATGGAAGAGCTTCTGAATATCTCTGTCAATTATCATTAATTTGACTAAATTAGGCACGCTCTTCACATTGGTGGGGTAAAAAAGTGACCTTTACTCGGGAAATTTCCGACTTAAGCTCGCAAAAATTTACGTAATTAAATTTACGTTACACGACATTCACACGAGGAGGTGGCAAAAACCCAGTAAGAACAAATGCCATTGACCGCATGACTCTAGGTGGTGTAGTTTTTTTATTATAATTCAATGACACGTTTTCTGGGACACCCTGTATAGTATATGCATTTAGGCTTAACTATTTTAGAAAGGGGCATTCAGAGTACGTGGTATTAGCTTCCTGCTAATATCAGATGCTGACGCCGACTACTTCAGTGTTGCAGTGAAATGTTGCTCTTTAAACATTCTTTAACGTACGCAATGTGGTCTCGTATACCGTTCCTTCGCCGCTTCAAGAATAGAGAAGAATGACAAGGCACTGCAGCACGCATAGATAATATATTTCAACGATATCAGCAAATATACTAAATATAAAGTCATTGTAATGACAATACTGCATTTGTGGAATAAATTATTGGCTCAAGTGTGGACAAGATGACATAGCGTCCCGAACTTGAATGCAATCAAAGGCCTCCGTGAAACCCTCCGTCTCTCTCATCACCGCATTAAGATTCGGATGCTTGGTACGACAATACGAGTACAACGCAATGATCATGTAAAACAGCCTGGCACGGGTTACGCGTTCAAATTGACTAAATGCCAGTGGCTTCATCCAATTGGATGTCTTCGCTGCTCGTATTATAGACGTGAGCGCAAGTGTCACAGCTGACTGCTGAAGACTTAGGTTGCGACAGGTACGGTAGCCGTCTAATATATCAGCGGTCTTCCGGCTGTACTCAGAAGTAGAGTTTAAGATTTTCAACCACCAGGAAACCGCTATTAGCGTTCCTACTGTCGCCATATTCACTAGCTTATCCACGTTGTCCTTATAATTCATGAGAGCGTACACACCAGCTTCGATGACAACGTCACTCTCTTCAATGCCAATTGTTGCCTGCAGCTGTTCGCCGAAATGGAATCCCTTACCAGCGTTGAACTGACGTTTGCTGAATTCCAGCTCGTAATCCTTCAACAGAAGCTGATTTTGCCAAATATTACTGGTCAGCCGTGGCACAGTTACATTCCGTGAGAACATGTTCGATGGAAAGTCCAGTCGATGGCCTGAGATGGTTGTCTTCACCCTGTCGACGTCTTCAGCGCTGACGAGTAGGGAAGCCACGTTGATGACGTGGGATACTACGTCAGAATATAGCAGGCGAATAGCTGCGTCCTTCTTGGGGTCTGTGAGCGATTCTATCACCGCGATGTCCCACAGAAGTCCCAATTGTTTTGTTAGCTGGTAGCAACGCTTGAAGAGGTGTATTTTGTTGCGCTTTGTGCCAGAACCATCGACAAACTTCTCCCACATTTCTCGTCCAGCTTCGATAATGATCAGTGCAAGCGGGCCGGGTTGGGTCGTCGTCTTCGTGAAGACCGCGAAGAATCGCCGGAGAACGTCGATCTGAGTGTGCTGTACTTCTTCGACCGTGTCGTACGTCGCATGTAGTTTGATCAGGCGTATCCAGTCTTCCACCGTCATTCCAGGGATAACATCGCTAAGTAACCTTACAGATGACGTCACTTCTGTGGCACCAAGGTTCTCAAACGACAGGCTTGATGCTACCTGATGAAGATTCTGAACGGTTACGCTGCTGTTCATGTTGTCGTTGAATGCCTTCAAGGCTTCTGTTATCCATTCTGGTCCAGCATCTTTTATCCACCTGCGACTCCCAACCACTTCCATCGTCAATAGCTTCGGGGTTTCAAAACGCATGTTTATTCTAGGTACCAGCTGATAACGTAAGCTAAGCGTAACTATTATCTCCGTCATTTTTAAGGCATTTGGGTACAAAGGCGGTTGTAGGAAGTCTAGCAGCGCCTGGATAGCCGTAATGGAACCGCCGGTTCCCTGTGTAACGATTCTGAGACAAGTGCGGTAGAAATGCGATATGGTGACGCTTGCAGGTGCCTTACGGCTGTTAGTGAAAGCTGGCAATACGACGGCATTAAAGATGAGTTTCTCGGGGAACGTGAACATTTCGCGAGCGTCCCAGTTGAAGCAAGAATACTCGTAGAAGTCTTCGCAAGGGTTGACGCTTTGGTTCGAAACGGAGGCCAGCAAGGAGATGATGTGCGGACAACAGAAGCGATCTTGTTCAGGCTTACCATCGTCGTGTGAAAAAAGATGAATAGCCACAAGGGTAACTATTACGATGATTCCAAGGAGCAATACACCACAGATGATTTTGATGAGCACCGTGTTCCAAGAACGTTTTCGAGTATGTTCCTGCATTGGAATAGCGCGTTTTCTTCTTCTGCTACTACCTATGTCCTTCTCGGCCCAGTCTATAGGTGGACATTATAGGATATCGATTGCGTCTTCACTCCTGATGCATATCCCTCAGAGGCACATAACTCGACGCAAATTTTTAGGAACTCAGAATGTTCCAAATATCAAGTCAGACATTAAAAGAAACATTGGGTGCGTTAAATAGGCGCCCCTCTTTTGGCACACTCAAATCGGGAGTTTGAGACACTCGGGGCAGCCACTAAACAGTGAAAAGCAACATTGGAGCGCTACACTGCTCGCTCGCCGATGCCGCTACCTTTAGTCTGCTCATGCAGTGCACAGACGGAAGACACGTTGGCTTAGTTTGAACCTATAGCAACGTTGGAAGAGACGACGGCGGTTGCGAGGACTTTTCCTTGTAACAGCGAACGAAACGGAAAATATAGGTATTTGTAACAGACGCCATAGGAGCTGCTTACGGAGAAGATGACTGCATGGCGTGAAGGTGTCAGGATTAAAGCACTGCATTTGGCGCGAATAACCGCCCATGTCATTGTGCAAGTTGCCCACTAATAAGAAGGCATGATAACAGTTATAAAAATATTAGAGTTTACTGAAATCGGACCATTGGGTAACGTAGAAAGTCCGTGTTTTGCTTCCAAACCCACACTTCGAAGGTCGTCCCGCCGCCGCCGAAAAGGAAGTACGTCGCAGAAAATCTTTTTTTTTAAGCTCCGCGTTAGCGCCGCGAAGCAACTGTGGCTATGAGCGGCGTACAGACGTGGGCAGATGGAGAGATGACAGCAGGAAGGAGTGGGGTACAGGGGTTAGTATGCGTCCTTGCCGACTTCCACGGGAACTGTGCCGACATTCGTTGGGAAAGTCTGCCGGAAAACCCGGAAAAAACCCAGAGAAGCGGAACCGGTGCGGGGATTCGAACCCGCTTCACCTTCCAGTCTTGGCGTGGAAAGCGGCCACCCTAACCACTACGTCACGAGAGATGGTCCGGAAAATCTCTTGCACCCGGGTGCTTGCCGTCTGCTTCCATGCACTTACTTGAAACGGGAGCTCGAAAAGCGGCACGGAGTCTCACACTCTCGGGTGCGCGATGGGCTCTTGTGTCGCGTTATGTGAGTGGAGTCTGAAACACTTGTGCTCAGGGGCGCCTACTTAACGCACCCATTGAGTGTTTGAAACATGCAGCTTGGCCAAACTGCAGTGAACGTCTGGCGGGGTTTTCTGCCATTTGAGACTTTGCAGTTGAAAGGTTTTACGTCATTACATAACAACGCAAACTGTTCGTTCAGTCTATAGATAACGCGTAATCTTCCCCGAAATAACAGAAAGGTACATGATGTGCCATCAATCGCTATCCGTTCTAAAACACAATAATATGTAGCTTGAAATCCGCTTCATCCTCGCAGACATTGGTGGCGTGATCCAGAACGTAACATTACCCCGAGCGCTTTATATGCTGGGGTTATGGGGAACACGAAGAAGTACTGAGCAGGAAGAGACGGCAAAGCCTCTAGCGCCACAGCGAAGGGCGGCAGGAGTGTCATGTCGGGGAATCTCGACCCTACCACCGCTGTCCCCGACCGCATCACCGACGACTGAACCGATCACCGCGCGGTACGCCGATGAACGGCTCGATGCTCCCTTCTACGAACCCTGTGGAAACCGAACGCAAGGAGCACGTCAGTTAAACGCTTGCATGCAGAGCCGTCCCGCCTTCCGCCATCCACATGAGGCAGGACTAGCGACTCTACAAGCGCTGTCTGAAGACTGCGCAATAACAAAAAATAAAAAATAAAAATATAAAAGAAGGAAGCCTAGGCGACGTTTCTCGGGTAGAGGTCTATTTAATGAACTCCTGGGACCGTTGCCGTCCGAAGCCCCCGCAGGGAACGCGCCCGGGGCGTCCGCCCGTCTTGCAACACCATCGGAACTGCTATTATTGCACGCACACTCGCCGGCCAGTACAAGGTTGCCTTATTTTCCCTTCAGTCCTGCACTGTGAAAGGAAAACTGAGGAGTGTGAAGCAAATTGTCCATTGATTGTACCCGTTACAAATGTCTCTAATTTATCGTCATTAGTAAAAAGCGTGGCGGCGGTATGCCTCATGTCAACTGAACTGAGCATATTTCGTGTAGCTCACACTACAGTCTTTCAATATGCGCCGTATCTCATTCTCTCTTACCTGATCAATTGTTGGTTAGTGATTCAATGTTTGACTTTGACAGTAACTCATGAACACGCTACTTTGTTTCACATTGCACTACGACCATGGTACCTGAGTGACAAAGAATATCTCTTTTTTGTCTTTGCAGCAATACCTTATGCAGAATCCAAACCCATACTACAGGTTGGAAGCAGAAGAATCGGGAGGTGAGTCTGATCATGTGCTCGTCATTTGAGGATCGTTGTGCATCACGTACTGTCAGAAATGACTTGATGACGTGCAGACTGTGCACGCCAGCGCGTCACACATTAAAATTGTTTGGAGACGCTTCATTCTTGGTATTTGTTCTTGTTCCGATATATGATTCGGCTGGTAGAGCTTTTTGCGCACCTGAACTATCAGAAACCAAAAACGAAATCCTCAAGAGCTCGTACAACTAATACTCGAATTACCGTCATGCTGCGTTGTTTGTAAAAGAAAGATAAAAAGAAGAAGAAGATGAAGAAGAAGAAGAAGAAGCAAAAAACGTGCGGCACATCATAACGGCTACCTGACTGAAGGATTTGTCTGGGGGACTGACTTGGCGCCGCATTTTGCGAACTGTCCGGTTGCGCTGGAACTTCCGATCGCAATGGATCTTTTTCTCCGCTGCTTATGCGCGTGCGCTGCGGCGCCGAGGACCTCGGGTGCGCCGAACAAGGTTCTCTACGCGTTCAATAGATGGCGCTGTATGCGGACGACAGGGGTGGGAACATCGTGCGAGCTCGTCGTCACCATTCGAAGACCGGTTTTGGTTGTGTATGCTGCCCACTAGGGTCTGTTTTGGCGCGCAGCGAGGGCGGTTCGCTTGACAGCCACTAGGGAACGACGCGAGTGTGAAAAAGGTCCATTCATTCTAATACCCTTGCCACACGGACACGGAAAATGGCATTAACTTTCAGTGTAGTAACCGTTACCGAAATATGGTATCGCGATACAGATACTTGTTGCTTGAGTAAAAGGTGGCGAAATACCGATATCGATGCTTTTTTTTTTAAAGTGGCGGAGTACCGCTACTGTTACTAAAAAAAGTAACGGGATGCTTTGCGTCATAGTTTTTGCTCGAGGTGCAACGTCGCCACATTTGTAAAATAACAAATTGGGGAAGACCGTATTGCAACAAAAAGGCATAACATTTATCAGATAGCTTAGACACTTTTTCGTTGAGGTCGTGCTGAAGACTGGGAGGTGATGGGTTCGAATCCTACAGCCGGGTGTGCTGTCTGAGGTTTTCCCTGGGTTTTCCGAAAACTTTCCAGACGAATGTCGGCACAGTTCCCCCTCGAAGTCGGCCCAGGACGCATACTAACCCCCCTTTGTCTCCCACTCCTTCCTACTGTCCTCACTCCATCTGTCCACGTCTGTACACCGCTCATAGCCACAGTTGCTTCGCGGGGCTAACACACAATTAAAAAATATATATATTCGTTGTCTTTTAGCAATAGCTGGCGCTCAAAGTTTCCTTACGTCATCCTAGCATGGTCTCTCGTGGAGCTTACTCCGGCCGATGTAGCAATACACCATTTTAGAAAAGCAAGCGCCACCTGTGCACGCAAGGTCTCATGGGTACTTAGAACGTCTCAGAGCATTATGAGATGACCAGAGGCGAAGGTAGAAGAACAACAACAAGATTCCCGGTGTACGCAGCAGCAGCGTCAGCCGGGGCAAACCATAACCGAAGCAGACGACAAAGTAGTGTCCCTCAAAGTTCCCATGCTGCTTTGCGCCTCGCGCTTGGTGGCGCGCGCATCTTTTTAAAATCGTCTATTACGTTAGCGTCAGACCCACACACCCTGTGCAGTCCAATGACCGAGGAAGCGGAGTATATCCGGAGTTAACAATACAAGAGTGCACGTGAGCGTGACTCAGTGCAACACTGCAGCTTAGCAGTAGAATCCAGAGCGCACTGTCAACGACTTGACCTCAGTTCGCCACTGAAGTTTTGACAACGTCGCATCCTCCTTAATGAGAGCTCACGTCCAGAGGTCAATCCCCTCAGAGTTCAGCAAAGCAGTAGAACATTCGCTAGGTGTAATCTCACTACGGAAAACAGTGGCATATCTAGAATCCTTTTATTGAGCGCAACATGGTTGTTTCCTCCAGGTTCGAAAAAGGTAATGAACACGTGCTAGGTATAGAGTGAACCCTCGTTAATATGACCCCCGATAATCTGATATACGCGCTTTACGACCATACTCCTGGGGAACAATGCAGTGAAACCTCTGCAAATCCCCCCCGTTAATATGACAATTTCGCATTATGACCAAAATTTTCGGGAACGACCATGATCATAATAACGAGGGTTCACTGTAATCTCTGTTACGGAGCACGTGGGCGTGTCTACAGGCTTCTTGTCGAGCGCTAGGCGGGCCAATGACAATGAATAAAAGTGAGAAACGTGACCGGTGAAGAAATGGTGGGGGGGTGAAGCAATGTGTGCTCCTGCATTGAGGCCTGTGGCACCCCGAATAGCGGGGGGGGGGGGGGGGGTCGAGACGCGGTATCTTATGTCTTGGGTGGGTCGCAGGTTAGCAGAGATTGGGAAGCACTGGATTACGGATTACGGTAACTGGTTTACTTGTAGCGGCGTTACGTACAACGCTGTTATCTGCTAAATGCGGTTATTTTTAATGTCATCCGTGCGGTGCCACGCGGACACTTTTAATGACATTTCATTTCATGTCATTTTCTGCTTAATGGGGTCGTCGGAATTCATTCGCCCATCTAATACCTACTCTTGCTCCCATTGTTTCCAAACAGTAACAATTTGAAACGGTTTCTTAAATTTTGGATTAAATTTAAGCCTACACAATTATATCCTCACGTAACAAATATTCCAGTTAGGAACTTTCAGTGACGAAACCAAAACACGCACGACGACGCTAAGGACGCCAAGGACACAATCTTTTGACTTTCGCTTTCCAGCAATCGTTTTGTGAGTTGGCAACTTGTGCGGAAACCGTCTGGTATTAAAACATGTTGCAACGGATCCACATTTAAATCTATATATTATTATTCCATTTGTCATTATTAAATGCCACTTTGAACCTGTACAGTACAGCCCATTCTTTAAAAGTTACTTAGTGGGAACCATAGTCTTCATTGCGTTCAATGTCATTAAAGAGGAACCTGACACAAGCTTCGTAAAAAATGACATTCGTAATCTTAATTACAGTAGACGAGAACGTCATTTTTCATGCACATGTGGCACGTGTTTAACTTCGGACTGGTCAGACAGTTAGTGATGAGATATCAGTGTGTGGAAGTTGGACCTAAACCGGAACCGGAGGAAACACCCCCAACAAAAAGGTCCCCGGAGAAAAAGTCCAACACCATTCACGAATTCAAACAACTCAGTTCTCGTTGCTTACATCATTAATGAATACCAGTGATGGCCAGTAGTTGACTACATGTAGTTAAACTACTAGTTAAACTACCTGATTGTAGTTAAAAAGTAGTTATCAACTACCTGCAGAAATGTAGTGGCAACTACTAGTTAAACTACTATTTCGAGTAGTTAACTACAGTAGTTAGGTGACTGCAGGCGTCAACTACTTCAGATTTTGCCGCGAGCTTTACGGCACGATTGTGCTTCAGACTTTTACCTTGAGAGCTACTTGTTTGATGAGAACGGAGGTGCAGAACAATTGTGCCCTGCATGTGTACTAAATCTTCACTTTTATCACTGCTTGTGATTCATATTTAGGTGTCCAAGAACACTACAGAATGGGATTGGTGATGATGGACAACGTTAAGTAGTTATAGATGTAGTTAAAATGTATATTGCAGTAGTTAAAGGAGTAGTTTTAACTACCTCCCCTGAAAAGTAGTTGAACTACTAGTTAAACTACTCCATCGCGAAGTAGTTAGTAGTTATAGTTAAACTACTGTAGAAGTAGTTAGAGGCCATCACTGATGAATACACTGTGTGCACAGTATTAAAAACTGTGTTGTCGGCAAGCGCAAACAAATAAAAGACCAGACACGAAGCAATCAGCGTGCGATGCACTTTTGAGGGGATATTTTTTTCCAGGGGCCTTTTCTTCGGGAACCTTTCCTCCTACACCTGACCTAAACGCCGCAGACCTGCAAAACGTGACATGACAGTTTCCAATGCGACTGTCATCCAATGCGGGTAGCTACTCTGCATAGGTGAAAACTAGACCAGAAGGGCCTCACTAACAGTCTATAGGAACGGTGCGTAATATGGCAGCAGTTCCGGTCAGATAGCCAAGATGCTGTCTAGCCTAAGTGTCGGAACACTCCTGAATATGTTAACTTGTGAGCTAAGAAGGAAATTGCAATAAGTTTCCTCTGGTGATGATGATGATGATGATTGAAAGAAAAAAATTGGGATAGTTTCCTTTGGTATTTTTGTGCTGCTGCCTAAGACTATACGCACATATGGAAACAACGTTCCTAAGTTCAGCTCAACTCTTGTACCAAGCCACCAGTTTCACATGCGACATTCTAAATTAAAAAAAACAACAACTAAAAACTAAATCAAACACAATTGGCTTTAGTAGTGCAGACCTCTGAAGCAAAACGCAGCTAGAACTTGATTAAAGAAAGAAGGGAGAGGGTGCAAGCAAGCTGATATAGACTCATGGTAGGGGACGCGAGAGACACGGAACAAGAAAGACGTCGGACAACTAATTCTCAGCAGAATCCTGTTAATTTTCATTTGATTTTTGATTTGTTGTCCGTCCTTCTTGTTCCGTGTCTCTCGGTCCCCTAACTATGAGTAGAACTCAGGTACTGCATTGGACAAGTTGTTGACACAGGCTGCGCTGGCCCCATATTTTCCTCAGACGCTGTCGATGCTGTCAGACGCTGTCAGGCGCTGTTTGTCAGACATATGTCGGCACAGTTGCCTTAGAAGACGGCCCAGGACGCACATTCCACCAGAGCGTTAGTTGTGACGTTGCCCACCTCTGTGAGGCCGACAACGGCGAGCTTTTTCATTAACGCCACCCCCACCACCACCCATTTTTATTGCGTCATCGTGACCTACACCGCGAATCCATTCTTAAACGCATGTCGCAAGGTTATACTTCAACAATGAGTTGCGCAAAACGTTCATAATTTCGCTGCCCTGCCAAGTAGAATACAAAGCAACGCCCTATAGAGCCCTGCGCACCTCGCGATGTTTTCTTTCGTATGTAAAGCTTTCTTTGCACATCAGCTGCCAAAACCATGCACACCTCGCGATTTCCTTTTTGTTCTTCTTTTTTTTATAGAAATTTCAATTACCTTGCTATTACCCACGCCATGGCTCCAACGGATGCTCAGGCTCAGAACGCATGGGAATACCTAACACAGCTGAAAGTGACTGCAATTTGCGAGATGGGACACTATAAAATAAACTTTGAACGGAAAGAAACTAGTGAACTGAATAAGAGAACTTGTTGCTGAGGGCCTCGCTGTGCTCCCCAGAGCCTTGTGCTTTTACGGTGTCGAAATCTCCAGTGTGCCAACGATCGGGAACGCTCTTATTCTTCTTTTATTTTTGATTCCGTGTTAGCGGCGCGAAGCAACTGTGGCTATGAGCGGCGTACAGACGTGGACAGATGGAGAGAGGACAGCAGGAAGGAGTTGGGGACAGGGGGTTAGTATGCGTCCTGGGCCGACTTCAGGAGGAACTGTGTCGACATTCGTCTGGGAAGTATTGGGAAAACCCAGGGAACACTCTTCGAGCTACCACATTGATGGCGTGCATAAATATAAGTCTGAGTAGATTTACACGTACACAGCGTTCCGAACTTTCTCGCGTTGCATACGCACAACGATTCCATCAGCGAGATGTTCCAACTGCGCACACGAACTCTGAACCACACCGGACGTTAGCGAGTTCCCAGTTAAAGAAGTGGGGCGGGGACGGGGCACGTTTAATAGCATGAAAAGAAAGAAAAATGGAAATGTCAGCCAGGCTAATGCAGGCTTGCTACTCCAAAAAAAGAAACTCAAAATAAACAAAAAGAAAAAGGAAAAATTAGGGGAAAAGAAAGAAAAACAGTTAGTGCAGCACAGGTGCGTTAGTTGAATGGTTCTTGTTGGTGCTGTAGACCATGCTAACTAACGCTGACAAGCGCCAATGTATGAAAACACATCGGATCCTTCCCAGGAGTACTAATATAATATACCGCCCTCATCATGTGATTTCCGTTTAGGTAACAAAACCAACGTCGACGATCGGTGTTCCCCAAAATAATGAGAAAGATAAAAAAAGAAAGACCAACCCCTTGGTATAAACCACGATGCGCGACAATTACCATGTTAACAACAGGCCCGCACGTAACGACTGCTGCTCGAGTTGTCACGCAGTATTTTTTTTTATTTCGTGGGCTTTCTTTTGAGCCGAACCACACACGTACGCACAAACCCTACTTTTTTGGAAACAGCTCGGTCGGATGTTCCATGAGGTACCCTGTTACTTCTAAGTTGACACATCTGACCTTAAACGAGTATTACAATATTTAGCTTACGAGTTCTATCTAATTAATTAATTGTACACAATAAATAAATCCTCACGATTAGGATACGCGGT
This sequence comes from Ornithodoros turicata, assembly GCF_037126465.1. Lineage (NCBI taxonomy): Eukaryota > Metazoa > Arthropoda > Arachnida > Ixodida > Argasidae > Ornithodoros > Ornithodoros turicata. The sequence continues at coordinate 135,170,090 of NC_088202.1, read as the reverse complement.
TGCTATAGCAACATTCAGATGGTTTCATTCGCGTAGAACGCTCCACGCTTTTTGAAGCGCTGGCCATTGTTGGTTGGGACACCCAGTATACTGAAGAGGCAGATCCCTGAGATTTATTAGAGAGGAACGGCACACATGTGTCAAAATAACAACACCTAAACAGAAGGCCAGCGTAGCCCCGCGTGACGTCATCCTTCTCGGATTACGCTACGACAGTACGTCTCTTCCAATGAGAGAAAGAAAAGGTTGGAGAAAGCACGTGACAAAGCGGCTGTCAAATCAGAAAGCAGCAATGGGGGAAAGGGAAAAGCTGAGGGACTGCGCGAGAGGCTGACCTATACGTTCATAGTAGGTATAGTATTACATAGTATTACACGAAAGCGGTGTCCCGGCGAACGCGCGCTTTATTAGGGAGTTTTCGGGAACCTTGCAGGTGCATACGGTCGATCGGTTGGTCGGTGCGTGATCCAGTGGCAAGGTACCGACCGGAGAGTCGCCCAAAAGAGCTTTCGGGAACCGAAGGGGAACAACTGCCACAGTACGCGTGGCGCCATCTCTCGTTAAGCAAGGAAGGAAGGAAAGCATTTTTCCAATGCACTGTAGATATTCTTTCACAGAAGAATAACAATCGTACCCCAACACGTATATTAGACCGATGAGATAGTGTACAACCTATGAACCGCATTCAAAATGGCGGCAGTGGTCATTTACGATATTTTCTGGGGCGAGTCTCGGACTTTTAGTCTAACCAATGATGAACCAGAAATATCAACACACCGCGAGGTTTCCGAGGAACGAAGGTGGTGGTGACGAAAAAACCGGCTTGCCGTTGTTGGCCTCACGAATGTGAGCTGCGTCACGACAGTAGCCAGGAACGAAACTTTGTGAGGAACCATTACGCCATCCAATGAATACTTGGCTACTGCTAAGTAAATGGAATCCCGTCGCGCCTGCGGCGGCCATGTTTCAGCATCGTTGCGGAGTCACCGAAAGAGGAAGATCGGAAGCGCGGAAGCACAGCGCGGGAAAGATAATCCCCACGAGGTAAAGCGCATGCGCGTAGCTCCCGTCTCTCCCAACTGATCGTACCGGGTGCGCTCAACCGATTCCCGAAAACTCAATAAACCATTCGAGTAGGCTGACGTATCACGAGGGGATATTGGAGAGGCATTCTCTTCTAGGTGGTGTTGGTCAAGAGCCCCAGTTCCCCATAGGCATGTGCTCAGTCTGTTGTTAACCAGAGAAGCGGACGTTACCCGGCAAAAGAAACTCTTTGCAAAATTAAGTTGAGTTACAGTGTACAGCATAAAACTGAGTTACTAACGCAGTTATAGTTATGAAAACGAAATTGAAGTTCCTTAGTTACTTTGCAAAAGTAAAGAGTAACTTTCAAGTTACTTGCTGCTTAATGTACACTTTCTAGTTCTTGACCTTTCTATAATTAATTCAGATTTTAATGTCACAATGGGTGGTGCAAGACGTTTTATAAATACTTTTACTGTACTTTTACAAAGTTATACGGTATTTGAGACGTACATCTTTATGCGCGTCTGCAGGGTGGCATTTGATGATTTTGATTTCGTAATAAAATTATTCAACGGAGCACAAACCAGGCATCGGAATTTTAGGTTCTATGGGTTGCTGTCCACTGCGATTATTTCGTAGAACCACGCCAAGTGTGGCATCTAACCTTGCTGCACAGTGGCCATTACAAATACACTGCTGGTCTCCATGATAAAACTCGCCTGAGACTCCTAATTTACGGCCAGAACACAATTTGTAACGCTCACCGCGCTACAACACTCAGGGAGCGGAGTCAGCAGCGCCGTGCACGTGTACAACCACAGGGGTGACATAAACCCGCCATTTTTGTATAACTACCCTCGAGCGGGTGCTTTTCGCAAAACTGCCATCTCGTCCTGGGCGCACGTCATAGAAAACGTCATTTTGAGGTCATGTGAGTTTGTTTACATGCCGTTTTAGCACTTGCCAACATATTCCTGTCGGCATGAAGCCAAGACACGAACGTATTGTTCCAGCGTAACTATACTGTGCTTCTTCCGCGATATGTGAACCCATTTCTCCTACGTTTAAGTGCACCGCATCCGCTCAGCGCTTCTTTATGCAGGGTCTTCATCACGACTTCGGAAGTGGTCGACATTACGAAACCTCATGTGCAAAACTGCGCATTTTACTGCGAGGTTATAGGATAAAAATAATTACCGTGGCGGAAAGACGTCAAGAACGGCACCCAGAACAACAAATGCGTTTGTTTACAACCGGTTTGGCCGCCGATCACGGGCGCAGCCATCTTTAAGGTCGCTTGTGCGTTGACGTCTGCTGTGACGTGCGACCAGGACCTGTCCAGGATGCATCACGTTTGCACAGGACACGTTTGTCTATGGCGCAATACATTGAATGTATACAACCTGCTCGTACATGACTGTCGTCTCATTAGAGGGGGAGGACACAGCTTGCGTTATTTGTGGACCAGAATGAAACAAAAGGAACTTGGGACTTACCGTAAGTTACTTTGACAAAGTTACCTTAGACAGGAGCGAGTTCCTCAAGAAGTTACTGGAACACAAAAGCAACGAGCTAAATTAAAGTTGCCAATAAGGTAGCTTAGTTACAGTAACGAGTTACCCCTAACACGTCAACACCGAACGAAGTTTCGGAGCTGGTGGTGGTGGTGGTGGTGATGGTGATAGGGCTTGCCGTTGTCGTCCTCACGTATGCGGGCAACGTCACGACTGACGCCCAGGGGGAATGTGCGCCCTGGGCCGACTTCTAAGGGAACTGTGCGGACATATGTCTGAAAGCGTCTGAAAAAAACCCAGGAAAAACCCCAGACAGCACAGCCGGCACCGGGATTCGAACCCGGGTACCTCCCAGTTTCGGAGCTATAGGAGTACGAGCACCAGAATTAGCCAATCGATACAACAAACGAAACATGTTGAGCACTGATGAAAGAAAGACGATGCGCAGAAACAAAATGTCGAAACTTTTTAGGTGATGAGGCATCGAACGGACGGTGGTGGTACGGCATCGAAACCGTTTAAATATCACTTGTTTCGATTAATGGTCAGAAAACACGCCACAGAACGTTGCAGTTGCTGCTACTGTTAAGGATGGTTTGCGAGCTAAACATTTATACGTCCTTCATATTGAGAAAAGGGATTTTATGGAAAACCATGTCGACGGCTGTTAGGAAATTACTTGTTCCTTGAAAACTTTCGCGTGTTGAGGCAATAAGTAGTGATTACTTTTGCAAAAAATCAGACTTGTGCCCGTTACCGAAAAAAAGGAACTAAATACCGTCACCCGTTACTTCAGGTAAAAGTAACTAAATACGTTACTCGTTACAAACATACAAAAGTAACGAGTTCTCGTTACTCACAGGTAACGAGTTACTTTTACGTTACCGCAGCATAGTTAAGGGAGCCAACGAGCATGCCGTCACTTGCCTTCAACTCTTTATTAATGAGGAATTGCACTTCAGAAGAAGCTGATACTCGAAATTTGTCGTCCGTCCTTCGTGTTCCGTGTCTCTCGGCCCGTTACCATGAGTCTATGTCAGTTTGCCTGGACCTTCTCCTTTGTTTCCGAAGTGGGGGTGATCGGAGATTACGAATACACAAGAAAAAACACTGGTTTTCGTGCCACCGATCACCAACGGTTCCCAAAAACAGACGAGGGGCTGCGTCATAATTTAGAGCGCTCAGAAGCTTAGCAGACAAGAAAAGGCTAGAAGTCGAAACGCGTTTTTTGTAGCCATAGCACAATTGGTGGCCATTCTTGGGAAGGAGTGATGGTCGGAGATTACGGAAACAAGAGAAATGACGACAACACATCCAGCGAGGGACTGCACTAATACTTTGAGTCACACGTCACGCATTTCAAATCTGCATGCATTGCGCCACACAGAGTGCCGAAATGTGTTCCCCCGCGCTGAAGAAAAGGAACGAGTAACGCGCAGTAACGAGTTACCAATTTTTGTAACTGATTCCGTTACTATTACAATTTTTTTAAAAGTAACTGAATCGTTACTTCGTTACCAAAAAAAGTAACCGTTACCAAGTAACGAGTTACTTGTAACGAGTTAGGCACAACTCTGCAAAAAATGTCATAGCTTTGATGGTAAACACGTATCGCGTGAGAGTAGCATTTCATTTTGTTTTTTGGAGCATATTTCAGTTGTTCAGGGTCACCAACCTAACATTAAACATTCCTATAAAGAGGAATCTTCCACGAGAATATTGGGAAACACCGTGAGAGTGTGCAACGGAGCTTGTCATATTGCGAGCGCGTTCTTATTGTCGTGAGGTCTAACGTTCCATTTTCCCAACGCGCTCCATCGGCCCTCACGGTTTGATCTGAAGCGCCAGAAATTCAGTAGTATACGCTCCCTGCCCCCATCGAAGGCCACACTCTGCTGAGGTTGCATACCAGGATTGAGCCTCGGCGTATACTGCTCTTTACGCCCCCTTTAGCTAAAATGTTACCCTTCAGGTCAAGGTTGTCATTCCTGCCTTCTATAGGCCATTTGAAAAAGTTTTAGGAAGCCGCGCGCGCCCTGCATTCTTAAAAAAACAAAACAAAAAATGGGTGTACTTTAACTCCTTTCCTTTCCCGTCCCTTGACTCTCTACTGGAGAGTAATATTACTCTCCAGTAGGGAGTTAAGGGGGCCTGAAGGGAGTGAGCAGGCTCCGTTTTGAGCGTAAGTGTACTCTCCAAAAGGGGAGTGATATATGTGGTTAGGAAATGAGTTAAAGTACACCCTTTTTTTTAAGAGTGTGGCAGGGCGCGCCGGAAAATGCTGTGCAAAACGGCAGCGATTTGGTTTTCCTATCGTCTTATCGTCTCCGATCGTCATCGCCGTCGTCGTACTGGTGTATGCACCGCCGCTACCGCATTTCACGGCACGCCCTACCGGGCACGCACTGCTCCCTGGAACTTTTGCGAATGGCCCATTCCCGTTGAAAATAGCATATGAGTGGATGTAAGTAACCCAGCTATGACTGCGTACTCACTGTGCTCTCTCCATGGAATCAGAAGCAGTCATTTCCACATTATATTCGTTATCGAGACACCACCTATCGGATAACTTTAGCATCACCCTGCAACAAGCAGAGACACCTGCTGCCGCAATTCGATCAACGTCACATCGCGGGCGCAGATTAAGTAGTGTCAGCGGCAAAGGACGAACAAAAGGACTCCATCACACCTTTCAAAGTATTTCGCTTTATCCTTTCTTCTTCTCCCAAATGAATTTGGTCTGCTATCAGTTCGTACGCCACCAAAGGAACCGACAACCTACGCCGTATAAAATCGAAAGTTCCGCTATCATGAAGGCATTTGGCCGGTCCAGTGAACATAAATGGCATTAGGACATGCGCCACAGGTGCGGAACTGAATAATGTTATTACGTCGGCGTAGGTGGATATCGATATAAATGGAAATTGCATAGCTCTTTTCTGGAAAAGCAAAAACTTTGAATTTCCCAACTGCATTCTGAGAAATGCCTCTGCGAATGACAGTCACGACCCACACATTATGCTAATGAATAATGCAAAGTATAAGATAAAGAAGAGTGTAGCATGAAAAATGAGATGCTATCGCCTGTATACAGCCTGGAAAAAACAGGATGCTGCAGTGTACAGACAGGTTGCATATCTGACACAGGTTTGTGCGATGGAATTTCGGCTCGGTACGGCATAAGGGCACAATGTATGCTCGTGGAATATTTCCCGTGCATGGAGCGTACCAAGCGGTGACATAGGGATGCCAAGTCCTAAAAACCGAAAAATACGATTCCTTCGCTTCAGCCGGCGCTGTAATATTCGTAAAGACGTGGGAAATCGTAGGCCGGAAGAACTGTTTTTGAAGAGGGGCCACGTCACTACGGATGGACGCATGGGAGGCAACCACCTGGCGGACAAGCGAATAATGTGGACCGGACATAGAACGCCATGAACTATCCCAGCAAGTACCCGAAAGGAATTGCAGAATGTTACTCGGGGTTACCGAACGCTCTTCAATACATCCTGGACTTCCGCATCGCAGGAGAGATTTCGATCAAAGATGAAGGTAATGAAAAGATACTGGGTCACCTTGCGAATAGAACGTTCATGGTGCTTCCACGTGAGGGGCAAGAGAACAGTCTCCTCGGTGGGAGCGATCGTTCCTCGTTGGATGAAGTAGCTACCGACAACATTAACGGAATCTTGTAACGTTCCCTCAAGGGCGGACATGGTTTCCCCTATGCACCGCTAGCAAGTTGATATGCACATGGTACATGGGTTCACAGGGAAAAAAGGGTGACCAACCCAACGTTGAACGACTTTGTGGGGACTCCAGCTTTGAAGACGTGTTTGCTCGTAGGATCTGTCCCATTGCGCACGAAGGTGTACCTTTCCCTGGATAGCTTGAGAAATTTAAATACCTATACAGGGTGTTTGCTCTAACGTGTCCAGAAATTATATATAAAGCGAGCGATAAAAGAAAAGCAAGTGGCACTTTTCTGCTACTTGAGTAAGAAACAGGTACCGCTTCACTAGTAGCACCTGTTTCTTAGTCAGGTAGCTGAAAAGTAGCGCTCGTTTCTCTTTTATCGCTCGCTTTAAATAAAATTTTTGGACACTTTAGAGCAAACACCCTGTATATGGATTATGGACACGGCAAAAATCTAACGAAAATGTCACGGTCTGGACGCGCGGAAATAAAATCGCAATGTTCATTAAATTATGTGCACATAAGATATCCCACAGCGCACACACTACGTGATCGTCAACTGGTATATTGCTGCCTCCAGGCCTCGCATATCTTGCGTCTCGGGCCAGCCTCTGACAGGCCAATCCGCAATAGCCAACGCAATATAAGATGTTTTATTTTCTTCCAACCTGAGGGAAGCTATATACTCTCTCTTTGAAAAAACGAAGCACTGCTGAGTGCTTCGGTGCAATATATCAGGTAGCGTAAATACATAGAGTCATAAAGTATGTGTCTTCCCCCCCCCCCTCCCTCCCGCTCCAGCTCACAAATCAGGCTCGATGCCGCTGCAAGGAAACTTCACGCAGAGAACGAGTGCAATCAAACGAGCCGAATAAATCTGCCAATCTAAATTGGGGCTGCATTACGCAAGGTCTCCGTCGTCTATTCGTGGAAGCGGCTCCTCTGACACGCCCGATTTCACCCATAGTTAAAATGTTCCAGAATACTGAACGTAACTATAGTTATTGTGCGAGGTCCGTCTGACTTTCAAAAGAAATTCCAACATCCTGCTGCTTCGCTATTATGCGCTGCAAAACTCCCAACCGACTCTTACGGGTCAGCAATTGTGCTAAAATAAGATTTTGCTGTTTTTGCACAACGCTGTAATTTTGTGTTGCGCAACACCCGTTTTGCGTTGCGCAAACGCAACTTTTTTTTTTCTGCTCCTTTTAGGGTTGGCGTACTCTAGAGCTAATGGAGACGTCGAGAGTGGGGACCAGTGGGGACACCGCGCGAACTCGTCGGCCCGACTGCAAGACCGATTTTGATCCTTTATGCTACCCACGTGGTTTTGTTTTGGCGCGCACCGAGGGTGGTTCGCTGGAGATCCGCTAGGATACGACGCGAATGTGAAAAAGGTCCATTATCAGCAGTCCTACCCTGCTGCACGTGCAGAACGTGGCCACACAAATAGGCCGGCACACCATACGTGTAGATCTGCTCCAGTGACCTATTATCACTGTCTTTCCTTGTTTATTCTTTTCTTTTTCGTTTCGTAAGCACAAGTGCAAAACATGTTAAGGCAGGTATAAGAACTCCTATCGGCATGTATTTAGCTACGGGTGTAATAGGTGTAATATTGTTATTCTACCCTTCGTAATTCTATTTACAATTTATTCTTCACTACTTCTCCTTCATAACGTGTGCAGGGTTAATACAAAAAAGCACTTTTTTTTCCGATACGGGCGAGTAGACGCACCGCCATCCAGACACCTCTATCCGTTGTTACGTCATCTGAAGAACTGTGTCACCCAATCAGATGCCAACGCGGAGGTACACATAACGTTCTGCTTTACACTCTTAAAAATGGTGGTAATGGTACTGTGATTTTACTTATGTTAAAAATGATGGTGGTGGTGTTGGTGATAGTGAAAGGGCTCGCCGTATGTTAAAAATGAACGTTGTCACTAGGGATGATGGTTGGCTAGCAGCGTGCTATATGTGGCGAAGATACCGACCTATCAGATTCATCGATACAAAAGGTGCCACAGCCAACAAGTTAAAATCGCCGCTTGGAGCCGACACAGTCGGCGGGCTAGCTCGGTAGAGTTCATAGCTCCTTTAAACAGGTTGCGAAAGTTGCCAGATAAATGTATAACACAACTACCAGTGCGGTTAATAAATCACGTTAAAAGTTTAGTTACAATTCCTAACTCCATCTTATAATTAATATAGGTGGTAGTGCAGGTCTTCTACTCTGTATGTTGTGTTTCGTGACATCTGTGACACTTGCAAGCACGCCTGCAGCAGGTCTGCACGAGGGAAGGGCAGCGGTCCGTTTTCATATGAGCGAAGGGGTGATGCCGATCAACATAGGGTGAAGGCACAGTGTTGTTGTTGGTGCCTGTGCATATCGCTAACAGGCGTATGAGTGGGCACATAAGTTTGCAAGAGGCAAGACAAACGTGCTCGACTTGCCATGTCCGGGCCGTCCCGACACTTCGGTATGGCCGAAACCGCTGCAGATGATCCTATTCGTGAACGCAGATAATCACTGCCAAAGATCTCAAAGAGTTATTATGTGTGTGCTAGTATTGGTTGGGTCAGCCGGTGTTCATCATATACGGGATAAGCTGCGGCATGCAAAGTTGTCCGCGAGATGGTTAACCCAGGAGCATTACACATGGAATTAAGGAACGCCATGTCGACGCATGTACAGCGCTTCTTGGACGCTATACGCGGAGGAAGAGGAATAATTTTCGAGCCCCATAGTTACTCGTGACGAAAGCTATGTGCATTAGTATGAACCCAAGTTTCGAATGTAAACATATCGCCCCAAATATCGAAGTCAAATGAGTGCGGCGACAGTCCTCCCTCTTTCACCCTCTTTCGGAGGGATCACAAGGGAATTAGTGTTAAACATTAGGTGCATAGGGAGCATACGGTGAACGCCAAGACTTACTGTGATCTGCTAGTGACACATCTGAAGTCCACTATAAGAGCGAGACCTCGTGGACTGCTCAGCGAGGGGTTCCGCTTCAACACGACAATGCCCGCCCGAATAGACTTCAACCCGAGAACCCTTCCAATGTGCCGTGTCAAGTTTGACTGGCGCACGTCGCTCGGGCTTGCCTCACGCGTGAACGACGCCGGAAGCAATATGTGGAATCGAACGACTCATACGGAAATTGGCGTGTCACCGTCGATGAAGTGTCTGGAGAATTCAGCATTAATCAGGGCTCGGCGCATCATGTCATACATGACATTCTGCAGTACCACAATGTGTCTAGCAGGTACGTACCAAAATAACTTACCCTCCACCTTAGGAGCGGCATGTGGATGCTTGCGAGACGCTACCGCGACTCTATTATTCTGAGCAAGGCGATTTTCGTCGACGCCTTGTCACCGGTGACCACTATGCCCACTACTGATCCAATAAGCCCAGCCAGAAACCAAGGAAGCAAGCAAGGAGTGGTGGCACACCACGTCATCAACACCAAAGAAGTTCATGGCAGCTCCTGTTCGCGGTCTTCTGGTAGGCGCAATACTGAAACATTACATGGCCAAGGACTCACTGTGAACGGTGCATTGTACGGTGACCTGCATGACGACCACTTGATGCCTGCAATCAAGCCAAAGCGTCGTGGTTTGCTAAGCTGTGGTGTGCTGCTGTACCGCAACAATGTGTACACACCCACAATGTTGAAAAGTGATAAGTGCGTTTTGCAACCTCTCTAATATTATGTAAACAATTTAAAGCCATCCTATTTTTTAAAATAACGAGACGAGCAACTACGTTAAAATATCCACCGTAGAGTTTTGTTATTCAAATGAGCTGAAACCGAAACAAGCGTATCTCGAGCGCCGGGAGAAAGATGCGCTCCACGTCAGAGGGCTACGTGCTTGGAAGCGATGCAGCTGATTGGAGTAGGTGCTGATCTACTGGCCCAGAAAAGCTGCCATAGGTGAAGGTCGTGTCTCTTCTTGTGCTCATGATGCGCGTGGCTCCGGTTTCGGCCAATTTGCATAGCAAAATTTCGTAATATACAGGGTGTGTGCAGAAAAACATGACCCGCATTTTTACATGTAACTCGTTGTCTACTTAGCCGAGGAACTTCCGGTGGCGCACGACGGCGTATTTATGCGTGCGAAAGCTACAAAAAAATCCTGGAAGCCATACTCAGTGTAAAAAAATAAACAGAGCGCGAAAACATGGGCTTCCATGCATTAGAATAGGGCGGTCATGACAGTGCATGGTAGTGCATTTCGGTCTCATGAGAGTTATGTGCAGGCACCGCTAGAGGTACTGCAGATGAGCATCCATGTGGGACATCGTTTCGATTTATGCACCGATAGCTCCCCTAGCGGTACTTGAACACAACTCTCCTACGTGCACCACGTTGCCCTTTCACATACACCCTATTGTCCACCATGTTGCCCTATTCTGATGCACGGAAGCCGACGTTTTCGTTGTTCCGTTATTTTTTAAGCTGGGTATGGCTTCCACAATTTTTCTACAGATTTCGCACGCATAAATGCGCCGTCGTGCGCCACCGGAAGTTCCTCGGCTAAGTAGACAACGAGTTACATGTAAAAATGCGGGTCATGTTTTTCTGCACACACCCTGTATATTTCAGTGAAGTTGCTATTTGATAGTTAAAGTTGAAGTTTGGTTGATATTTCAATTGTTTTTATTTAAATATAATAACTTTAAATAATGACTAGCTAGAGTTCTACTATCCCACGTTTCGACGAAAACCTCTAAATAACAAGTTGAAGAATGAACTTTAGGTAATTAGCGATCTGGTAGTTCAACACACCTTTCGGCAGAATGTTTGCATGGCCGTGTCACACACACGCAAAACGGCACATATGCTGCTCTCATACCTATTTTTATTAAAAATTCGGCAACATACGCCATGGCTATATGGCACGTTGAACGGTTCTATAGGTACGCGTATTCGATGGCCCCGAGGCAAATTGTCCTTATACACGTGGCCAGTCCGTTTAGAAGCATGCACAGGAACATGCGATTAGCAGCGAGGGTCTGGAGTAATATGCAGACAGTGCTGAAAGGGGGGTCCCCTCAAGGCATTACACGCTTTCTCTAGTCCACATCATCATCTACCTCATAAAAAAATTCAAGTTAATAAGTCGCGTGCGTCGCCATTTTTGGTGTTCGCTGACATGGACTTTCAGCTTAAGAAACGGCACGTTGTCGGGTAACTGGTTTTCTTGCGTGTCCCTTTTTATTGCATATTTCGTCAATAAAGCTTTAATGGCTCTACTTTCTAGAAAGGCTTTAAGCTTTAGTGAAGCAGCTTTGCTAGCGAGCGCCCCGTTTATGTTCCTGAATTGAATTTGTATTTCCAACTGTAGGATGGGACAAGTGCAATGCTTACCCATATTCCTGAATTGAATTGAGTTGAATATGTTCTTCGTTGTCGTGTATCGTATTTCTTGCCCTCATCATCTAGGTGATATTCCTACACACTACTCATGCTCAATATGCTAGAATATAGGTGTTTGAGTGAAACAAGTGTGCGTACCTATCAAGATGGCTTTCATGCAACAAGGGGGTGGGGGTGGATATGTTTATTAAAAAGGAAAAAAACAGAGGTGTTGAGGTTGGCAAAAAAAAAAAATAGGGAGAGATGGAATTTGTCGCACGACAAATTCGGCAACTCCCATAAACAGATCTCCCTCCCACCCCCAAAGAAAAACCCGCCGCTTTCGCTATAAATATCGGCCAAAGGCCAAATCATCGACGTAGCGCACAATTAATCAGACCTGTAAAGTAATTAACTACAAGTAATTGAATTACTGTAATTAATTACTTTCTGGATTACATTAGGTTTTATGTAATTGTAACTGTAATTGAATTACTTTTGCAAGTAACGCGTAACGCATTTTGAATTACTTTCGGAATTACTTTGAACGCTATCTTGGAAGTCAGTTCCACACCGTTTCTTTTTTTCTTTTTCTTTTTTACAGTGATTTCCCAAAGACTCGATTCAGATCGGTACATTTTTCGGTACAGATTTTTTTACATTCGAATGTGGAAGGAGCAAAACTCTTGCACCATGGGAAAAGGAGCACGAATTGTGGGTATTGACCCGCACTTCAGAGTCGTTCGAGTGCTTGAAAGACCTTCCTTGTGTGCTCGAGGTGTTCATGAAGTACAATGTTCGGCTGCCCAGCAGTGCACCAGTGGAGCGTCTGTTTTCGGTTGGTGGTCTGGTTATGACAAGGAGACGGTGCAGCCTTACAGACAAGAACTTTGAGAATACCTTACTCTTGAAAGCCAATGGACGTTACAAGCTGCACTCATAATGTGCACTTTGTTCACATACCTGAAGAAAGAAAGCCTTTCGACTGCGATGTTCGGTATTTCTTTAACATGGCAAGAGACTTGTCCTTGTGTAAGACTTCTCTGACCTGTTTTTCTACCACAAGCACAACTACCACCATCTTACAGAACATGTGCAGTAAATGTGTACATCAAATCTTGCACGCTGCGGTCAACTTTGTGAATGTAATTCAGTGTAATGCAATTACTTCTTTTCAGTAATTGTAATCGTAATTGAAATACAATAGAAAATGAGTAATTGTAACTGTAATTTTATTACTTTTGTGAACAAGTAATTGTAATCGTAATTCAATTACTTTCCAAAAGTAATTTTTACAGGTCTGCAATTAATCACACGGTCCTAATAGACTGACTCCAACGCGCTACTCTGAATAAATGTCACAAGCGCTGACAAGGCAGCTTCCCTCTTGTCAGGTCAGAGAGAAGAGAGAAATGGTTCTGTGTTTTCCATTCTGTGTAATTGCATCGTGCAATATACCATTTGAAGGGTTTTGCAACTCCACCGTAGTCAATAGAAATATATCATGTAAAATTATCACAAACTATGCCAGATAGCATATCTACTGTGAAACATATGGCACAACTTACGAACTATCTTCGTGGATGCAACAAAATAGTACAGCTTTTGTATTTTATTTTATTTTTAGTTTTGCACCGAAGAACGTGTATTTGTGTCTCGGCGATACTGCGAAGTATTTGTCGTCGCGAAAGTTTGCACTTAAAAGTTCAGTTGTACTTCATCGGTAAATAGAAAATGAAAGAGAGAGCCTGCGAGGACGAGTAGAGTGTAGAGTAGAGTAATTGAGCCTAAATTCAAGAAAACATCACAACAAAATAAAGAAACTCATCAGCATTTAGCAGTCTTACACGGTCGATGGTCATGCAGCAGCTGCACCGAGAGGCGTACTCCATGGCAAGCAGTTCTGTTAATCGTTTAGCTACTCAAGTTTGGAGCTCATATCTTATTTCACACATACTAGGATAGGAATTCAGAAGTACACTGCGTTGGGCAAGTTGGCTACCATTTAAAGACACCATGGCGGGAATTAGGACGAGGACGTGAGGTGATGGGGTGGGGTGGGGGGCTATATTTAATGATTGAGAAACAAAAAAGGTAAAGGAATAGATAAAGGGTGATAGGGGGATATGGTTAATGGTGTCGAAAAAAAAAGCACAGGGAACGGTTAGCCATACTAGAGACTTGCCTGTGATATGGATTGCATTCCAGCTGCCTAAGATCGGGTTTGTTGATCAGGGGGCGGAAGGTTAGTGTATAGGTGCGTGTGTGTGTGCGTCAAGCTTGTTGTTAGAGGCGGTTTGTTGTGTGTGCCTCGTCTTCGATCTTCTTAAGTTCCCGCCATGGTATCGTTAAATAAAAGGATGGGAATGAGAAAAAAAAAAAAATCAGTGTGTATCGTTTACATAAAGTACAAATGTTGCGCGTGTACAAAATTTTGTGAACAAGTAACATCCATTTGAAATAAAGGGATCATTGCTCGCGTGACTTGCATAACAGAATGCAGGACGACAGCAACCTCATAATAAATTCGCGTGATGCGATTACCTGAAGTTTCGGAACACCGCGTAATCCTAGCACGTGTAAACAACCTTCACGTGCTCGCACGCAATAGACCTCTCCCTGTTTGTAAACAAACGACGTCATAGTGCTCGACAGCGCCACCAATTTGGTAGAGTTGTTTTTTTTTTAATTGCGTGTTAGCGCCGCGAAGCAACTGTGGCTATGAGCGGCGTACAGATGTGGACAGATGGAGAGAGGACAGCAGGAAGGAGTGGGGGACAGGGGGATTAGTATGCGTCCTGGGCCGACTTCAGGGGGAACTGTGCCGACATTCGTCTGGAAAGTCTTCGGAAAACCCAGGGAAAACCTCAGACAGCACAGCCGGCGGCAGGGTTCGAACCCACCACCTCCCAGTCTACAGCACGACCTTGGTTACCGCCAACGAGCGGACGCCTTAGCCCACTCGGCCATGCCGCTGGTGTTTGGTAGAGTTGAACTACGCTGAAAGCTAGGGGTGCGAACAAGGTGGCGTCCGAAAGCCACGGTCTTGAGGTGACCACGATGGTCCCTGAAAGGGGCGCGACCTTCGGTCCTACTTTGCTTTCAATAGGAGGCAGCGAACAAGTGCCCTTTCCTGGAACCCAGCTCTCCCCTTCCGGTCATGATGACGCTTCTTTGTGACGCAAGTTTCCGTACCGCCGTAGTTGCGAGTAAGGGGTTTACACGCACTACTTTCTCCTGGGTTCTCTGCATTTATCGAATGCCCCTAAGCTCGCAAAACGAATTTCAAAAAGGGAAGCAACATGCACTGCGAGCGCTTTTGTTTGGAAAGTTTCAGAGTAGTAATTATCATGCTATTGTTGGAAGGTAATTAGGTCTTTAAAGCGTCCCTCGTTCTGCCTTATCTTTCAGAGTGCATATTTCAGAAGTCGAGGGAAGGAGAGTACACCTTTGTATCGACGGGAAGTGACAACGTGTGTGCATTGTACGTGTCCGCCGACCCGGACTATGTCATCGAACTTCAAATTCTACGGTTCGACATAAGCTGTACGAAAGGAGGATTACTAACGGTAAGTCACCTCTGCTTTTACGTCACTAATACGCGAGGCGACCACAGGACGTGAGCAAGTATTTTGCATCGAAATGTGCAAAAGAAGCCATGACACCAGGAGAACACAACATTCATGTTCAAAGCTCTGATGTGTGATCGAAGGGAATGTTAATTGCTTTCGCTGTGCCTAGTGTGCATTGATGTCCCAATCTGTTTCAAATCTACTGCAGCGCGTGCGATTAACACCATCCTCTTGTGGAGGTAAAGTGAATAAAAACTTGAAAAGCGCTGTTTTGTAATAAAGAAAGAGGAAGGAAGGAAAAGGAAAACAAAGAAGGCGTAGAACTGCAAAGCGTGAACCGCAGGGAGGAAAACACTTCGAATTCTTTCCGAAGCGAATTCGGGACCGGACCTTTTTCGGCGAACGGAGTTTCATGCCGAAATCGGTCGGATCTGGCGAGGCCAGGATTTCTGTTCTGGAATCGGAGGTGTCGTCAACCGATGAAGTAACAAGCATTCAATGGTACCCAACCGGAAGGAGAACTATAGCAACAATGTCGTGGCAAAACGGCTAATTGACTGTTCCCGCCTCTGCGACATCTCCTCCTACGAGTATGGGATTATCTCATTGAGCTCGGTGGCTGAAAAGTGATGTACGCCGGGGTCAGAAGTCTTCGGCCGAAATTCGGCTTCCAATACACCGAAAAAAACTTCGGTCGCGACTTTGGTTAAGGCAGAATTCGGCTATTTTCTCGTACCGTGCGGCTTAGCCTTCAGTGCCGTAAGATGATCGATTTATAGCTTCGTCAAGTCGGAACTCGAGCAAGTTTATTAACGAAGGGGATTTCCGTTAAACGTCTTAGGTCCACGTAAACGTGGTTAGATTGCGAATTCGCCCCCTCTTCACTTGAACAAGTACATGAATAGCAAAGAAACACTTTGTAGATCAAGCAAACGACCAGTACGGCTTATTATCGTCGTAAAACGAGATAGCAGGAAACCAAAATAACACATTTTCCTTCTTTCGTTTCTGTACTAAGCCTTTCATAATACCTCTACTTTGTCCTTTCTTTATGTTATTGCCTGTCGTTTATAGCTGAAACAGAGCGGAAGAATGTAAAATAAATAAATAAATAAAACAGGCACACAAATTCCTTTGGCATCCCTGGAGACGTCGTTAGAAGGAACACGACATAACAGAATTCATACGGGGGGAAGGGGTTGGCCCTGAAAAATTGCTCCGCGATATATCCACAAGCGTCAGGTTTTTGGGGGTGCGGTTCAGCTTCAGTTCCTGTGCAAAAAAAAAGAAAAGAAAAACGATTGAAACCAGTTCACGGAAGCTAATTTTGACGAGTGAAAAGTGAGTTCACGAAGCTGAAAGTCAATTGACATGGACTGCAAGCTTAGTTAACAAGTTAGTTTTCTGTCACTTAAAGGGGCACTAAAATGCAAAAAATAAGTTCACTTCAAATTACGTTACACGCTATGTTAATTTTGGACTTTTTATCGTAATTCAAAACTCTGATTCCGTTGCGAAGGTACAATCAAAATTATATCGGACTCTTTCTTGCTTCGAACGCTAAGCAGAGAACGTTGCTTCAGCTCGTTCATCGGTGTTTTTAGTCCATGCTGCACGTGCACGTGCGTGCCACGCCATGCAGCAGTCCCGGTGGAAAACATAGTGCACGTTGCGAAGCGGACTGGCGTCGCTCTCCGAAGGTCGCGAAGATAAATGTTGTCAGTGGAACATTCGCGAGAACTGTTGTGGGCTACAATTCAGTGAATCGGTATTGGAAAATGCAGCAGTGCGCATCACGCCGCGAATATATACAATCAACAGGCCCAATCCACTGGCCCACGATACGCATGCGTAGAATGCGCGCGCTTCTCCTGCTGTCTCATTGGACGCCGCCAATCTTTGCCTCCTGGGGATCCCATCCGTTGCCGCCAAAGACAGATCTGTTTGCATCGCGTTTTTCTTCTAAACGGTAACGTCGTGTGACCTAATTTTGTTTGAATTGCACTGATTGAAACACGGACTTTCATTCGAGAGCAAGTTGTCTTTGCATTTCAGTGCCCCTTTTACAAGTAATTTGGCCTTATAGAATGCGAGCTCTACGAAAGGGACAGATAGTTTGTGTTCAACTGAGTAGTATCAGTAGGAAGCAATGAACATGGTTGCAATTAAGGGGGGCCTTGTCAGGACCCTGCGGGACTATAGGTCGTGGTCTTCAAATGCTTGTGAGTTCGTGAGACTGGCTTGCTCCAGATGCGATAATTCCTGGCTTTACGTTGCGACACAACCAGTATGATCTTGAGCACCCCGAAATTGCCCGCGCTGGATCACGTGACCGTTGCCACCCGAACATGAGTGCCAGGAATACAGCTGTTCTAGCCGCTCGGATCAGGCAAGCGACATCGCGGTCGCTCGTCTTCGGGTTTTGTCGTCTGCTAATCCACGTGAACTTCGACTGGCGGGCCAATGCGGGCACTCGCCGCCCTTGCAGTGCGGATGTGACGACACCGGATATAGTGGGACGACCCGCTGCCCGGTCGTACTGAAGCCGGGCAAAAAAAAGTGCCAGCTGGCAAATTCTGGGTGCTGGGGCACGAAAAAGCCTGGCAACATTTTGAAGTACATGTGTCAGAGGAACGCACTGGACCAAATGAAGTACTATAGGCTTTCCAATTTTACAAGAAATCTCTCTTACTGGTTGAGATTTTTTGTTTCAAGCGTTCTGCAGTTGGTGTTGCGTGTGTACGGTGCGCTAGAGAAATTCCACAGACACAACGTGCTCTTTAAAAATCCGTAGGACCGCACGTGCGAAAAACATCGCGGAAAAATTTTTCGTACTTCGACGGCGAACCAACTCGCCCTTTCTCAAAGTGTTTTCGGGAATTATAACCGCAAAGGAGTTTTTGTTGTTGTTGTTCTTGTTGTTCTTCTTCTTCTCCTAGTCCTTTCTCCATTGACTGTTCTTTAGGCACAAAATGCGCAGCTCACCTGCTACATTTGGAAAGTATACTAACTTCATACAGCGAATATTGCTTCTCATCCTCGGCTCTGAACGTCCCGCTCCGTAGATACGTCTATACGGCCCAAGCTGTGAGCAGGCATCAAACCTTTCGAATTGTTTTCCTAAGAGCACCATGGCACATTATTTGCTGGCAGCTACTCCCCTTATTGATGTCCCGGCGTTGGATTTGATGTCTCTCTTCCAGATATCGTGTTCCAATTTGTGTGACTTTGTTTCAATTGGCCTTTGCTGCATTTCCAGAAAGGTAATTGAGAATGCATACTTCCAGTATCGACGTTATCATCAAAGAAAACGAGGTGCCCGTGCTTCTAGATTCACAACACGAACAATATGCTTCGTAATTCTATACAGTACGGAGTACACGATAGAAATCATTACCTCTCAAAATCACAGGATATCCTTCAGAAGCGTAGCAAATAACATCCTGCGCGCTTGTTATCTAACACGTCGTGTATCATCTCCAGTTCTCAATTCTGATCCATTCGATGTCAAGTGCCGGGTCGATTACGCCCGTTCCTTTGTGATTGATTCTCATAAAAAAGATGCATTTATCAGTAGTACGCGCCGAGCATGTCTAGGAAAACGCGCCGCTACGCAATAGACACAGATATTCGAAAAAAAAAGTGTATTTATTTTTTGTCGAACAAACTCCTTCTGTCCATATATACACAGAAATGTATTACGTCGCTCTGACGTTATGTATACAATGATTAGTCATGCGCAGGCCGACTTGCTATTCCTTCACAAAATGAAAAAGAAGACGAGGAAAAGGGGTGGTGCGCACACACACACAAAAGAGGACCCAGAGGCTGGCTGAGAGGCCTGAGACATGAAGGAAGCGCAAGAGCGTGAGTCGTGACCGCCCACTTGGTTGTGCAGGACTGGGCCGAGCAGAGTGGCCAAAAAAGACGTTGGGTTAACCAAGTTGCTGTAAGTGGCGTTGGAGGACGAGTTGTTGAGGGAATTTGGACAAGGTCTTGTAAAAGGATTCCCAGTAGTGTTTAGACACTTTAGAGTAGGATAAATTCAAGATATGCTATATCAAAAATAACTTTTGAGCAGTCTTCTTAGCAGACTACGTATGTGCGGCTTTATGTTTGCAGACATAATACTGAAAAAAAAATAAAGAAAAGTACGTAGCAGCAACACGAAAACTCCTCAGTTCCATAACTGAGGTGTGTTTGAGGGTAACACCAACTGACGGTGGTGGTGGTGGTTGTGGTGGCGAAAGGGCTCGTCGTGGTCGGCCTCACAGAGGTGGACAACATCACGACTGACGCCCTGGGGGAATGTGCGTCCTGGGCCGACTTCTAAGGGAACTGTGCCGACATATATCTGACAGCGTCCGAGGAAAAACCCAGGAACAGCCCCAGACAGCACAGCCGGCAGCGGAATTCGAACCCGGGTACCTCCCAATCTCGACGTGACATGGCCAGCACACTAACCACTGAGCCAGTGAGCGAACTGACTGTTTTCATTGTCATACCTAAATTCAGGACATAAAAGTCACTAGAAGATGGCACATTTCATTTCTCAACCACACAAGTTTTAAAAATTTGTAGACCTGTGTTATGGTTCACGTGCAGTACCAGTATGATATTACGTCGACATCGCGCTCTCGTAAGCATATCAGCGCCTGGTTCAGAAAGAGACACATACGCACTTCACTCCTGACACATTCTCTATTACATTGTCATCTATGCACTCTCACATTCACACCCGTATGAACAAACTGAGTCAGGCTCTACTTAAGTAGATAGTAACGTCTCTGGGATAATTACTTTGGCGTTGGTGAGGCTTAAATGCTGTATCTGTCCTAATTTTCGATTCAGGCTCCAGAATTTGCGTTACTATCCATTCAGTGCCACCATTCCCGGTTTATGCGTCTGTGTGTGAACGTGAGAGTGCGTAAGAAATAATGTAGCAAGTGTGAATGTGAGTCCGTGTCGTTCTGAACGAGGCCTTGCCGTGCTGACGAGAGCTCGACGTCAGCGTATATAGTGTCCTATTGAGTACTTGACCGGCAATCAAAGAGGTGCAAGCTGGACTTCCACTAGCGTAATTCGCCTTCGCTGACCTTTCATCTGTAAGGATGAGGTTAGACGTGGGTTCTGAGGTTCGAGAGCGTTATCTAGGCATGAAGGCATGCTATAATGAAGATGCAACTTGTTTGAAAGGCGCTAAAATAAGACGTACTGTTAACGGCAGATAAATGGATGTTTCATGGCACACTATCAAAGAGGGAGCAGGAAGACGTCGGGGCAAAGCGAGAAAAGTCAAGCAAAGGTAACGCGTCACGACCTAGACGTGACTCTAGGTGTGAATGGTCACCATCAAGTACTGCAGTCCACGCTATCTAGCACTGGGGCTCGGTATTCCAGCGTTCATTGCCTCCATTGTCCATTGCGTCCATTGCATTGCATTACACGTCAATTGCCTACCTCGATGACAGATAACTGCACGTGATGGCATATTTCTAGTTATATACTTCTAGTGTTACTAAACTGACTACATGTAAAAAAACGGTATGCGTGTCACCCGTTGTCAATGGCACTGTAGCAAAAGGGTCTCCCCACTGGGACCATTGATTCGACCACTATATAGCCGAGGCAGCTTCAGAAAAACGTAACCTTAGGTCAAAAAGCGATATTGGTGGGATAACAGATCGAAACTTGTCCGCTGGAGTCTTCTTTACAGGTGCCAATAGCATGCCCTTCTTTTTCTCGCATTCTCCTTCCACGGTTTGTTTGTGGAAATTTATTATTAAACCGACACGCGATACTTCCGAAGGTAAAACCGAGCGACCTATTGGCTATACCATACAGTGTTATAGATACGGAATTCTAGATCTGGGTTCAAACCGGAATCAAAGCCTCATAAAGCCTCATAAAAGGCACGTGCATTCTATTTTCGATTGAGCAATGCCCAAATGGACTGCCCAGTGAATGGGTAAGATTTGTTCCACATGGCTCCCTGTACGTAAGCTACGCAATAAGCTGTCGGGCTGACCTTTCCACTTCATATCACCGCGTTTTTTTAAAGCAGCTTCCACTTTGTTGTTTGCATTTGTTAATAACATCTCGTGCTACACCACCAGGTAGTAATCGCATTACAGTTTTGTTCTCCATCTCTTTGTATTGACGAAATATGCAATTGTTGATCGTCATTTGCTCTGAGGGAGACATGCATGCTGCACTACAGCGATTACGTGATGTATTTCTAATAGTGGCCGATTCGAAGCCATTATTCCACCCCCGAAGCTATTCCTCTATCAGTTCCTCAGTCCGACTTAGTGGATATAGTGCAAGATTTTGCAAATCCAGACTGAAAAACGGTTTGATGTGACAGGGGAAATATAAATCCAGATTCAAAATGATTTGATCTGCTTTCACAAAATTAAACCCTTTGGCGATTTGAATCGGCTTTATTATAATTGATAAAATGAGGATATACGGCTGTTGGGATGAACGAGGAACACAATGCTTTTCGAAGCTTTATCACAAACAAGCCGGGGAACTGCCTCTATAATACAGGTACGCTCCCAAATAGATGTGTGTTACCACTAATTAAGAGAATCACTAATGGAAGTAGACCCTTTACCCTGGGAGCGAACCCATCTTCCTTCACGCCTGAATATACAGAAAATGAATTGGGCAGTAAGTAATTAATTGGACAATTAATAACGAAGCGAAGCAGAAATTACAAGTTCCCAAACACATAGGAAGAAGCTGTGTATAAAGAGGAAAACTCTTCTAGGAACACAAAAACAACAACAATAAACGAAAGAGAAGTGACGATGACATGGGACGTTTCCCTGTGATAGCCACAGTACCCTAGCCCACTTCACAGAGGTTAATATGAGAGGACCAATTGTGGTGAACGCGAAGCGACGACATGTCGCAGTTCTGTTTAGCTCTTCTATAGGAAGAAGCTATGGAACTTGATACGGTAAAAACGCAATGCGAAATCGTTCGATGTGTGATCTCAGACCTTGACCACGCATGCGCCTGGGTTGCGTGGTTGTAGAAGCTGTAGTAAAAAAAAGGTGTAGTCCACGTACCACGAACATAAGTATGAAACCTTATAGTACCCAATGGGCAAATTGGAAGCCAAAAACAACTTCTGGAGTAGCGGTCAATTGGTCGGAAAAGAACACTGTTGTAACAACGTTAGGAATATTATTTAAGCATAGTTCGAAGCATAATTTGCTAATATATTGCTATTAGGATTGTTATTATTACTTTTCACCATTACACTGCTCGTATACACACAACGACAGGGCTCCAATCGCTCAAGACGTGTGAAACGCAACAACCAATCAAGAATCTCATGTCAGGCATGCGTGGACGAAGCAGCTTGTGCGCAATTAGTTTTCAGCGTTAGCCGTCGCTCCGGAGCACCGTCATTGCCATTCCTTTTCCTGCTCATAGCATCCCAGTCAGTTCTCCCTCCATTCTGTCCTTTGACCGCATCCATAATCGCTTTTCCCGCTCAATTCTTTATTCCGTCATTTCGTTCATCTCTTCATCTCGTGGTGGTGGAGCTGAAAGAATTCGCCGCTCTCGGCGTCACTGCCTCATTTCTCATTTCGATTCTCATAGCCTCTAAGTGAACCCACACATCTCCATGACCAATTGTACTTGGGCAATGCGCCACCCATTTAAAGCAGAAGAAGAAGAAGGCTACCAGCGAGCTTTCCTATTTCGTGAGTCGAGGTGATGAGATACTCTGCGCGCAGAGCGCAGCATTAATTACACAAGTTGCTCTCATTTACGTGCACGCAATCATCATTAAGAGAGGGGGGCACTATACATAAACAAAGTTGCAATCAAGCGGCGAACGTTGCATGCACCGAGTTCAGCAGCGCCTACCTGAGGCACTCTTCTCAAATGTGATCTAATCAAAGAGTCATAATCCACGCATTTGTTGTTACACAGTTTGCACATAAAACTGCAGTCGCCGTGTAGAGCCGTCCTAAGACGCACGGATATGAATGCGCACGACAGCTGTTTCCGACAGCATGCGCTGCTAATACAACGAACATGCTAATGGCAGACCGTCCTCCTCGGAAATGGGGAAGGGTGTCGTGTGTGTTGCGGTACTGTACGAATTACTCGCGCGCAATGTCTTAGTATACGGGTCTGCAGTAGATCGCTACTGTGGTACTCACGGGAATGCAGAAGCGAGCAGTCGGATAACAGTCTCGGACTACAGTGATCGCACCTCTCGGATATGGTCACATAAGAAGTGGTGTCAGTGCGTTCAATCTAGGACTGTCATGGTGCAATGAGCCTTTTCAGTTTACCAGATCGCCGCTCCAGACACTTCGTATCTCTGATACACTGGCTTTGTCTCGGAGTGGCCTTCTCTGAAGACTATGGATTGGATTGGATTGGAACGAAAAATGACGTGGAGACTGTGGCTCCACAGATGGAACCGGCTACTCCAGCGCACTTGTTCCTCTAGAATGCAGTTAATGTCGCAGACCACCTGGGGTTGGCGGGGATGATGATGTGATGGCACCATAATGAGTGTATGGAAGCTAAAAAAACATATATGATGAGTGGAGTAGCTCGGTCCACAGACTTGAGCTGACACCTTGTGTCAAAACTGCACGATCATACGCTTTAACTGTGTTCTGTTGGCAGAGATCCTGCATGTGATCTGTATCGCAGCACAGCATCGGGTGAAGAACATTACCTAGGTACAGTTCACGTTGGCATCAATGCTGAATCCCTTGCACAATATAATGCATCACCGTCAAACACTATTCTCATTCCACCTCTTTCTAAGGCACACTGGACTCTTCCAAATGCTTTATATTAACTTGACTCGAACCATACTGTGACTTTTATGCCTTGTGCGATGGCGTTACCTTGTCACAAAGGGTTCATGCGCTGGCTGTTGGGTGGGTGCTGTATGTTACTCGATGCACGTAACTTTGTTATACCAAGGACTTAGGTAATGATTCAACCGTCACCTCAGCATTTCTTATCTCATCATGACCACGGAGCCACAAGGTATAGGGAACCACGGCAAATTTTCTCATTAATCGTCACTACCTTTCGTTCATTATCGTTCATACATTTCGTTCATTATCATCATCGGATTATCCTCTTCCACGCTGTGACTGGGAGGTGACGCGGGTTTGCATCCCGGCACCGACTGTGCTGTCTGATGTTTTCAGTGGGTTTTCCAACAGACTTTCCGGACGAATGTCGGCACAGTTCTTCCTGAAGTCGTCCCAGGACGCATACTAGCCCTCCTGTCCCCCACTCCTTCCTGCTGTTCTCTCTCCGCCCTTCCACGTCTGTACTCCGCTCATAGCCACTGTTGCTGCGCGGTGCTAACAAGGAATTTAGAAAAATCATGTAGGTCTATTTCTACATGTTTTCACGTTCACCTTGCAACATGCGTTGGGCAACGAGCAACAGATGTACAAAAGTAATTATACGAGACGAGACAGGAGTGGGTTAGTGGTTAGGATACCCGATTTCAGTTACCTTTTTGAACGCTTACAACTAAAAATGAAAATCCTAAGACGTTAAACTACTTTCGTGGTTGCTGTAGTTGTCCAGATAAACGAGAAATGCATGAAGTGACAATGAATGAGGAAATTTCGCCACTTAATTTGTGATTTACTGCTCCTGGGGACACCGGTCACAGGGTATTGCATGAAACGCTGAGGCAATGGGTAAATAACGGCCGATGCCATCGATTTGACAAAGTTGCGTATGCTGAATACCATTCACAGCGCAAGCCCAACAGTTGCATGAATACCTCATGACCTGGTAATCCAGGTAGTTATCCAAAATATAGGCCGTAGGGACCTATTCTCATATACAGCGCTTTGCTCAACAGCGCTAGAAAACAGCGCTGTTTCTTTTTTTTTATCCTCTGTGCTATGACGTAACGTGACGTCATAGTGTGAGGTGGCAAGGTGCCCCAGCACAAAGAAGGAGATATAAAAAAGGGAAAAGAAAAGAAACACATTCACAACAGGCTTTCCTTCATAGAGTCCAGTAGAATATTTGGGTTTATCGCCGTGTCGACACCCTGGCCGTTGGGGCAAATTAGGGGTTGCAGTAAGGGTACCCGGTGGCCCAGGTCATCTTTTCCATTAGAAGACTTCTTCCATATTCGTATTTTTTTGCACTGCTATAGACCGCTGGAATAACAGCGCTCGTCAGAGTTGAGCTCCTGTCAGCTTTTTCTACCGCTGGTTTGTGATGCCCAACCAAGAGGCTGTTTTACCCGTGTCGTCGGGGAAGCTTTGGAATTTATCTTTCTGGTTTTGCGGTGTTGGGTTGGTGTCGTCGTGAACAGTAGCATGGCGTCCAATTTTCCGTTTGCCCACCTTACTGACCTTCCGCGTCCGCTTATAGCCTGCGGGAATCAAGAATCAACACAAGACGAAACGGTGCTGCGTCACGTCACCAATGGAGTTTCGCGAGACTTGAGCTGCAGAGCCGGCCGAGCGCTGTGCTTTCCAATTTCCAAGTGAGAACACGGAGGTAGAAAACAGCTTGTGATTTCCAGCGCTCTCAAGCAAAGCGCTGTTTGTAAGAACAGGCCCTATCAATCAATACAAAGGAGTGCAGTTGCAGGAGAAATGACATGCCCTTTCCTCGTCACCTCACATGACAGCTGGAATGGGGTAGAAATTGTGGCGTTGAAACACGCCACACACCATCAGAATAATGTTAATGTTATTTTTAGCGTTCGAAAGGGTAAACACGACGTGATAAATCGACGCGGGCGATCCAGCGGCGCTGAGTGTGTTGTGCACAACACCGAGGAGGCCACAATGGCAATGTACATCGCCGGCACTGTTTTCAGTTTTCGAGGAGCGGTCTGCAGGTATAGCACGTTACATCGAAAGCGAAGAGCGACGGTTCTTTTTTTGGTTTCGTTTTTTTTTTCTTTTCTTCTTTCATGCCTTATGCTATATCTCCCGAGCACAAGGGGTCGCCCTCATTTATATTCAAGGACCATTTGTCGTACGTATCATGACGTTTAGGGGGCGTTATTGACGGGAAAATGCGGTTGTTTGTCATTTTATGCGTAAGAAATTACTCGTGCTAGCTTCTTCGCCAACATGTATCATGTGTTTCTCTGCACAAATAATGTGTTTTGCATGTGCAAAGTATTCTGTTTGAAGACTAAGAATAATTTTGACGATTAAGGTTAGAGATTATCAAACGCCCTGGGCATCTGCGGAATGTGGAAGTAAAAATATGCTGGAAAATGGCGAGCGAACAGAAGCTCATCATCATCGTGCCACCATTAGATGTAGAACCAATACGAAGAGTCATTTCGTTCCGTGGGAGAATTTATGAGAATTAGTCGTCTTCCTGAATTACTTTCGGAATATTCCGCGTTCTCGTTAACACCCATACAGTCTTCATCAGCATCATTTTAATTGCTTATTTTATCTACTTTTACTTTCCACCGACGTTTAATCGTGTTAATTTATTGTCAAAATAACTGCTTTGCCAGCTACAAGACGACGATGGATGGACGGATGAATATCATTTTTCCTTTTGGAACAGGCGGTAGCGTACTACTACGCTTGGGGCGCTACCTGCAGGACCCTAAATGTGCTATCGCGAATCACGGGAAATTCGTTTGCATAGCGTATACATAGCATCTAGTGTCGCGCGTGAATCGGTGGGGCATTTTATAACAAATGGTTTCATACCGGGTGTTGTTTTTTTCTTTTTTCTTTCTTTTTTTGTATCCGTTACAGATTCTTTTAAAAAGAGCCGTGAGCGCAGCACGGATGTCATTTTTGCGGACGGGTTACGCGGAAAGGTGGACGCCCTGTGGGAAAGGACTAATTACCTAAGGTTCACTAATTAAATTGTTAATTAGATGTGCTGGCGAAAATGTGACACAGCAGAATTGGAAGCGACCATTATTTGAATCTACCCACTTTTGTAAAAAAAAAAAAAATCCAGGAACGTACAGGGTGTGTGCAGAAAAACATGACCCGCATTTTTACATGTAACTCGTTGTCTACTTAGCCGAGGAACTTCCGGTGGCGCACGACGGCGCATTTATGCGTGCGAAATCTGTACAAAAATTGTGGAAGCCATACCCAGCTTAAAAAATAAACGGAACAACGAAAACGTCGGCTTCCGTGCATCGGAATAGGGCAACATGGTGGACAATAGGGTGTATGTGAAAGGGCAACGTGGTGCACGTAGGAGAGTTGTGTTCAAGTACCGCTAGGGGAGCTATCGGTGCATAAATCGAAACGATGTCCCACATGGACACATGGATGCTCATCGGCAGTACCCCTAGCGGTGCCTGCACATAACTCTCATGAGACCGAAATGCACTACCATGCACTGTCATGACCGCCCTATTCTAATGCATGGAAGCCCATGTTTTCGCGCTCTGTTTATTTTTTTACACTGAGTATGGCTTCCAGGATTTTTTTGTAGCTTTCGCACGCATAAATACGCCGTCGTGCGCCACCGGAAGTTCCTCGGCTAAGTAGACAAAGAATTACATGAAAAAATGCGGTTCATGTTTTTCTGCACACACCCTGTACTTTGAGATATAAATCGCCGAACTTTGGTAAGCATATGAGGCGAAGCCAGAACTACGCATATCTCGAACACAAAAAGAAGGAAATGGCCATTCGCGTCGGGAGGCCACGTGTGTTCTAGCCATCGAGCTGGTTGGAATAAACGCTTATCTGTTGGTCAGATAGACCGCTTTCCAGCCTGGATAAGCTGAAGCGATGTCGTTCTTATTGTGAAGGGGCTCATTATTTCATTTCGCACATCACCACCAGCACTAGGGTAGAGTATCGTCCCTCGCGTTGAATGATTTTTTAAATACCATGTTAGTGCCGCGAAGCAACTGTGGCTATGACGGCGTATAGACGCCAACAGATGGCGAGAGGACAGAAGGCAGGAGTGGGGAACAGGGCAGTTAGTTCGCGTCCGTCCTTTGCCGACTTCAGGGGGAACTGTGCAGACTTTCCCCCTGAAAAGTGTGCCGGAAAACCCAAGGAAAACCTCGGACAGCACCGATGGTGCCAGGATTCGAACCCGTGTCCACCTCACAGGCTCGGCGTGGAAAGCGATCATCCTAAACGCTACGCCACGCGAGCAGGTTCCGCGTCTTTTGCAGACCAAAGTTTGACAATTTATACCTCAAAGTAGGTACTCGTTGAAGGGTTTTTGAGAAAGAGCGTCTATTCAAATTAAGGTCACTCCCAATTCTGATGTCTCGCATTTTCGCAAAAAAAATCCAATTAAAAGGTTAACTAATGAATTTTGGGCAATCATACTCGTCCGGTAGTTACATGCGCTTCCCCACAGGACGCCCGCGCTGCAGCGTAACCTATCCGCTCAAAATGCCTTCAGTGTTTATTTTAAATCTAACAAGGAAAACAAAAAAAGACACCTTGCTTTTGACATTACGTGAGACATTTCCTGTATTTGCTTCGCAGCGTCACTTCTTGGGCAAAGTTAATATTGCTCTGGTACGTCGGACTGCATCGTCGATGCTGTACGAAGAGTAAATTACAATGCATGCATTTCTGATGCGCTGATTTCGTGTAGAAAGCGTGGACGCGAGTTCGGTCTTTTCCCATTCTCAGATTGTAATTCATTAGTGATTCAAGCTGCAAGTTCAGAATGCTCGACTGGTCCGTACTCCACAATGCCCAACATTATAAGAAAGGAATGCAATTTCTGCTCATGTGTTCCTGAAACCTATACAAGGTACGTTTGGCTGCTATGACCCTGGGAACGCCACTCCCATAGTGCACCGGGCCACACCGCGCAGCGTCTGGAGATTTTCGCCAGTGATTCATTGTGTCATCTACGGACTATGTTATTGATGCACAGGGTGTCTTCAGTAACCACGTAAAAAATATAAAAACAGCACGCAACGGGAAAATATTCGATCAACGACACACTACGACGATCTCTGATGTACTTTTGTCACCTGATACTTTATCATATTTTAATTTCTTGGATAAGCTCCGAAATGTGCGAATTCGAAGTGACATCTGTTGAATGATGCCAGCTGATAGCAGTCTGTCTTTAGTTGCCACATCCACTACAACGTGTCAAAAAGAGAAATCACATGTCGGATTTGCTCCCAACGTATCAATGATATGTTGCTTACTACAATGATAATAGCTAGCTAAACAAAAGTTGTGAAAACCGCCGTTTCCAGACGCGCAAATTGTAGCCCGCCCTCAGTTCCCCCTGCAACAAGCAACGCGATGATGTCACGAGTATGCCCCTTCGGATTCCTCTTTTCGATGCTTCTGCTGACAACGCCAGCAAGGTTTCTTCGCCACTCTTGTTTGCTTCGTCGCCTGATTGGCATTCTGTGCACCTCTCCACGAGCGACGACGTGTACCTTTTTCTTCTTTCTAGTGGACGACTCTCGAAAGCGCTGAAAAAGGTCTGCGGGACACGTTCAGACATCATTTCAAGGGAACGTCACTTCCGGAAAGAGTGCAATAAGTGAACGTCACTTCCGGAAAGAGTGCAATAAGTGGAGCGAGCAACCATCGTAGTTTTCGGCCGAACTTCGGTGTCCGATTTGCTGGCGTCCGGCGGTGCACGGTAAAAAGTTCCATCACGATTTCGGTTCGGCAGGAATTCGGCTCGTTTTTCGTGCCATGCGCTTCAGCCTTTAGATATTCAAGTCCAAGAAAATCACTGAAAAGAGGGCACAGTTCATTCCTAGTGGGCAATGACAGACCAAGTTTTCCTGAGCACCGAAGGAAGCAGTGTCAAAGTTGCTCCAAACATTCGAATTCCAACTCAAATTCTTGCTTCAACAAGGAAAGTCTGGTACTGGGCAAACGGCATTTGTATCATTTACTGGAACTCAATACAGAATAGCGCTGACGACATAATCAGGCAGGTCTACGTACACGAGATCACGAACGTGAGTAAGACACCAGCATGGATATATTCCACCAGCCGGTCAGGGAGAAATGGTCAGCATGCCTTCCAAAGGACTGCAGCTTCACCGAAGTACACTTCCAGCACATTTCAATCACTATGCCATGTAAATGTGGGTTTGTTTTTAGCTGGAGATTTAAGGACATTTCTTATTTCGAGAAAAGGAGAGGGGGGCGACATCAAATGTTGCCACTTACCGCATTAATTAGATCGGCATCACCATCGTCATGAATAAAGCATTCCAGAACTGGCAGTGGTCTGACTAGGGCACAACACTAACGCAGTCCACATTCAAAAACCACGATCTGACAAAAATGTCCAGCAAAAGCACCATACAAGAAGTTGTTAAATCTAGCTTTAAGGCGAGGGTAACGAAAGCCCAAGATGTGGGAACAGTATATCGCTGAGTATCACATAGTTTCGCTTGGTAGCGTTGGTGGTGGCGTGAAGCGTAGTTCCCCCAGCGATAGGGCTGGGCGGACTGGTAAAAAATGTTTTACGAGCGAAATTTGGTGGCGAAGAAGTGTGTCATCTGTTCCGTACCTCTCCTGTTCGTGCACGGAGTTGAAGCACACTGCACTATAAAGCCGTTGTAGAAATAGGATGAAGTCTGCACGAGGCTAAGTATCCTTTCAACCAGTATTGAGACGAGCGGTCACCGGGTCTAGCTTCCCTGTTGGAACAGGTGTATCCTGCTTCTACTCGACAAAAGGGATGTGCATTTCATATAGGTTGCATATGCTGACACGGGTACATACAATTTATAATGGGCTTATTATTTAGCTCTCACACAAAAATGGAATAAGGCACGGTTTACTACCACAGAAATATGTCGCCGTTGCTCAGCATAGACTGAATATATTCTCTCGGTTTGCAACTGCCAATCCACAATTTTCTCCCTATCCATCACGGATGCATGTTGCGAATATCTGACGCACGATCACGTGTGTCACGCTCCTCGCTACTAAGAAAGACTCGCAAGATTTCTCAAGACAGGCTACCTGCGGCTCAGTGAAATCTCACTGCGCGACTTCGTTCGCTCCATATCGTCAGGGAGCGCTTGAGAACCCTTATTCGAGCTTTGGTGACCACTGGCCATGTAACTCTCATTAGATGACGTCAGTCGTCGCTGCTGCTGCGCCTGATTATTCTGCCTCCTTGAGAATCCAGGAACAGCTAAACGTTCATATTCGTTGACGTCTTGGGGCACGAACGAAGATGCTGAACGAGAGGTCCTCGTATCCGTGTTCTTTCTCCTAGCCTGGTCCCTAATTTCTGAAACGTTATACGTCTCCTTGCGGAAATTATCCTCATGGCGTAGTTGGAACGCATTTGCTCCTGGAGCCATATCGTTGTCTGGTGGAGAATCATACGGTGTGTCCACTGCTACATAGCCGTCAACAGCAGGGTCAACGTACGCTTGCACGCTGCACTTGGATTTCCCTTTACTGTCTTGCTTGAACTGCAAATCTAGGCGCATCTGAGATGATGAACTGTGGGCCTCGTCCTGGGCTATGTCTTCCTCCTGCTGCTGCTGCTTCAGCTGTTCCGATTGCTGCCATTCTGAACCCCCACTGCTCTTTTGAAGGCTGGTGTCTCTTCTACCTGCGACCAAACGAAATGTGATGTGCTAGTAATTATTGTTCCCTCGCAATGTGATATCCGCTCCCCGCGCGTCGTTGGACCATCTCGTCCTGAAAAAGGAGGAACCTTCGCCGCAACGTTTTCCCATAAAGCAACATTTAGTTGCAGAGCAGCTCACCACCATTACTACTAACCGCTACGGCTACCGCTTAATACTTAAGCACCAACAACCGAGCAGGGGAATGAAACGACGAGACAAGCAGATCGATGAGTCAGCCGAGGAAAGGTAGGTGCAATCTGCGTCCGGTAACAGAATAACTACGGCACGCCGTTCGATGTCGTGCGCACTTTAGTCGCGTGATTATCATCATTAACCTCTCTTGACGTTTTGGACAGTTTATGCGATTAAGTATTTCTGCAAAAACCAACTAATCTAGTACTGTGCACACATTAACACATTCTCACCTCACTTTCGAATCTACAGTGAATGAACGCTGCAGCCGTATATGCTTGTACTAAAAATTTACGTGTCTGTCCCTTTTCTCATATAAGGAACCTTATCCGGATTATATCTGTCATAATGGGGTCAATCTGTGTCACCGTTTTGCCTGCCGAGCACGCGAGAGAGTGCTTCGTTGCAGAGACAACTCAAAACGACATGCTCTCGGAAGCCACGCCCGGAACGACAGCTGTAAAGCATCGAGCAAATAATACCCCAGTCAGACGGACTAATTTAGTGTCACTTTCAGCGAGTGACACTTGCACTTAGTGTCATTCCTATGCTGTCACCCGACATCTTTTAGTGACACTGTGCAGAAAGTGCACTAACGATTTAGTGAGTTCCCCAAACTCACTTCACTTGTCTTCGGCGGACAAAGCCTGTAGCCTAGACGGCATGCTTTGTGGCACAGGTAAAAATATTGAGAAAATGCGAGGGGTCCCGACATCACAATATTTTTAAACAAGTATTTTCAACGGCGTGTTTATTTCATTTAAGTACAGTGTCAGACGGTGCAAAAAAACAAAAACAAAAAAAACATGTCATTACTCTCGTTAACAGCCTGTGAGAACTTCGCGTTCTCAGCAATCCAGCAGCGGCTATTTTTGTTGTGGCACATGTTTGAGGCTAATTTGTTTAATGTTGGAAGAAAATTAACAGGAAGTGTTTCTAAATCAAAGAAAACATTCCGAGGAAGGTATTGTGACGCACGCCTGGAAATTTTGCCGCTGTTTATTCTTATTTATCGTAATTGCCATCACTGCATAAGTGACACACACTTAAGCCGTGTAGCAAGCACGTAGTGAAAGTGACATTCGCTGGTTGGAGTGCACTACGTGAAAATGACACTAAATCATCCCGTGTGACAGGAGTATAACGCAGCATACTACAACCGTACATAAATACATAAAACTGTCAATGGTACGCCAATACTCTGCCCCTGGAGTATCCGATTTTCAACTATCTCTAACTGTTGCATCAACGAACGTAGTACATGGGGAAGTAACTATACGCACAGTAGGAGTAGCATGTTGCTGAGTAATAAGAGCCCGCAGTTAGTGTGTTGCGGAACCCCGGATTCAATCGCTGTAACGCAGCCCTTGTACAAACCGTTATTCTTTCCTTACCCCTCCCTCTCTTGCGCTTCATGCCAGATCTTATATCCAGGAGCTCCTTGGACATGACTTCTACGTCTCTCAGCTTCCTTTCGTATTCTTCCGAGCGGAGCTCAGCCTCTTCTTTCGCCCTCTTCGCTTCTTCCTCTAACTGCAGGAGCTTTAGACGCCTTTGTTCTTCTTCTTCCTCTCTCTTCCTTCTCATTTCTTGTTCTTGGAACTTGATCTGGAACGCACGTTGAAGCTCCGCCTCATCAGGCTTCGCTACAAACGACCACTTTCGAAAGCTGGAGTCGTTCCTGGAACTGGTTTGTGTTCCAGTCTCCACCGGCTTCATTCGTGCCCTGAACGCAGCCTCTCTCAGCCCTTCGTCATGAACGTCGTCGCCGTTGAGCTCTTTCATCGCCCGGTACCGGACTTGTGAATGAAAGTAACGCATACAACATAAGACGCAGAGAAAGGCGAGTATCATACCGATTAGCATGGCGGCGAGAAATAAGAATATGACGAGGGGAGTCCAGTGGTTCTCAGGAACTGGCTGGTGCAGAGTTTCGACCAAGATTTCGTCGTACAGAGACCTGTTGTGGTGACGTCGTCTCTTGGGGGCGCTCGGTTCCTCCAGCGCGGCCAGTCCGAACGGTGAAGGAGGTAAGAATCGAAAAATGGCTGTTGCCACACTACCATTCGGGACCAGTGCGTCGGCACAGGAAAGCAGTAAGAGTGTCGCCGCCGCCATTCCATCCCGTTCGTGGAGACGGCACGCACTGCCTACGGGCACGTGCCTTGCACTATACGTCCAGCTACGTCTGCCAAAACGCTTTTGCTGATTTGCTTCGATTCGACATTCGACGATATATTTTGTTGTGCTGAATGTCATTTTCTGAAGTATAATTTTTTTCTATTCGCGAACTCCTCGAGCATTTCACGTTTATGTGACCGTTCTGCTAGATTATATAAGATTTGTGGTTGTACAAACATAGGATCACGGCAAGGAAGTAATTGTGTTTCGCACAACGATCTTTCGAAGGACGGTTATTTATTGTACGTTTTTGACGATGGCAGATGCCTTGCAGTAGGAACTGTAGCACAAGTAACGCTGCTGGAAATCAGCATGAAGAACAAATTCTGTGTACTTTCGTTTATTATTTATGTAGTGTTATGTTCCAAGTACGGTTCTTGCCTTGGGATTTTCAATAAATCCGCTTCCACACACGGTTCGTCGGCAAAATACAAAGTACAAAGGTAGTGAACGCGCTATACTTCTGCCTCGACAGAAAGCCTGCCTGCGATTGCTGCTTCCTGTTTTCGCTGGTGTCTTTGTCCTTGGGTCCGGGAAATGTCAGTTCCGGTTTAGCCCCAGACAATTTTGCACACAACACTGGTGCAATTAAGTTGACATGTTGAAAACGAGTTAAACTCGATTGGAGTTTTCAGTTCAGTTTTCATCGGATGTAGTTCCGTACAGGGACCACTGGCTTTTTTTAAAGAACAAGGAATAAAAACAAAAATCAAACGCTTTTACGTGAAAGAGGAGATAATTGGTAACGAAATTAAACAGGAATGACTCTCGTATATTGCGTGAAACGTATAAAAATTTAATTTTATCGCCCGTTTCTGGAAGGCGATCCGCCATCCTTACTGAGGACCTTCTGATCTAACCCGAGGCACAGTCTCGACGCCCGCACCGCCTAGTGCGTGCCTGGGGGGGGGGGGGGCGCCCACCTGACCTACCCCCAATTTGTAGAACCTAACCTAGACTAACCTCACTAAAGTGAGGTGATTTAGCCCAATTCAACGACCCTACATTTTGCAAGATGACGAGTCTCGAGTCCGTTAGGCTTAGCACTCCCGTGTTCCTCCTGCGCTAAAAGTGAATCAGATGGGGTTGTTGAAATGCATATAAAAAAAGTTCGTCCACAGAATTTTATAATTCTTACATTTTTAGATTCAGTATATGACCTTCTTCCACTTCTATGCAATATTTACCTTCCTAACTCTTTCACTAATATTTAAAAACGAGTGGTCCCGATATGGAACTACACCCGTTTTCTTCATCATCAACATCATCACGGGTCTCACTGTGTCAGCCTGAACAACACCGAGCAGCCCGCCCCAGGCCAGCCTTTCTCTGGGTTTAATCACCAGACGGAAGGACGTGACCTGCTTCACGGGGTCCTCACATGTGTGTGTCTCAATCCTGATTCTTCGCCAATAGTTATTGTGGTCTTCTCGAAGTAGGTTCTCATAGCATCCCTGCTCCGCACAGCATTTCAGCCATGACCTGACCCACCATCTTCGTTGCCGTTGTTCCTTGTTGTTGTCGTCCCTCGTTTCTGACTTGTACAGCTCAAGTTCTGCCAAAATGTCACCATCACCGCTGCCCATAGAATCATCAGCCGCGCAGCACGCCAGTATCGTCAGTGCGTCCTCCATGATAAATTGTTGCGCGCGTTTTCACGAGAGCTCGTGCTGTGCTGTGTGAACAAGTTGCAAAGCACCGGCAGAACATGAAATGTTTTGCGAGCCAATGTTCGCTAGCACTGTTGCTGCTCTGCGTTTCTCGCTTTCCCAGCGTGATAAGACCACGAAAAAATGCAACACATCTGCGCGGACGTGTTTTTCATCGCGTGTTCTACTGTTGTCCGCCATGTGTGAGTAGTAGAACTCCGAACCCCGCAAAGTCGCTTGTCAGACGAAAGGGACCTTATAAATTGGGGAGTCGCAGTTTATGTATGTTGACATACGTTGAAAGGAACGCGTCAGGATGAAAAACAACATGTACTACATCATTCTAGAAGTACCGCATACTGCCGGATGTGGCGGGCGGGCGATTACTAATAAAAAGTGACCCTCCAAATTGTGAGTACCCGCCCGCCCTTTGTCACACTTGACTTGATTACTTGATTCATGGACCTTCTCTTCGAGGCGATGACGTGGCACTATTTGGCCCTAGTTGCTGTTGTGCCATCAGGCACCAAATCACCAAACCCCTTCGAGGTACCCTTCATATATCTCGCCTGAACGTTCGCTTCACCAGCATTTCACCGACTTCACCGACTTTTGTCATCGTCATCGCGGCGCGCTACACGAGCGTGTCTGTTCGGTGCTAAGTCGGTTTCGCTAGGCCCATCAGTTGGCTCATCGGCTCTGGCCGAATAAGTACGTTGCCCTGGAGCGCCCATCTCCTTTTCTGAGCCACAGCCCATGTCTGCCCGTCTCCTTCCGGTGGACGCAATGTCTTTCACCCAGTTTCTTTAAAATACGAGACAAAATGGAGTGATGAAAAAAAAAAAAAAGAACAACATCCATCTCTCTACATCCAGAACCGACTAGACTTTCCCTGCCAGTTCATAAGCGGAATCACGGGTCTTGAACGGCAGATTTTTACAGCGGCAGCTGTTAACGGGAAGATCTCGGGATATCGCCTGCGGCTGTATCACAAAGCCATCGGTTTCGGTGATGCAAAGCAAGTTAAAATAATCTAAAGCTAAGAAAAGCAGTCTTGACGTACTCACAGATGGTATACGTTGTCACGGAAAGTGTCCCGATTTTTCAGCTCTCCTCCTCTCCCGCTTTTGTCCCGATATCAGTCATATTTTTGTCCCGCTGATCCCTGGTCTACACCAGACATGTAGGTATTTGGAGTATCATCCTCCAAATACTGTATCCTAAATACTTTTGTTGGTATTTACGTATCTTATTCAGTACTTTTACAGAAAGGTATTTTGTACTCTATTTCAAACACTCTTTTTGTTTTTCGTATTTGCTACTGAATGCTCAAATTACTTTTATCCTTTCGGGGAATATGCGGGACTCGTTTGACTTTCATGGGGCCATTGGCAAATATTGACGTTTCATTACAATACCTCCGTTTGCCAACCACGCGCCACGTGTCGTGCGACGACCACGGGGAAGACGGGCGAACAGGGCTGGTTAGCAACTTGCTTGTTACAATTCCAGAAAAAGGGCAACTGAGCCGAGGCAAACTAGGGTGACATATAGGATACGAAGTT
This sequence comes from Ornithodoros turicata, assembly GCF_037126465.1. Classification (NCBI taxonomy): domain Eukaryota; kingdom Metazoa; phylum Arthropoda; class Arachnida; order Ixodida; family Argasidae; genus Ornithodoros; species Ornithodoros turicata. The sequence goes on along the minus strand of NC_088202.1, from coordinate 135,132,738 downwards.
GTAAACGAAGGGTTACAAAGGAAGGCCATCGCCCCTGGAACATTTTGTCATTGAGTTCAGCTTGCTTCTGAGAAGGTCGGCCGCGGCCTTGCTGAGGATTTATGCGGATCTTCAGTGCTGGGTCCGTGGACGGCTTTCTCTATCTCTACGGCCATCTCTATACGTAAGTGTCTTCGTGAGGAGGATGACACCACGAATGGAGCAGATAATTGGCATGTTCTCGGTGGTCACAAAGGAATCCTTTTTTTTCTTTTTTTGAGTTACCACCGACACCAACTGACCGTTTACCGACGTCAACTTCGCAATGCAGTTGCTATTAAGAGCGAATGACGACTACGTCTAATTTCACAACCTAAATATTTGCATTTAATTCTGACTCTAGTATTTTGAATGCATCTTAAATACTTTTTAAGTATTTCCTACTCTACTCTAAATAGATAAATTTTATGAGTATTTAGACTGTATTTTAATTACTTTACGATCGCAGTATTTAGTATCTTATTTCAAATACGTTTTTCGAGTATCTTGTACATGTCTGCTCTACACATCACCACTCACATCACAGATCACAAGGCGGTACTCGTCACTCTGAAGCAGGGTGTCGAACCGAAACGTTTTTCGTTCCGGTTTTCGTTGTCACATAAACGGTCCGGTACCGGTTCTGCTCCGGAGCAAAAAACAAAAAACAAAGGGTTCATACCGGTTTTACCCGGTTCCGCTTCTGCTGGGCATATTCATTCACAGAAGAAAACAATATCAATGTTGCAAAATGTAAACCCGTTTATTCCCCACTAGTGATGGGCGATAGTCATCCAAACACTATCGATAGTACTATCGGTGGTCGAGATGACTACTCATTTGAGTATCGATAGTTTCACCTATCGATAGTAAGCTGGTCACAGTCCAAACCCGCGTGCTGCAAAAATGTAGAAGTCACTGCTTCGAGTTGTTTATCAATCTAATCGAATACCCTTATTTATAGTTGCACAGTAGATATCATTCAAATAGTTTCGCACCGTTAGCATTAAAAAAAAAAAGAAAAAAAAAGAAAGAAACGATTACCTGCAACAGAGGAGCTGTTCCGAAAAACGGACGGGAACTTCTGTTCTGCTAAAACCAACAAAGCAGAAAAAGAGATGCGTATGGTTAATATTATTCAGAGTAGCCGCATACGCTGTCAAACTGTAACTAGCTGATGTTGCTGCCACAGTAATACGGGTTTGTGACAATTAAGGACCATTAATTTCTCCCCAGAAATGCCAACTTTATGGCAGTGTGTAGGTGTATACTCGGATATTTCATATTTCATGAACTTCATATTTTATTTCCCATGATCATATTTCTTTTCTTTTTTTCCTAATCATCAGGTGAGGTAATCATCAGGTGAGGTAATGATGAGGTAATCATCAATCACGAGCGAAACGCGATCGTCGAACTGCATGTGAAAAACGAGAATTCAGCGGGTTTTGTTTCCGATGGAAATACGTTCACTTTTAAATTGCGAGTGACTAAACGATAGTGTGCATGAGTGAAACGCGAACTCATATGTTGTTTTTCTAAAAGAAACCTGAGTAATTTTTTAAGTTCGTAGTCACCAAACTATTGAGAGTTCGCAGTAGTAAAGCGCGAAACCAGAAAGTTTTGTTTGTTTTAGAGAAGAAAGTTTTAGTTCGCGCCCCATCCGAATGTCCGTTGCTGCTTCCTAGCCAGCAAGCACCACCGCACGAGTGCGACGCAAATTGAGGAACACCTTCACTCACAAACGCGGTCGACGGCTCCGTTTTCTTTTCTTCGTGTCCTGTCCACAAAAGAGGCGCAACTTCGCACGCGCTTGCCCTCGCGGATACGTAAGTGTATTCAACTTCGCTGCTCTCAAACAAGGGACGCGTTGCGCGACATTATCGATAGAGGAGCCGTTACGCAGCCCCCTTGGGTCGCTGTTTAGTTGAGAGTTTGGCCGGATGAAATTAAAACGAACACTACAGCACATTGGCAGAGAGTCACAACCGGTCACATGTACCTCTAAGTCTATGTGCGCGAACCATAAAACTTTACAAAGGAAGCCTAATGGTCATAGTATACAGACATACATTCCACCGTAACCGTAACCCTCGTAAAGTATCCATGACATGACTTCAGAACACACGACGTCAGTTTCATTCACCTATTCGTAGTCCAAACCGGCGAAGTTTTTTCTTGGACCGAAAACCGTTAAATACATTTTTCGGTTTCCCTCCTGAGCGAAAAAAAAAAACGTATACGGTTTCGATTCCGTTCTGGTTCGCACCAAAAGAGCGTTTTTCTTCGGTTTTCGGTTCTGGTTTTCGGTTCACTCCGACACCCTGCTCTGAAGTAGTTGTGTATATATCAGCAATAAATGTCTCAACATCCACACACAACAGTTACCGCTGAAATTCGCGTTACACAATCGTAAGCGTTTTTTTTTCCTGGTTTGGGGGGGGGGGGGTCATCCTGCTTGTTCCAGAGTGACTTCGACCCTGTTCCTCCAGTAGGCCCAAGACGCACACGAACACCCCTGCAACCCACTCCTTCCTACTGTCCTCTCTCCATCTCTCTACGTCTGTAGGCCTCTCATACCCACGACATCTTTGTGGGGCTAACACGGAATCAACAAGAAATAAAACACATTGGGGAGTTTTAGCACCCCGGAAGCGCTCTTCGAAACCTCTACTTCAGACTTTTCTAGCCAGTCTTGGGAAGTAATTTAGGTACTAGTAACTAGTTACTGAAACAGTCACTTGTAACTGTTAACTATACTTTGTTTTCTGAGAAAAGTAACTGTTAGCTCTAACTGGCTACATTTTTCAGTAGCCAGTTACCTTAGGTAGTACCTTTTTTTTTCGAAAGTTTTGCGTACTAAGCCTTTTCAGCGCAAAGCATCAAAGGCCATTTCTTTTTTTTTTTTTTTTTTGTTCCTGCGCTTCGCACAAGTCCCAACAACCCGCAGAACTGAAAGCGAATGAAACACGCAGGATAGCGGCGACGCCCTGCAGGCAGGAGAGGCACCGATCACACAACTAACAAGCAAAACGCTTGGCGCGTAGTGCACCGCAATCGGAGACTACTCGCAAGCCGCAATGAGGAAGTGTAGTCTCGTTACCGGGGGTCAAATTAGGAATTTCGGCTCTGACACCAGGGTTTATGACTTAAGTAAAGTTGGTGACTAAGATTTATCAGATTCAAACTGGTTGAAAAACAGCAAGAACCTGAGAAGTTTCCTTGGCCTATGTATCGGGAAACAGTCGATCTGGTTTCTAGTGAAGGTAGCAATTTGAAAGTTCGATGTAGGACATGTAATGGGACTCACTGTGCGAGCAAGTCGCATACGTCGAACTTGAAGAAACGCCTTTCTATGTGTTCCAGCCTCAGAACATCAATTGCCATCACCTTCAGCTAATTGACATTTTAATCCTTAAACTGCCTTGTTCATGCAGTCGAAGTTAAAGGGCTATCGCCTCACAGACTCGCGACATTCGTTCACGAAACTTTCTTTTTGTAATTTTATTTTTTATGTGATTTGGAATTTGCAAGATATTTGCAAATGTAACAAGTAGCTGATAAGTTGATAAAAAGAAATTTTCGTTCTACCCGAGTCTTTCTCCTGGCTGATTTGGAAAGTAACTGCGACGTAACTGAGTTACTCGAACAGTAACTTAACTAGTTACAATTCCTGTAGAGTAACTGTAACTGAGCTATATTATTATGAAGTAACTATAACTGTAACTTAGTTACATTTCTGAGTAACTGTTCGCAAGGCTGTTTCTAGCATATACCCTCGAACCGCGTTTCCGTACCCTCGTCAACAGGTGGGTTCTTCTTCTCGTCTGCTACGAGCCGTGGTTGCTGTCCTTTGCACGCGTCGTGGGTTTAAACCAGGACCTACTAGATTATAACGACCATGTCATAGGCACCCCTCCAAAGCGCCACATTTGGAAGCTAGCGGTGGCGCTGCTCATCGGCCCGGTTATTGCTTCCTCAATTTCTACAATATTTTGTACTTCAGCTTACCTTAGTATTTTTGTACAAGCGGTGCACGTCCCACGGGAGATGCTTCTTTCAAAAGTTGATTATCATCATCGTTCTACGCGTTTCCGTAGGAGATGTCGCTGTCGTCTGCTACGGTACTCGTACGATGGTGGTGGTGGTGGTGGTAGTGGCGATAGGGCTTGCCGTTGTCGGCCTCACGTATGTGGGCAACGTCACGACTGACGCCCTGGGGGAATGTGCGTCCTGGGCCGACTTCTAAGGGAACTGTGCCAACATGTGTCTGAAAGCGTCTGAGGTAAACCCAGGAAAAACCCCAGACAGCACAGCCGGCACCGGGATTCGAACCCGGGTACCTCCCAGTCTCGACGTGACATGGCCAGCACGCTAACCACTGAGCCACGGGAGCTGGTGTACTGGTGTACGAACCGCTTCTTTCTCGTTCAAATTTCAAATTTCAATTGTCCAATCATGATGTAGACCTCGCGGGCCGAAGCGCCCCCAGCGGATCGTGCGGACGGGCTCATCATTGGGTTTCAACTTTCAACTACGTGGAGTGCGGAGTTGAGTACGAGGCGGAAAAGCAGTGGGTGGCAGCCCATCGCCCGGTAGATGGCGCTAGGAAAGGGCAAGACGACGCATTCGAAGCTTGGCGTACCACATTTTCGAAACCGTTATCTCAAAGACCTTCCAAACTTCTAAATCCCTTCTAATCCTTCCAACCGTTCTAAATCTCCCTACTGAACCGGCACCGCGATAAAGAAACAAACGAGGAGGACGCGACACCGGACACAGAGGCCCCAAAAGTGCGTTGAAGAGATGATGTCGCACTTAAAAGGGACAAAGGCTCTGGCGACGTCTGCCGTATCTGTCTTCCGTCAGCACGTCTGAAGCTGAAAAGCTCCGGTATCTGTACCCTGGCGTCGGCGCCGCCGAAGCTGTGGCGCGACGAGCGGGCGCGCGGAGTCCTTTTGGCAACTGGCGGAAGACCATTGATTGAGTAGCGAAGAAAGACAGGCTCACAAAGCTTCAATGCCGCAGACGCTGTTTCTCCACTCGGCTCGGGCGCCATCGGCTTTTTTTTCCCCCTCTCACTATTGTTCACAGACAGAATTAAGAGCGCTGTCGACGCGTGCTCGAGACTCGTTAGTTTCCATTTGTACAATCTGCACTCGTAAAGGGTAATTTACACGGGGGAGGCTCGGAAGTGAGAAACTGGAATACTGGAGAAGTCCGAGGAAAGATTGATGGCCCTTGTATGCGCAGAAGTCATTTTCAGGCGATACGGCTGCTGTGATGGATTGGATTTCAAATTGATGTGGCTCGCCACGTCAGCAGTGGCTTAAAATGGCTCCAAACGAGGAAGGATGAAGGTGTAGGTCGTCTCCGATGTGCTTAGATTTGGAGGAAAGAACACGAAACTTGGTTGCTCTGATAGAGCCATTAAATTGTGAAGAAACGACGTATTAGATCATAAAGAATAAATATAAATAGATACATCTTTGGTCATTAGCGTGTTTTAGTGTATCGAACGCTAACACCTTCGCGTATGTAAAAGATATATAAAGGATGTCCCAGAAAACGTGTCATTAAGTTATTAAAAAAATATATAACTACGCCACCTAAAGTATCCGCGCCGTCAACGGCATTTCTTCTTACTATGTTTTTGCCACCTCCTGATGTGAATGTCATATAACGTAAGTTTGATTACGTAAATTTTTGGGAACTCAACTTTGAAATTTGACAAGTAGAGGTCACTTTTTTACCCCACAAATGTGAGCGTGCCGAGTTTACTCAAATTCATGATATTTGACAGGGCTATTGAGGAGCTATCCCATCGTAAAAAAATAGCTGAACATCACGAACATCACGCGCTCGACGATTTTGGAGTGCAAACGTTGCCAGTCCGACAAAAGGAGGTTGCCAACCCAGCCCACACAGGGATAGTAGAAAAAGTGACAGTTCTTCAAATTGAAAGAGGGAAAGCATGATCCCAGTGGACGCTCGCTGCGATAAGCCATGCCTGTGTTATCCCTTCTACTATGGCGGTGTGTGCTGGGTTTCCAAGCCTCCCTTCGTCAGAGTGGCAACGATTGCGCTGAAAAATTCGGTGCGCGCTATGCTCTGGGTGCTCCGTAAAGCATGATGTTCGGCTATTTTTCCGATGGGATAGCTCCTCAACAGCCCTGTCAAATATCATGAATTTGAGTAAATCCGGCACGCTCTTCACATGGGTGGGGTGAAACAGTGACCATTGCTTGGCAAATTGCCAATTCAGTTAAAGAAAATTACATAATAACACGTTATATGACATTCACATCAGGAGGTGACAAAACCCTAGCAAGAACAAACGCCGTTGACCGCATGATTCGAGGTGGCGTAGTTGTCTTATTATAATTCGGTGACACGCTTTCTGGGACACTCTGTATAGCACTCGTGGTTCTGCGCATGCGCAAAACAAAAAGAGAGCTTCGCGCATTGCGCAGAACCAGCACGCTATCCTTTACGTACGCAAAGGTGCTTGCGTGCGATACACTAAAACGCACTACTGTGCTAAGCGCGTTCAAATGCGGTAGCCCTATAAGGTAGCATTGGCGATAAATTTTCAGCGATTAAAAGAACATACTATTACATTTTAATTGAAAGCCTTTCATGTTTTGCGAAATCGGGGGGAGGGGGGAACGATATGTTTGTTATATAAAAAATAGGAGGGAAAGGTTAGCCTACACTACGGCGGCTTGCTATTCCCAGGAAAGAAAGGGAAAAAAAAGAAAAAGAAAGACAAACAAAAAGGAAAACATACACGAAATTGATCACAGAAATCGGTTTGCGAATGTTTTCTCCGTTGTTACTGTGGTGGTTACACAATTTCAGCGCGCTGTAAATGAGCATATGGCCGACGCACTATCTCCTGGTGTCACGAGATCCTACACTCTTAAAAAAAAAAGGGTGCACTTTAACTCCTTTCCTTGCCACATATATAACGCCCTTTTGGAGAGTACAATTACGCTCAAAAGGGTGACTCCTCACTCGCTCAATGGAGTAGGATAACACCTTCCTCCTGCCGGGGAGTAATATTACTCTCCAGTAGGGAGAAAGGTGTTATGTTACTCCCTTGAGGGAGTGAGGAGACACCCTTTTGAGCGTAATTGTGCTCTCCAAAAGGGTGTTATATATATGTGGCAAAAAAGGAGTTAAAGTACACCCTTTTTTACGAGTGTATAAAGCTATCACTTTAAAGGAAGCCCCAAAGTTAAGGACTGGAAGAAAGACTGGTTAATCGAGGCAAGTGTTGTCTACGCGTATTTCCTTTTCTCTCTTCGTTTTCGTGAATCCGATCCCCCATGCAACTCGATTACTTTTAACACATCCCATTTCGTTGCCGAAATGAGCGCACCATTAAGAGTCGAGAAGCTTCCATACCATTTCACCAATAGGAGGCAAACTGCGGCCAATTACGGAAGCGTTGAAAGTATAAACATTCTAATAGGAACATTGAGCTCGGACTATAGAGCCTCTTATACCCCTGTCAGACGTACTAATTTAGTGTCACTTATTTGAAGTGCACTCCGTCCTGTAATGTCACTTTCACTAGGCTCCTGCTACACGGCATAAGTAAGTGTCACTAAGCAGTCATGGTGATGACGATGGGCGAGCTTGAACTCCCACCTAACATCGGGGAGTGCGCCATGCTTTCTTGGTAAAATCATTTTTCTTACGTCCAGAAACATTTCATAGAGATTTTCTTCACAGTTGAAGTCGATTGAACGTCATAAATATAATTGTTGCGAACCAACACAAGTATATTTATTTGAGAAATTTTCAGTCTTCTTCTTCACCTCTTTGGTGGTGTTTACTATGTCTTGCGCGTGCAACTGGCCCGCGATGTCAGCATACACTTTCGCGTTTCGCTTGGTCCTCCCATGTTCTGATAGCATAGGTTTCTATCTCAGACCACGATGCCCTCTCTTTTTTGTCTTCCATTATTCAGTGCTTCACTGCGAGTATTTCGCGATTTCGCCGGTAACACTTAACCACCGTGCAATGTCAACAAATATGGCTGCCGCGAAGTGGATTACGAACTGTACTGGGCAGTCTGTGAACGAGAATACCGGTAAATCACGCCAAAAATCCTTACGTCTTTCTTATACAAATCAGCGCGGTCTTAACAAATTTGTCCAAAAATAAATTCCGATTGGGTTGTTTCTTTCCTTTTCCAAAAATAAGCTTTTCGTTACGCAATCCCCGCCGTGGAGGCTACGTACTTGATTATCGCAGGCAAAGTGAAGCGAGTTTGGCGAACTCACTTCATCGTAAGTGTACTTTGCATTTAGTGTCACTAAAAGATGCCGTGTGACTCCGAAAGAATGACACTTACTGCAAGTGTACTCGCTGAAAGTGACACTAAATTAGTACGTCTGACAGGGGTATTAGCCTCTATCACGCGCATATTGCCGTAGCTTTTATAGAAAATTTCTTCTTCCGAAGATTCCGATGCATGGAACAATATGCGTGGCAGGCACACAAAAATACGACATTTACGTTGTTATTAATATTGCGCTTCGCGATAAATATTGCGGTCTGTGAAAGCATAAACCACAAATGGATGGGACAACTTGATCCATAATGCACTGCGTTAATCCAGTGCGCCAGTGGAATGATTTGCAGGCAGATGTCACAGAAATTCCACGTGTATCCTCATTTTGGTTGGCTATTGAATGTTCTTAGTATTCCTGTTGAGTGAATTTATGTGTCCTGTTTTCGTTCTACCCTGAAGAGTATTACTGTTGAGTGAACTTATCTGTCGTGTTATCATTCTGCTGTTGGTTTATGGTTGTTGGTGTATTGGTTATTTTTGGTTAAAGTTTCTGTTAAGTTTTGTTAGTTGGTTTATTGTTGGTTTATTTGCCTTCGGTCTCAACTTACTGCCGGCAGTATTCACAACTAAATGAATAATAAATCAATAATTATAATATTATTACCACTAGTACTAATAATAAGTAAACTTGATTCATATTTGCAATGAGTCGAACTTGTTCCACACAAAATATTAATATGTCGCACCTGTAAAGGTCGCTTTGCCTCATTAAGACCCACATTACGGAGAAGCCCGCCGTGAACAGCTCACCAACTGCGGTGCCCGCTCAAAGGTGGCGGTTAGTGACCCGTTTTCCTGAGTGATTTGATTTATTGGTTCATTCGTGCCTAAGAACAGCCACAAAAGCCTACCGCAGCATGCTGCTTGGGGGACAGGTCAATCGTACGTCCCGGGCAGTCCCTTGAGCAAAATGACGGCATTAGCAGTGTGAACTATCAAAAGGATGTTTCAGGCAGGCTTGTGCGTAACGCGTTACTAGTACTTGCGTTACTTGTAATCAATTACTTTTTTGAGTAATTTTCCGAGTAATCAGTTACTTTACTGTGAAAGTAATTTTTCGAGTAATCAATTACTTTTTGGAGCAATCGATTACTCAGTAATTGATTACTTTTCCGGCAGAGATTAACTTATTTTTCAGATGTTCTGCCCCAAGTCAAGCCCCTCGTGCCGTCAACCTTTGTTGGATCGTTCTACTATAGCAAGCACAGGTCATTGTACTAACGTTCTGGAATTTCAGGGTCTCTCTCGCTAATCTCTTCCTACACCAGTATGGTCGTACCTGAGGGTTTAGAGGTTTAGTGAGTTATGGCGGAAGTTCCAGGCAATGTTCTTCCACAATCGGGTCAACGTCTTCCCGGGCGACAAATACAGTAGTCGTACAGATCTACCTGTCGCAAGCATTTTTGTTTTTCGTGTTATTTCAGCTGTTCCGCTATTGACCTTTCTTTCTTTCCTTTCTTTTTCTTTTTTCCTGTGGCACACAAAGACAGGTATAATTTGTGTGAATGCAGAGTAACGACCGGAGTAACGCGTTACTTCTTTACTCGTTACTCAATTACATTTGAAGTCGAGTAATTGGTAACGGTAATCAATTACTTTTTGCGTAGAAATAACGGTAACGGTAATCAATTACTTTTTTCGAGTAACGGGCACAAGTCTGGTTACAGGCAGGGAAGGATAACGGACGTTTTTTCGTTACAGTTTCCATTTTCGTTACTGCCATATTTTTGTTTCCGTTATCCGTTTCTGATACCAGCTTTTAATTTCGTTACGTTTCCGTTACTGTTTCCGGTAATGGAACGGCTGTTGCAGAGCTGCGGGAGGACACCCCGTCCGGCTCTGTCAGCACTCTGTTTTGGCCAAGTGGCGCTTTGGTGTCACGCGTACACTCTATACAAGTAATTTTACGTCGTTGGGATATGCACATCCTGCAACGTTTTTAAAGACGTGTAGGAACATGTCTTCGGTCAGTCTTCTGTCTTCAGTCTCTCTGGGTCCAGCAATCCAAGATGGGCTAACCGTCATCCAATGGCGCATTCGTAGGTGGACGCTCTCAGTAGTATACAATACTGCCACAGCCACGGTGAAATCAAGAAAGTAAAAAAACGAAAAGAAAAAGGTCATATGCTGTCATGCTCGTGCTATGGTGGAGTAGAGTGCATGGAGTCTATGCTGTGTAAGTTTCATGTCTTGACGTCATGTAGGTAGGTAGTGTCACGAGTAGGCAAGCGGGTGATTCACCCTCGATATCCAATATTGCGCTTTGTTTCCATGCTGTCGTGTAGTATTTAGGGCATTACAGGGGATGGAGTCATCAAAATGTAGAAATAAAATGAAAACTCACTGAAATATCATCGCGCATCAGTAATAGCGATTACCGGAATTCGATCAAGACGATAATTTTCGTTTCAGTTTCTGTTTCCGGTAATGAAGGACAGTCGTATACGTTTCCGTTATCGTTACCATCATCAGCTTCGGTAATATACCGTTTCTGTTTCCGTTACCATTATCGTTACCCTTCCCTGGTTACAGGTTGAACAGGGTGGTCATTGGTTGATGGTTACTTCTTTCTTCTTATGACCCAAACCTACGTTCAATTTCTGTAGCATCCGATAGGAACGCAACCTAAGTCTGCACCCGTGCTCAGCAGCACATACATTTCTGTGCATGATTGGGGGGGGGGGGGGGGGGGGGGTCGCTGACTACCTCAAAAAGGAAGGAATGTTTGAAGTAAGGAATTTCCCCTGCGTAGGCGATTTTCTCCTGGTGGCAGGACACCGTTTGGGATGATGTCGTGCAGTTGTTCCAAAGGTATCCTTCAGGCTTAAATTTTACAGAGGAGTAGCAGGAAGGAGGGAAATTACAATTCCTGCATATCTATGCAAGATAAACATGAGAAACCTTCTGCACGACACTTCTGAACGTTTTCGCTACCCAAACAGGTGTTCTCTATGAGTGTACCTCATTAATTTGTCTAATCAGCTTAAATGGAACTCAGAAATTTGCCAAGGAAAGTAACTGTGTTTGCATCAATTAGAAAGCCCATAGACACAAGACACCATTTTAATCACAATACAGGATCTTTTAGATTGTTCCCACAAACATTTGACACCCGAAAACGTAACAACAGCCAGAAAAACCGTCGCTTGTCAGGGCGCGCGCTCGTCCAATTTGCCTCGAGATTGATTTGAGTACCGCAGGGTACAAGTTGCTTAGACACGCCGTCTTCCGCGAGGGACGTTAAATACCGTCTGATGAGCTTTCATCACACGTTAAAGAACCCTCAGGTGGGCAAAAGCAATCCGCAGACCGACCGCTGTGGCGTCGCTCATGATCTCAGTTGTCTCGCGACGTAAACTCCGAATTATTAATTATTATTGATTTGAGTATCCCGAAGTGTAGGGAGGAGTATGCCTAAAGTATGGTGAGGAGGAAGGGACAACACTGAAAACAGCATAGAACATCCGATGCCGGTGATTATCAGTAACTGATGGTTGCGAAAAGATAAGCTTGCGAAGGCAAAACACGTGATCGCACTCTGTCCCCGCCCTCCTTTTTTTTTCTTCTGTTTTTCTTATGTTGTTTCTATGTGCAGTGGGAGTGTCTCCTGGAAGTGCCGAAGTGTCGGCACTGCGAAATCGAAAAACGCGCTTGCAGATAGGGCAAGCTTTCGGGTGTCAAATAATTGGGGAATACTTGAAGAAAAATTACGATTGGTATAGCGTGTTGTGGCCACGGGCTTTCTAATTAACGCAAAACGTTACATTTCCTTGGCAAACTGTTGAGTTCAATTAAGTTAATTAGCCTAAACATGAGGTACACTCATGCAAATCGCCTGTTTGGGTGGCAAAATCCCTCACCAGTGTCATCCAGAAGGATTCCCATTTTTGTCTCACGCAGATTTTTTTCTTCTTTCTTTTTTTTTTTTTTTTTACTTATTAGGGGTCACTCTCTCGTGCAACAAACTTTATGTGTAATCGATCACAGCGCAAAAAAAGAGAGGTCACCTGTGCTGGACATTCTCATAAAGAAAGTAAAAAGCGATCCTTCTCTTTGTGTTGAAACATTCGAAGATTTTTAATAAGGGGGTCGTAACACTCCTGAAAAGGGTAGTGCATAAGTAGTGTTGGGATCCGGGATATCCCAAATCCCAGGATGGCGCTTTTTTTTTTTTTTTTCACTTCCCGAAATCCTGGGATTTCGGATTCCCAGTAAATTGTGCAAGCCTACTATCGGAGCACTCGCAACGCAGAGCAGTGTAACAATTTCGAATTATTGGATTTATAGCTCGCGTTATGAATGCCAATTGGCTACCTTTTAAGCAGTCTAAGAGTGTGCGCATCTGATATCATTTTTTGCGGGGTGCCAAGCAGGCTTCCATCGTTGACCACCACAACCACCACCCACTCTCTGCTTCACTCCGTTGACCCCCACATTGTCCCTTACTCTCCCTCGCCGAAGGACACGTTCCTTTACCACAGTCTTCCACCGTATGAGACTTAATGTGGCTCTTACTCACATCACATCCTACTGGTCTGCGGACAGTAGTACGATCGCGAGCGCGGCCTCATGGAAACTGCTCAGCAACGCGTCGATCAACGCCAGTTTTGGCTTAGCCAAAATTATCGGGCCACGTTCGGACACCTCACATCTGTCTACGAGTTGTTGCTGACTTCCTCTCCAGCACTGGACTAATGGACGAGCTCTAATAGGACACCTTTCCATCATCATCACTTTCTCATCCCTTCCACAAGCGCAATTGGGCAGCGTACCGCCATAACGGCGGAGAATGACCCATCACATCATCATCCCATTTATGTGTGTGTGTGTGTCCATTGTTGACTCATGCGACACACGCTTTGGAGCGTCGTGCGTTCTTTTCGTCGTTCGAGAGATGCACGCTGACGCACAAGGTGAACAAGCGAGATACACAGGGCGCACACACGAATCGGAATTGCTACATAGAGGCTGTGCATGCGTGCTGTTTATTTCACCTTTAAATCAGTCCCGGAATCCCGTCCCGCGATCCCGCAACTGTAAAAGTGGCCTGGGATTCACAACCTTAGTATAATAGTACTGCCCAGAGGAAGCCTTCTATATGCCCAGACTGCAGCGTGCCGATTACCCGCAGGACTTCAATCGGAGGAGTGGTCAGATGTATACAGAAATCAACAAGCAGCAACCCGAAGATGGAGGAGGAGGACAACCATCCCGCGGTTGTTGTCCCTTGTATCCAGGACGCCACACACCGCCTTAAGAAAGTGGCGCAAAAACACGGGGTGAGGGGAATCTCGTCGCTTCGGAGGAAGCTAAGTTTCCTACCAGCGCTTGTGAGTTCCAAAACCATGGGAGGTTCCTGCGGCACTAGCCGTAGGGATCCATTCGTCCAGTGTTCATCAGGGGTGGTCTACTCAATTCCCCTTTGGTGCAGGATTGGTGAAACTGGTGGACGTGTTAATGAAATACTTAAGGGGCATAGAAACGAAACAGAAGTGTTTGACGTTTCTGGGTAGCAGTTGGCTACCCATGTGGCGAATTGTGGTTGTGAACCAGAGTTTGAATCTACGTCCATTCTGTATGTAGGGTGTCCCAGAAAACGTGTCATTATACAGATACAGCACTCCCCACGTCAACAACCGTGCATATCGCTCGCGGAAGCAAGCAATCTTCTTTTTCCTTGATCTGTCGAACGTTGATACGGTACTCAGATGTTTACTACGGGACTAGTTATATGACATGTTACGTTATCGCCAGTCATACCCATTAAAAATGGCGGCCACCGGTATTCATCCCAATGGGAAGAGCGATTTTGGCAGTCCGCCCCCTTTTATGTCGTCGCTGGGAACGCGGCTAAGGAGCGCACGGAGACTAGTGGTTTGCGTATAACGCAACAAGGTCTATAGGGCAGCTCTAACAGTAAGAGCTGATAAGCAGAGGAAAATGGTTCGGCTGGGGGAGACAACAACACCAATAGAAGCTGACGATAAGATGAGGTGTTTCTACGCGGCGGCGCGTTTGGGGGAGAGGGGGAAGCGTTCGCTTGATATTTTCTCGGTTTTCACTGCTTTGTGTCACTTTGTGTTTCTCGGTTGAAAGTGCGACATCGCTGTATCGTCTTCTATGTGTTTGGTGTACGTCCTAGATTGTCCGTATTAAGTCCATGCCTGGAGCTGTTGGAACGTAAACTCGAGGTAGAAATGACACGTAAAAGGAACACGCATTCTTCTTCTTCTCCGGAAGAGATGATACACAACTAATGCATTATAGCATGCTCGCAAATTTGCGTTGTCTTTTTTTTTTTTTTTTTGTCTGCTGTAGTTCCTTATTACCTCAAGCAACTTTATCCGTGCAAAGTCATTTTACCTAGCTTCAGCACGCTTCGAGAAACACGGCTGAATACACTTCGTCTCATGCGTGTCGAAGAACATCGCATTATAGGAATGTGCTTCTTTGACAGCTTTTAATTTTTTTTTCAGTAATAGTGGTGTTTAAGACCCCCCTTAAAAATGGTGGATAATGGAAGTAACACGATGACTGCGCGAAATCGTTTTTTGCACGGTCTTATTATCGAGGACGTCTTAAGCGAAGATAGCATGAAGTAAAATCTGTAGCTATAGACGCCGAAAACATCATGTGACGGAAAGTGTTCGAGGAAGAAAATTTTATATTTTTGCCTCCCATATAGCCCGTTGAAATATTACATAACGACTTTTTGGCGGGTTGGAATACGTGTAAATATGGTAAATACGGTAAATATGACGTGTTCGCTATCGCAGCAATGACGTCGGCTTTAAAGATCCATACAATCCTGTCACCGGCTGTGCTGTCTGAGGTTTTGCCTGGGTTTTCCGAAGACTTTCCAGACGAATGTCGGCACAGTTCCCCCTGAAGTCGGCCCAGGATGCACACTAACCCCCTTCCTGCTGTCCTCTCTCCATCTGTCTACGTCTGTACGCCGCTCATAGACACAGTTGCTTCGCGGCGCTAACATAGAATAAAGAAAAAAAGATCGATACATTCTCATCATTAGAACATCATGCGGGGAAACGGCAGCCACGAATCTAGATTTATTTACAAGCACGCACGCTCCCTCACACACGAAACAGATACTCGTACTCAAAGAAGCGCATGTCCACTTTACCTTTTCAAACTATGCCCCCTCATAACGTTCTCGTCTTACTGTAGGAAAAGTTTTCCGATACACTATAATGAAAGCGCAGCCATCGAAAAACGAGGATTATTATGCGAGTGCAAATTCAAAAGCACCGAGTTACGGCAACTGCACTGTCTACATGCCTGGTACGATCACGGTATCTTTCGGTGCAGTACTTCAAACAGCTAACATAACAGCTTAGCTGAACAATCTCCAGAACGGTTAATAATTGTTCTTGCGTGCCCGTGCCTAGCGAAAGACAACACGAGCATATTATTTTCTGTCACACCCACCGTCGAGCGTCTGCATGCGCGAGCAAAAAGTAAAAACGGACTGCACTTTACACGAAATGCAGACAGCACAATCAGGCAACACAATTGAAAGCTGTAATATGAAGCTGGTCTCTTATTACACGGCGTGCTGATTATTTGAAAGTTTATAACTAGTCCCTGGTAATTACGATACAGCCGCGGAACATAAATGGAGAAAGCGCAACTTTTATGTGGTCGTTATACAGGGTGTTTTTTATTTTATTCCTTACAGAATTTTTATTTAAAAAAAACTAGCAGAGCAAAATAGATGCCGTTTTTTTTTTTTTTTTGCAGTTGAGTTATATGGCCATGCGAACATTCTCTCGAATAAAGTATGTAACTACAAGATCACTAGTTGCCTAAAATTCATTAATTAACTCTTTAATTAGAGGATTTCGCGCAAAAGCAATGTCGCAGAGCGAGAGCTATATTCCTCGTTGAAAGCCATTCCATGTTTTAAAAACCCTTAAACGCGCACGTGTGCTGAAATATCCATCGCTGAATTTCGCTATGCGAGGTCCATGGGTCACGCCGCACAGCTCATGATTGCTTATTCGAGACTTTTTGTAAATTTAATTGGACACTGACAAGGTACGTTACAGCGGAAATATTGTGCATGGTACCCCCGAGAGACAGCTCGATAAATGTAGCAGGCTTCGGAGCCATGCTAAATGGCACAGCTTGTTTTTAAGGCTCCGCGATCCTGAGGCAGCGCCCCTTGCTGAGGCTAGGAAATTCATGCTGGGGCGTTGTTGCGGAAAAGCTGGTTCACGTTTTTATGCGTTTAACGCTGGCTTAGAGTCCGACGTAGACTTCGTCCGTTGCCGCCCGCGTTCCGCTCCGGCAGCTAGCGTTCGCTAGGCCACGCTTCTTCATCCTTACCGGGATCATAGTCTGACGCGATTCGGCGCAACGCAACGAAAGACCACCGAGGATTTTCACATTTCGTAGTGGGAAAGCTGTCATATCTGGCGGCTGCACCCGAGTGCTGGAATCCGACTAAAGACAATCCGTGTTCCAATCGTTGGCACTGTTATGTTTGTACTACTGTAATACGGTTGGTACCCCCAGACATGGACACTAAATTGAATAAGAAAGCCGCGCGTCTTCCCAGCTGTTCTTCTTTTCCTTGTCTCTGTAATTCATCCGTCGTTTATTATATAGGCACGGATGCTACTTTCCAGTTTTGATGTTTCCAGATGTTCGGAAATACGAGTCCACCGGAGCCCACGCCGTGCACAGCTCGCTGGCCACCGCCAGATGTAGAGCATTTTTCTACTCCCTCGACGGCGGCTGACGTAGTCGCAAATTGCCGCCGCCGCGCCGCGCTTCGCCAAGTGTCGTCGAACTATGAACTCACCAGCGGCGGCTCGCATTGCGTTTGCGGTGCGCCGCGCGTTGTTACGCCCCGCTCCGTCGGATCTAAACCAGCCTTAACCGTCCTGTATGTTTTGCGTTCGCGCTGTTGCGTTCCTCCAAAGAACTATACGCTTCCGTGCTCCAAGCAGGGCGCCGCTTGTGTAACAGCGTGCATTTCTCGGATTAGATTGAGCAGGTGGCTTACGCCTGCGTTGCCGGCGAAGCGGCCGTGCAGAGTGTGTCTCTTTGCTTGCATGACAGCGGTCCGCGGCAATGTGAAGAAATCTGAAAGGCTGGTTCACCCTGCTATGTTTTACGCTTGCGTTTACGTACTTTTCATCGCGGAACGGGTTCACGTTGCCACTCTCGTTGTCCCCGTTCACATCATTGCGTTGTAGCGTCACGTTCCTCCTGAACGAACGATCGCTGTTCACAGCGCACCCCGTAGAGAGAAGACGGAAACGCCTCAGTACCGCGTGTTCCCCGCGCTCCGCTGACGCGCTGCCCACGCATACAGTGCGCATGCGCCATATCCTCCCCTCCTATTGGGCGCATGACTTGCGGTTGCGGTGTATGCGTCGAGAAAGTTGAAGTTAGGACAACTCCATCCGTTCCGCTTACGTACTGCGTTTGCGGAGAGCGGGGCTGTGTTGCCATGGCGACGATTCCCCGTAAGCGCGGTAGCAACCGTAAACGTAGCAGTGTACACCAGCCTAAAGGGACACACTGGCAGCAGAGTTTTAGCACATCATTCGTTATCGCCTTTGCGTACGTAAAGGGTAGCGTTGGTGCTTCTACGCATGCGCAAGACATAAGGAAAGCTTCGCGAAATGTGCAGACCTACTACGGTATACTTTCCAAACGTAAAGGGGATAGCGTACCATGCACTACAACCCCATTGTTTTCATGCACGAGCCCGCTCTGCACGCATGCACGAGCCCGCCCATCCTCGCGCCTCAGGCTCGTGATTTTCAGTCTTTCTCACTATTTTTCAGTGCATCAGTGTTCCTCTCCAGTGCTTCTGCATGTGCTCGTCTGGTACTATACTATTTGTGAGACACATCCGAGCGCGTAGTGCGCAATCGAAGCGAGTTGAATGCGCAGTCATCAGCGTAAAATGTATTGGTGATGCGTGCCGCCATTCTTGTAGGGTTGACACCGCCACTCACTGATAGCCATAGCAGCTTCTTTCACAGCGGCAGCTCTTAAAAGGAAGGTGCCAGGAGATCGCCGTGTCCGTGGCACACCAACTGTGAGACACATACAAACATACTGACACATACACACACACACAAACGTGCACGCAGAGACACACGCTCACACACATGCGCCGCTCACATATATACAAACATACGCACACCTACACTCACACGCGCACATAGCTGATACATACACATGCATATGCACAGACATACGCACGCACGATCACACACGCCCAAACACATGTGCATGCACACACGCACAATCATACGCACAAACGCACGCGCACACATGAACACACACACGCATAAAGGCTCACACGCACGCAAACGTACACATTCGCGTACTCAAACCAACAAACAAATTGTATGATTGTCAGCTGCCGGTGAAAATCGCAACACATTCCGTGATCGTCCGCATTTTTTTACAAACGTTCCCTGTCACGGAGGCTGCCATGACAGGTGGTACACGACGCGCTCGGTACGATCTGCGTAGTTTGGAACCACAAACGATGCATTATGCATAACCAGTTCTAATAACTGGCACGACGGAAGATAAAATGGACGCCAGTGTTACCGAAAATACAATTTCGCCTTCTAGAGTCCTACAAGCTCTGTAAGCGCGCCGGGTCACCGCGCATGACGCAACAGTGACGTCTCAAGGACGCCTTTGATTGGCTGGAGGAGAGATGTGCTCGCTCCCAAAAAGGTAAACAAGGCAGCGTCCAGCCGAAGCGGAGCGGTAGAACAGCGAATACGGCTCTGATATCGACATCAGAAGCGTCGTTTTGCTTTCGTGATGAGCTTGGCTGTTTGAACAAACGTGAAAAAAAGTTGAAGGTAGCAAGGCAGCGTTCACACGGGGCAACTTTTTGCAGCAACTATGAGCAACTTTGGAGTTGCTGTCAGCCGGCAACCTCCAGCAACTCGAGTTGCTCAGAGTTGCTGCGAATCGCTCCCCGACCGAAAACTTTAGAAGTTGCTCGTGCACCGGCCAATCAGAAAGGGGAGCACTGCCACGTGACTCCCGATGGCGTTGTGTATTTCGTTGTGGGTTCATGGGTTCAAATCCTGCAGGTGCAGTTGAGAGATAACTTTTTCTTTTTTTACGAACTTCACGGAAACATATCAGTTGCCACTTCTGGAATGCAATAATGATCTATTGGGGCAATAAAACTGACTGAAATTTGATAAACAGCAGCTAAAGAAAAGATTCCTCCAGTTCGATTCGAACCCACATTGTCCGGTGACTCTAGTCGCCATGAGGTTGCTTGTGGGTGGAGCTACCGAGTTGCTGCGTGTGAACGCGGACTCGAAATTGCTCGGAAGACGTTAGTTTGAGTTAGAGTCACTAAATAAGCTACGTTTCAGAGTAGCGACACTGAGCCGCCATGTTGTAGCGTAGCTTATTTAGTGACTCTAGTTTGAGTTGCTTCGAGTTGCTGGGAAAAGTTGCCCCGTGTGAACGCCGGCTAAGCGTGCTTAAGATTGAATTCCTGGACGTCTGTATTACTTCGAATGCGCGAGCTTCATTCAGAGATTGTCCATACAGCGAGAGTGTTACGCTGTCAACCTATCGACGGATCCAGAGTGCTTTGTGTGAATGTCCCAACGGAAATGGGAAATGTAGTCATATAGCACGCTACATTGCTGTATGCAGCCATCAAGGACGTGTCAAACACTGACGTACTGCAACAGCAGATACGCCGCTCCAAAAGTAGCATAAGACTAGACTTGTACAGTAACATGACTAGAGTATTGAAGCCTATTTTTAAAAAAAGCCGAATTTAGTAATCGAACTTGAATACTTTTTCTGTACATCTACGGCATTTTCTAAGTTACTTTGAAGATACTGCTCTGTGCGTCACCCAGAGACCAAGCGAAAGACTCCCTTTTGTCGCCGCAATGCGTGATGTACATAATGCTTCAGCGACTGAGACATTCGGGGCATCCATGTCCCTCTTGGGAAGGGGTAGCGTACAGTGCCTTGGGTTTGGGAGGTTTGGGGGCATGCAGGAGGCGATGTGATGTGTTGAATGGTATGCGGGTAAATTATCCAGACCTATCAGACAGGATAGAAGTTCGGCGCCGAAATGTGACTTCAAAGAATATAGAAAGTAACGCGTTACTTTTAAATGTCATGAAGATGGTGCCTCGGTACTGCGGCGTCAAAGTAGAGACTATAAACAACTCTGGTATATCTATAGCTTGCCAGTAGCTACGGTTGATTATTGCCTTCTCCCGCCGCCGACGTTCCCGTTTGTCGTTTGGAACACGGAAGACAGATATTCCACCTAAGTGTCCATAACACGTATTTATCGCAACACGTACTCCACAACACGTATTTACCATTTCGTCGCTTAGAAACGACGTAAAGCACGAGAAACTCGCAGCGTGAAAGCGACCGGTCAGGCTTGTTTACCTTTTTCGCTGCTCGCACATGGAGCAATGGGCTTCTCCACGAATAGGAGCACGCCACGTCACTGCGCGTGTCACTGCGCGCGTCACTCCACCACTCTCCCCCTCCTCGTCGCAGAAACGCACAACGCAGAAAAGAAATGTGACAACATGTTGATTTGCGGATCTGACCCGCTTGCTCTTGGTGCTCAGTCTCATATTAAGAAACGTAGCGTACCTATCGAAACCCAAAGCAGTCGGAAGGAGACCCAAACAATCTTTTGTCCAAGTTTCTTTTGACAACAAAGTCACGGAAGACGGTCCCTTTCAAAAGACTTAGGGCCATAACCAGGATTCCTCAAGAGGCTATCATGACACATGCGATGCACCCCAGACGTTTCGTCCGTGCTCTGAGTGCATGTGCCTGAAGCGGCCTCTCTATGCCTAGCGGTATGTTTGCGTTAATACGTAGCAGACAAATATTGTCGCACGGGAGTTCTCGAGAGTTCACGCCGCCAGAGAAAAATGTTTCAAGGGTGTGAGTCATTATTAGTCTCATTGAATCGTAGCGCAACGCACAGCTCGCTGCGGAGTGAGTGAGTGAGCGAGTGAAAAACATGGAGAAATTGGCACCACTAACGTAGAAGCCGGCTACTCCATACTAGGTAAACAACTCTGAGCACATGAACGTACATGCAGAGTGTCCCAGAAAACGTGTAATTGAATTTTAATAGAAAAACTACGCCACATAGAATCAAGCGGTCAAGTTCTTACTATGTTTTTACCACCTCCTGATGCGCATCTCAGGTAACCTAAGTTTAACTATGTAAATTTTTGCGAACTGAAATCGGAAATTTGCCAAGTAAAGGTCACTCTTTTATCCCACCAATGTGAAGAGCGTGCCGAACTTACTCAAATTAATGATAATTGGCAGGAATATTGAGGAGCTATCGTGTCGGAAAAAATAGCCGAAAATCGAGCTCTATACGGGGCTCGCAGAGGATAGCGCGTTACGAATTTTTCAGCAAAATCATTGTCAGTTCGACGAAAGGAGGTTGGAAACCCAGCCCACACCGGCGTGGTAGAAAGATAACACAGACATTGCCTATCGCGTCCAGCTTCGGCCGGGACCATACCTTCCTTCTCCCAATTTCAGGAACTGTTACTTTTTCTACTATCACTCTGTGGGCCGGGTTTCCAACCTCCTTTCGTCGGACTGACAGCGGTTGCGCTCAAAAAGTCCTCGCGCGTTATTCGCTGCGAGGTCGACCTATACGATATGCAAGTAACCGAGCGTTCTGCGCATATCTCCTCTCCCGGTTACTCCACTCGGAAAGCCCCATTGGCTACGGCGGCGCCCTCCCTCTTCCCTCTCACTGCCTCCTCTCATGCGCAGAGACGCACTTGCACAGCGTATAGGGGGGCGACACTGTCACCGTTCTAGTGTGGATAACACGTGGGCCGATATTCGGAGGGGATGATTCTTTTCCGCAATTCTTGTGCATATTCACTTGTGCCGCAATTGTTCCCCGATGCCCCGATGCCGGTTCCCCGATGCTCCACTTACTGCACTGAGCGCGGAATAAATGTGTAAGAGCAGACGACGCGTCCACATTGTCATAGTTCTCCGTTCTCCGTAGCGTGCCGACACCGTTCGATCTCGGAACAAATTCGCGTTTTTCGCCACATCGACGCCGCACCGCGGTGAAACTCGGGATTAGCCAAACCAGGTACACCCGGCCGACCTCACGTACACTTGCGGAGAAGTTGCTGCTTTTTGCATGAATCGCTGAGCTGCACCCGTATTTTGCTGTTGAAATCGTGGATGAGGTAAACGTTGAAGACAAGAACCAGCGAACTAAACCAAACTAGTTTCGTTCTGTGTCACAATGCGATTCTGCGCGCCGAGGGGACAGCCAGTTTGTCTTTCAGCGTTTTCTTCTTTCCACACATAGAATACCGTCTACTTCGACGCATCCTCTGAAGAAATGGATTGAGCGACTCAAGATCAGCAAACCTGTTACATCAGCAATGCTTGTGTGTGTCTGGCAGAGCTCTTGGAGCGGTACTGCTTACATATCTGATGAACGTTCTTTCTTTTTCTTTTTTTTTTTTCTGAAGCACACTTCTGTGCAACTCACGTCAGGAAGGGAAGTAAACACTTGCCTAGACAAAACAGAACAAGTTTGTTTCAAACTTGAATAGCCATTATGTGTAAGAAAGCGCAAGAGATAGCGTGAAAACATATACCAAGTCAGTTTTGTAACTCTTCATTTGAATCAGCTACACACTTAGAAGATGTTAGCTGTAAGAGAACTGCAGCACAGATATCACGTGCTTGCATGTCTCTCACATTCCTGCGGCGCAGGATACTCGCTGCTTGCTACTTCGGCCTCGCAACCGGTAAACGTGAAATTCACCTTCACGAAATGTGGTTGATCAAACACGACAACCGGCTTACGCCTGCCAGAAGTATGTGAGCAGCGTTTTATACTCGTTCGCCTTCAACGCATCGAGAATTAACACTGCAGTTCAGAAATCTCAAAATCGAAACTAAGCGACAACCTGGATTCGTTCGCCATGTTGGAGTTTAGATGCGCCACCTACAGGTCATGAAAAACGCGAATACTCAAGTGCCCCGAGAAGCATGATGTAGCTAACTAACAGATATATTTGCAGCAACGTTTTAATTATTGACTTTAGGGAACAGATTGCAGTCGTCATATTAAAGCCTGATCTTCACATGATCCATTCGAGCCACTGATGAAGCACGATAGTAATCGCAGCGCGCGCCAGACTCAATTGTTACAGATCTCTGGTCTGTTGAGCACCTCAAGTGCATGATCGGCAAAAAGAGCGACGGTGACGTCGATATCTCCGCCCTCACTTATAGCGTCACAGAAAGACGATCTTTGTTTGTTTTTTGCTTTTCTTTTTCGCTTGCAAAGAGCTTTGCGCATCACCAGTAGCGCTTATCGTACCGGGGAAGGGCAAGAGCTGTGTCCGGCAGGATGAAATGACTGACACGGCAAGCGACTGCGAACACATCAATGAACGAAAGGAAGGAAAAAGAAAAACAAAACAAAGATCGTGAAACATACCGCTATAAGTGTTTGGCTGTTTGCCAACATCGCGCATGAAATTTTTTTGTGATGTCACTTTCTGTTCCCAGCGGACGGCCGAGGTGAAATACGAGTTAGGTCTATAGCACGCGCTGAGATTACTTTACTGGTTCATCAGTGGTCCGAGCGGATCATGTGGTGATCAGGCTTTAATGTTGCAATTGCAATGTACTCCCTAAAATCAATAATAAAAAGATTGACGAAAACGTGTTTAATTAGTCGCCTAACTGAGCAAAAAATTGGTTTCGCAGTAGCAGCCGCGTCGAGTAATCCAATGATCAAAGTAAAACCGCCCTAAGGCAACTCCCCTTTTTATGAAAATTTGTTGCAGTTAAAATGAAACACCCTGTATAGGTACCACGCTGTCGATACGTCTCGTCATCCCCATCACTGTCGTGTGAGATTGCTTAAATTGCCGGTTTTCACTCATTCGAGGATATCCCGTACGCAGGGACGTACATGGGGATAACTTTAACGATTTATTTACATGTGCAAACGCTACTTTGATTAAGTTTTCATCTCGGTTATCGTTTAACAATAAGCTTGCCCCTAATATTACAAAATAAAGCTTTGTGATATTTCGCCGTTATCAAAAAAAGAAAAAAAGATGCAAGCTCTTTAAGCGTATTGCTATCGACAAAACCTTTACGTCACGTCCCTTCCGTGACATTTTTGGGAGTTATACTCGACGTACATTTACACTGACGTGAACCCATAAATAAGTGTCTTCAGGCATATATGGTTTACATAAGCTAAGGCACCTTTTCCTGCGCGTACTTTAATAATGCTGTACCACGCACTAGTTGCCTCACACATCAGTTACGCCATAGAAACATTTGTTTGTTTATTTGTTGATTTATTTATTTGCCTTTTTGTTATTTCTTTTTCTTTCTTGTTTATATGTTTCCTTTCTTTCCTTTTTTAGGGAATAGCAAGCCGGCGTGCTGCATGGCTGACCTTTCCCCTTTCTTTTTTTCTGTGGTTCTTTTTCTGACAATAAATCCCCCCTCCCACCATAGAAACATACAGATTGATATACTCCACCACACTACGACCACTATATCTGATTCAAAAGAAGGCTCTTCGCCTTTGTTTGTTTTTACCTGCCTCCGAGACGGTTATGTTTGCATTTCAATCGCTTGCTATTTTTGATATTTACACGCTGATAAAGTTATATGTCTTATTGTGTATAACTTACGTAATGGTAAGCTAGATATTATTACACATGTGCGGAAATAAGCGTACACGTTAAGACAGGACGAGTTCATGTTATCTCTTCCCTACCACGAACAAAATACTCGCCATGTTCCATTTCCTATTTTGGGGTGAAAAAATGGAACGGCATGGAAAGCATGGAACATGGCACAGTCACCTGAGTGAAGCATTATGATATAGTAGTAGTTAGATTTTTTTTCTCGATAAGTTGTCGACGTGTGCCCCCACAGGACAGTTAATAGACCTATCCCTGTTTGCAAACAAATGACGTCAGATGGTACAACAGTACCACCAACTTGGTAGACTGGAGCTACTATAAAACAAACAATCAATAAGTCAAAAGAAAGCTGCGTTTAAATGTGACTTCTTGTATTGTAAGATTATTTTGTAATTCTTTACATAGTAGTACTTGTATGGCGTTGTTCTGCTCCATTGTACCGGTAGCCCTATCTTTTCGGTAGCCCTTTACAACGAAGGCTACGCTAAGGCGGCTTGCTTTCACACTCGCGCAAGTCGAAGTTGCCCCGCCGGTAGAGGGCTCGCTGCGCGCGCCGGCAGTCGAATTTGCCTCCGCCGCTAATCTCCTTTGGCGCTCCCGTAGCTCTCTCGACCGCTCGTTGCTGGACTTTAGGAGCTTTTTGGGTTCTTCTCGAGACGCCCTTTCTTCTGATTGCCGTTTCTTTCGATTCTGATCGTATTTTAGTTTGCCAACATTCTGGCAAAATTTTGATATTTAAAATTTGCAAAAAAATGTGGTTATTGTTGTTGAAACGGACATCGCTTATGGTCCAGCTAGAACATCTCAAGCGCTTTCCAACAATGCCTCGATCGGTGCCCTAGCTTCACGCGTTCGCGAGATACACTGCCCGCAAGGTACGCGTACCCCTATATTTCCGTCTCTCGCCCGCGCCCGCCAAATAGTGTTGTCACCTTTTTTTCTACTGGTAGTCGCTAAATTTCGTTTAAAAAATCGCTACTTCTCGTCAAATTTGGGTAAAAAGTCGCTAAAAGTCGCCAACAGGCGCGTAACTATACCAAAGATTACTGTCATTGGTGGCTTTAACGAATTATCTATCTTTCCAATATCATCTTTAACATCGATGTGCCAAAGGGAGCCTTCCTGGCTGCGTGCAATGTTCTACAGAATGGTGCCACCCGCACCAGTTAAATAGCTTTGCATTATTATAAGCTTACTGGCGCGCACCACAAAGTATATTGCTCTATAATTGCACCGCACTTTACTTATTTTGATTTGTTGACGCCTATGATACTGGAAGAAGAAAAAAAAATATTTATTTGTGCATTGAGTACTGAATACAGAACGTGCACTGACGGTTTGCAAAGGCAACAAAAAGAGGGGTGGGGGAAGAAAAGGGGATACTAGGTAAGATTAGATGAGATGAGAGAAAAAGAAGGCGAGATGATGAATTTAACAAGTGTCAAATATGGGATTGTGAACACGTAAGAAATAGTCATATCACAGCAAAGACTGGAAGCTCCTTCCCACGTGCTCCTTCACGTTTTTGTATCTGTATGTATGGACACGCAACACAAATAAAATTGAAATATGAAAAAAAAAAAGGTTCTGCAATCTTGTAGTATGCGGAACCGGGTGTGGAAGACTTGTGATGACTACAAGCGGGGATGCAAACCGGAAAACAGTCTCTTAGTCTCTAATAAAAGCGATAAAAACCCAGTACAGGGGAACGTTAAAAGAGTCGACACAACATAGCACTAACAACAATTCGGTTTCTTACCATTTTTAGTCTCAGTTCCCTGACTAGTCCTCCCAGTCACATTCATTCGCTTGTTCAGAGGAATGAAGCTCGCGTTCGATATGCACTTTGACTGCAGTTGTTGCCCTCGCTGTCCTGGCTTTTAAACTGTTCGGGGGCGGTGTCCGTTGGTCTATCGGCGCTCCGTGTGCTTCTGATACGCCGTAACCCGCGTTGGTGATAGCTGCCAGAGGCGATGTGGCTTCTCGACAAGCAACAGGTTTCCTTTCGTAGCTTAACAAAGAGAACAATACGAGTGCGCCGTAGCAAGGTTCATCGCCTGGAGTAGCCAGTCCCGAGTAGCTCGAGACTACCATCTCCATTTTTTTCTTTTAAAATCAAATCAAATCAAGGTTCACCGCTGACTGCAGTTGTTGCCCTCGCTGTCTTGGCTTTTAAACTGTGTATGTAAACAAGTGTAAGCTATCTGAGTTTAGCCAGTCGGTTGCTATCAGTTTATTACTCACCGAGTTACCGCATCGTGAAATTCGTTGCAACGTAAATTTCGACCCTGACTACCAAACCAAACTTAGACATTTTCACGTCAAAACGGTGCTGCTGGTGGTGACGGAACTGTTGCCGCAGTCGTCCACGCTTAGGCGGGCAACGCCTAAGCGTAGCATACTACGGCCACGGAAACTTCCTCCCAACGTATCAGATATGATACATTGGGTATTCCTACTGGAGAAGAGCGAGTTGGGACGGAAATGCGCCTTACAGAGCAACGAGGATCGGAAATGATACGATGGGCATTACAGGGATCCCTCTAATCCGAAATATCCACTTTTTGTTTTCTTGTCTTGTGACTTCATTTGCATGAAAATATGCTTCAATTCTCTCAGTGTAAGACGTCCATGATTCACGGCTGTCGTCAAATTCCTCCAGCTGCGTCTGCAGGTAGTCACCCTTCAACGCTTCCGCGACACACCATGGCATTAGGGCTACCTGGTGTGACGCTGCCTGGATGGTTGCTTGATGCGGTGCGTATACTGCTCGCGACACTTTTTCCGGAAATCAACAGTCAGCAGTCCCGCAGACCATATTACTTCCGTCACGCTTGAAAGTGTTGTGCCAATATTGTACTTCAAAGTGGACCATATGCTGCACGTGTTTATTACCCTAAAGAAATTGTCTTGCAACAGATAGATTAGAGATAGGAGAAACCAGTGGGTGCTGATTTCATACATGCGTGTCGCGAGCGCGTCTTACTCAGGTGAGAAAGACGTTGGTGTTGGTTACTCGCCTTCGCGGTGCGGGTACCGTCCTCGTAGCCACTGTTGTATTTCCTTATATACGTACATATGTATCTTGTAATACCGGGTGGGTCACAAACACACATACACCATACCGCAACATGCGGCCATCACAGACAGACCGCTGACTCTCCCTCTCTCATCTCGACTGTCGCGCCCCCCTTTCCTGTGGCGGCATTGTGATTGCGCTGTAGCTGTGCACCACACTGCTCTGTCGAAGCTCGTCGATTGTAGCAATAACTGACTCTCCTTCCAGTGAGGACTAGAGTCACTAGTGAGGACATGTCTTCAGTCCATGTGCCATACCTTAATACATAAAAGAAGAAGTTCCGTGATAACATTTGCCTTTTCGTGCGACAGTAGGGGTCTTGCAGGGACTCCCACGTAATTACCTCATCTGTGAAGCGCAGAGTGCTCTCGTAAACAGAGCCTTTTGCCTCACGCTTGCCGTTGTTTACTCTGCGATCCTAATGGTACATTAACGGTAGACTTCGTTAAAAGTATCTAGGCCTGTTTTGCTGTTGCGCGCGCAGCCGAAAGGGGAGAAAGACAAAGAAGAGCACGACACAGGCAAAGTCTAAACCTCGGTGATGTCAAGATCAACAACAATCAAAATAGTCTTTCTTTCTGTAATTAGGATGCGAATTAAAGACGGGGTCTGGCTTGATGGCTCCTGGACGCTAGGTGCGTGATGTGCATTTTGCTTGTAGTGTAGACTAAATTTGGTATAGTGACAGCGAGAACTTGGGATCAGTCACAATTCGCCTCTCAAACTGGCTGCTTGCCACCTAGCGGGCCCCAGCAGAAACACTCAATGGATGATAGCAACGGCAGACGACAGGTATATTTCGCGCTGATCCGTAACTGCCGCAATTTCGCTTTCGTGTTCGATGGAGTTTTCCGCTTTACGGAACTCAAACAGCAACAACACTGCTTAGTTGCGCAGTGCAAACATGCTGCGGAGAAGAATATTCAATGAGGAGAAGGGAAAGAGAGAAAAGATACTATCACAGGAGCGGCGTGAACGAAAACAACCCAGAGAGCGATAGAAGCCACGCGAGTTGTAACGTATAAAAGCTATAGTCATAGATGTGTATGCCTCACCCAGCGGATAGTGGGGCATAGTGAGAGTGGTGCATAGGGATACACAAAAAGATGAGGGACGCCAGTCAGGCAGGGAAGCAGATTTACGAGATTTGTTAATCAGAATATTTTACGGGTTTGCTCTAAAAGCATGCAAATGTGCTTCAAGCACGTGGTCCTCGACGAGTGCTTTTTCAACATGATCACAATACAAGCAATGTTTCGAAGCACGCGGGCGCACTACGTTGTGACTCGGAGGCGTCGCGCTCACGCCTAAGCCAATCACAGACGTCTTTAGAATTGTGAGGCGACACCTGTAGGGGTTCACTTGTCCCGAAATGCAGTTCAGTTTTTCAGTCACTATGAGCCTCAGCACGACAACAACGACGAAACAATTTAGAGACACCGGAAAACTTCTACCGAAGCTAAAAAAACCCGTGCAATTCCACCACGTTTGGTACTCTGTATGCAGCGTACAGCTTACAGTACAGTTAACTGACGCTAAGAACGCCGTGTCCACCTTAGTGCGTTTTCAAACACCCATTGCTTCTAAAACGGTGAAACGCCTATCGTCCAGATGACAGGAGCAGATTTATTCCCACTTGTTTGACGTGCATGTCGTGTATGATATGATATGTTATACGCAGTTTTACAGCGACAGCCGTTAGGGGCTCAATTTTGCGAAGATCATGTCCCGTACGTCGCATCGCCGAAAACCGAGCGAAATTAAGCGAAGAAACGAGATAACAGAGATGACGATATATTTTACAGGGACAGTTTTAAGTTATGACGCCCTTCTAGTTTATGTTAATGTTCTTCTGGGGCTATAGAATTATTTGATGTCTAATTCAAACAGGGCATACTTCCACACATGCACTATGTTCCAACTAACATGCACCAAACTTAATGAATGCTGTTACTAGTCGTGTGTTGCAGTCGCCATTATTTCTTCCATTGTACCTAGATAGCTGAGTAGATAAGGCTCATTAGCTGATTCTTCAAAGTCAGCTAAAAGCTAGCCTGTCCTTGTCCCTGGCTGCTATTCCTTTTTCATTATGAACAAGTAAAACAACTGACTAGTAGGTTGCTGGCCCACCTGCACAAGAGAGGTTCCTTCGTCCCACTCTTGTGTTTCCTATCTTCCGCAGCATCACGAAAAGTTTCTATACCGTCGTTTGTCTCTGTTATACGCGCGGAACAGCAACGGAGTTGTTTTTCTCGATAACGACAAAAACGAAAATGAGGGGAAGGAGGAAAGGGGAGTTACCACCGAAAAGTGTCGTAGTCTGTTTGTTTGGTTCAATTCCATGTCATCGGGCCTTTTCGAATAGAGTTCGTTCAGTCTTTATTCCCCGATGCTCGCTGTATGCATATGAGCACAGGGAACAATGGACCTAATATCCATTATCGCATTTCAACTGCAGCAGTGTTCCAGCAGGGGACGTCTGGTAGTGTGGATCTACAATGCTGTTTTTGCTTCAGCGGAAAAGGGGGAATTAACGTGCTTCGCCTTGGAATGAAATGGAAGTCAGACAATGGCCCAGCGGTTGTTCCACGTGTGTTAGGGTTAGATGTCAGGTGCTGAAAATTTGTGAACTTCCCGTGCACATCGCAACGCTATTCACGAGTTTGAGAATAGCGTACGTGCAAATAGGGCCCCCAAAACGTAAACGGCGACCTTTTTCCGAACACAGAACGGTTCGCTCGCGTTCGACGCTCGTATCTTTATAAACGCTAACAACGAAGACTTAGAGGACAAGCAGAAATATGAAAAAAAAAAAATGAAAGCACTTGGAAACGGACTGCATCATTAGTAGTAAAAATAATTGGCACCGTAAAAGCGAACCTCTCCCTTTCTCTTTCTTTTTTTTTTTTTTCTTGATCGGTCGTTTCCAGCGACAGGCTCAAGTGGCCTTTACGTGGATTGGCATCGGCCGTAAGCACTGCGCAAGCCATTCCCACGCTCGTTTCGACAAAAAATAAGAGCACCCAAAGTCCATAGCGTGGTTTCGGATTTGGGAATGCGCAGTACTGGCAACGCTATTTATTTGAGAACCCAATGCGCTTGGGTCCCTCATTCTGAAACTCTCTAATATCGTAATCAATTGGTACCTGCATCGTCTTATGAGAAATATGGGTACGTAGCTTATAATAATGTAACCCTGGAGAAATGTATTCCTGTTCATGTTTGGCATAACAATGATACTCCTACACTCTTGTCACATAGCGTCACACACTTACGTCACAATAGACAATACGGAAGCCTCAAGAATCTCAATACAAAAAGGGTCCGCAGCACGCACAAAGGAATTTCGATTTCCCGCCTTTGCACGCTTCACCATACGACGCCGCTGCGTTTTCCACTTTCGCGCACACGAGTCCTCAGGGTTTTGCTCTACAATGAATTCAACGTAACTATTTCTGATTCAAACAACCGGACAACGAATAAATGAAAAGAATTGCGTGAACGCCTGCAAAAGCTGGCTGTCAGAATAATGTTACGTCTGAGTAGGCCATATCGCAAGTATGTACCTGTAAATGTAAAGATACAAAATTTCTGGTAAAGATAATGGTAAAGCGCTTTTTCACGTTTTCCGTTTGTTTATATATATATATATATATATATATATATATATATATATATATATATATATATACAGGGTTATTCTAGCAAATGTTACACATTTCGATCGCACTATAAAAATAGAAGACCAGGTTTGGCCCATCCCAAACTTTGCTGACTGATAGCCATTTATCTGAAGTTTCATTCGAATTTTTTATAAGCGCTTTGGTCATGCAGAAAGAAAATTAAAAATAAAGCAAAATCTCGCCCCGTACATTTTCAATGGCCTTTCCCTCACAAACAACGCCATTTTGTCTTGTGTCTGCTTCACATTCACATCACTTCACACAGGTAGTGCGCTTCCTACAACGATGTGACATGCCGATTCTGACGTTATGCACCAATTCTCTTGTTCCAGTCTTGCTCTGTATGCCGGTGCCACCTGTGTGTGGTGAAATGGAACTGAATAGCACACAACAGAAAATGGCGGCTTTTGAGTGAGACAGGCCATAGAAAATGCATAGAGAGAAACTTTGTTTGATTTTTAATTTTTCTTCTAGGGACCATAATATTCAGAAAAAATTCCAACAAAACTTCAGACAAATGGCTACCAGTCTGCAGAGTTTGGAGTTGTCTTCTATTTTTACGATGCTATCAAAATGTGTAACGTTTGCTAGACTAATCCTGTATATATAGACACAAATTGTAAAGAAACGAAATCTTCATTTTAACGTGACTTTCTAACGTCGCCAGTCAACTACCTACACACTCTGTCAACGTGTGACCCACAATGTCTTCACTTTCAAAATAGCCTATAGAGACTTATGGCTCTCCACAATCTTGCTTGGATGGAGATAAAGTACGGGTAAATGCAAGACCTCTGAGCACTGAGTCAGTGTCACTGACACTCGCAGAATCACAGATCAGTGGGGCAAGATGGCATCTCCTTCACGCCATGCTCAAGAACCTAAGCCACGATGGGAAATCTATGACTGCGACATCATTTCGGCCAGTCAGTCTAACCAGTTGTGTATGCGAGGTGATGAAATGAAAGGTCCTGTATCGTCTGACCTACTGGTTTGTTGCAAGTATATCAGGGTCTGCCAGAAGCCATGGCAGGATTCCGGCGCTCCCGCTGTACAGTGGATTGCCTCACAGACCTCACTACCCGAATTGACCATAAGCGCACTCTACGACGCATAACAGTCGCTGTACTCCTTGACGCCAAACGTGCGTTTGACACCGTAATCCATGGTCATATTATCACAGCATTGTAATTAGCTGTGTTGAGGGGCACACGATATGGATAGGGCAACCTGGCGAACAGAAGGATCTTCACGCGGACAGAGAATGGTCCGAGGCAGAAACGTACGATGAAGCTAGGTGCTCCACAGAGAAGTATCCTTAGCCCTGTGCTATTTAATATTGTGCCAAGTGATCTCCCGGAACTCCTTCCCAGAAATGTCCATATTTCTATGTATACAGATAATGTTTGCATATGGACGTCCGGCAAAGCTCGACCGCGAATACAACAGCGTTCCTTGGGTGGCATGAGACAGGGAAGTTCCTGCCAGTCTCTCCTATACGACTATACGCAGGTCCTTGGTGCGTCAGACGGTGCTACACTCTCTGTCAGTCCTTCATGGACTCTCAAAGGCACCGGAACTGGTGTTGCAAAGAGTACTCGCCCGAAGCCTACATGCTGTGCTAGGTTTACCTCGAGCAGCTTCCTGCAGCTGTGTGTTTATGGAAGGGACCACCTGCACAAGGTTTGCGCGTGCAAGGAACACTGCGCCGCTACCTGCGCCTTGTGACCCATCATAGCAAACATTCACTGCTTCAGAGGCTTAACAGTCGGCGTCATTTTCGCAGTCAGTTTGATAAGCTCGTCACTCAATACGAAGATCAGCTCCCGGTAGGTTTCATGCCACGAGCACCCCGCGTTTGCGCCATGGGCGTTCGCCCTATGGTTTTCCTTTATGTCCCTGGAGTTACCAGCAAGCGTCTGGGATGAAACAGTGCGTCCTGAGCGTGATAGCAGAGTTTCATAGCGGTCATGCCCATTTCTACACGGACGTATCCTGCAGACGTCTTCCGCCTTTGCGATGCCTGACACCAGCATTGAGAGATGTTTCCTGTTATCCCATGTATCGTCGTCATTCGCCGCAACGAAACTCTATGCAATTATCCAGGCTCTTCGGTGCATACACAGCAAAGCCTAACCGTTGGGTTCTCGACTGCGAAAGCAATGTCGCTCTGTCTGCCCTTCGTTCACGTGATCCGTACTAGTCGTGCGCTTCACTTGTGCATGACGCACTTTTTATCCATGACACTGTTGTTCAGGGTGGTCACGAGGTTGTACCCGGTGGTTACCCGGTCGGCGTGGCATCTCGGGAAACAAAATGGCGGACTTCCTCGCGACAAAGGCACATCGTATGCGAGGATCACATCCCATTCCTTTCCCACTATCAGATTCTTTTCAATTACTGCGTAGCGTTGCACAAGACATTTACTGTCGGCTACGGTTCGCTGACAATGGGCCTCACTTGGCTCTACTGCAGCGGCTGGATCCCGAGACTTGCGATTCTGCATCTGCAACCGTATCTTCCGTTCGGCCGAGACGCTCATTCATTGTCTCATACTGGTGTCCCGTTTTGCTGACGTTTGCGTTTCAGACTGTGCCTGGTGTACTCACCAATGTGCCTCACGCGTGTTGTACTGGATGATGTCAATCACATATTGCTAGAGTGTAGACGTGAGACGAGACGAGAGTGTTGCTTTAGTGTAGACGGTTAGAGTGTAGACGGTGTAGAGTGTTTATGGTTCGTAGCCGGTTAAGAGAATCGCTCCCGGCTGATGTTTCGCGCTTGACAGACCACCCCGCTTCTCTCGCTCAGCTCTTGGGTCCCAGGGATAACCCCCCACAATCAAAGACAAACGATCTCCCCCCTAGTTGCCTTCCTGAACCATTCTAGACTAAGCCGTGAAATGTGAACAATGAAAATGAACTGCTCTTGTGCTGATTCCGTACACAAATAACAGGACATCTGACGCGCGTATTTTTTTAAATTTTTTTCGTCTATGTTTGTGTGTATTTTTCGTTTCAGTCTCGGAGCGTGCCGCGGTTACGCATCCCTGGCAGTGGAGCAGGTAGCGCCTTTAATGGCTGCTGAACGTTCCAAGCCTTACTTTGCAGTTTTCCCCTTCCTAATCTATATCTATTTATCCCTGAGTCAGTGTCACAAGTGACAGATGTGGCGACTGAGCAGTCTTGTCCGCGGTATATGATTGTCCGCATATGTATTTTGCTGTTCCACCGCGTTTTCTTCATTCCTTGCATTGAGAAGCGATAAGGAGGGATACTGTGTAAGTGCCCCTGTCCTGCTTTCTATCCCCAGTTTTTCTTATCTTGTTCAAACATGACAGATATTTGGAAAGCCATTGAACTCAATTGGACCATGTGAGCGGAAGTACCTTCCAGAGAGCTCGACAGCAATCGATGTGACCAGGAGTTGAGCAAACAGGTTGAACCGTTTCAGGGGAACGCTGAAGGCTACAAAAGCCCGAAAACATGTCTGTCCACTTCGTGTGTTTGGGAGTTGCGGGACACGGGATTCTGTGAACCTTTCGTGTTTTTTTTTTTTTTGCACATTGCAAACAAACACAATGTGCAGCGCATTTTAGAAATATCCATGCATATAAACGCGTATTTGTGGAAAGAAGAAAAAAAAAAAGGTGACATCGAAAATCCTGCCAGTTTACATGCGGTAAAATGTTCTGTCATGACTTTCCAAAATCCACCATTTTATCTCGAAACCGCTGACTGATCTCTATTGTGAAGTATGCCCGCTAATAAAAATAAATAAGAAAACCAAAATCGACGAATGGTTTCCATAAGAACCAGATTTCTCACAAGTTCATAGCCCGAAGCCCCATACTAAGTCCTCAATTGCCAAGTCCCTTGAATTTGCATGATATAGTCCACTGTCATAAACAAGACAGATTTTGCGAATTGTCCTGTCAATATGGTTATAAAAGGCTAAGACAATGACTATGAGCAAATTTCAATTCAATATTGTAAATGCGTCATATAGCGAATCTTTGCCTCATTTTGAATTATTTTCATTTCCAACACCAAGGACTCCAACGTAAAAGAACGCTATCAACATGAAACTCTACTTATAGCGTTGATTTCCATATACACCATATTCGAAGCTACGCTAAGGTGCATAAGACAGCTGGACTTTCTGGTTTCGGTTTGAAGTGAGCACGATCTTCCACGAAGCTCTGGGGTTGCAATCAAGAGTGCTTACAAATCGCGACAATAGGTGGCGAGTACCAGTTTCGATGTCAGTGGCTGTGGGCAGTTGTGGGCACACGTACTTAACGAAACTTAATCACAAATGTTGTGCGTATTCTGCCACTCTCAGGAATCGTTGTACAGATAATTTTACGTCTCCAGTGAACAGCTTGACCGTCACGACTCGACAGAATGGCCGAAAAGAGCGAGTTGAAAATTTTTCATCATTTTCACAGAGTCAGTGTACTATAAAAAGTGTATACCAAAAATATAATGTGCCAGCCTTGTCATGATACAACACGATGCAAAAACCTAGACGGCGCAGTTTCCTTGTGTTTGCGTCTAATCTTGCTAGTCACAGCAGTCCTAATCGAGCAAAACGTCATGTTTTCTGCTTTATGGCGTCGTAACTACGCTCTCCATGGAAAAAAGGGCTTCGTACCACCCTAGCCAACAAAAGCAGATTTCTAACGGAGCCAATATCGTCAAGAACTGACATAGACGGGCAGCACAATGTTGCTACGGAAGTGCCCGATTTCATAGGGAGGAGTGGGACCGCAGCCCTAAGGGCCGAGGTGTCGCTTAGAAAGTTGTAGAATATTCATTGAGAAACACCCGACCTACATGTTTCCAGAAGGGTACACTTTGTGTGCATGTTCTCACGGCCTAAGAAGAAAGCCCGCGAAATGTAAACGCGACGTGACAATGCGCCCAATCGCAGCCGTTGCAGGCGCTCTCAAGCGCGCTCTGAAATAATGAAATCACCCATATCTGTGGAGCACTATCTTGGACAGATAAGGCGGACATCGTTTAACCCTCTGGACATAGAGGCGGCCTCGTACTCTCTCATGGGGTATAGCATTATTTTTCGCGCAAGAAGAAAGGAAGCGTAAAAGACCTTACCGGGGAAGGTGCCAAGGAGATTCTTATGGTCTTATGGTGCGCGTTAAACTCTGCACAGGCGCACGTATTACTCTTTGTAGATACGGATCCGCACTGATGGGTAGTACTTGAAGTATAGTGTACCCAAGTACTACTTTAAGTACATTTCTTAAAACTTAAAACTTATTTCTTAGAACTTTCTTAAAACTTTCTTAAAACAAAGTACATT
Source organism: Ornithodoros turicata (assembly GCF_037126465.1). Classification (NCBI taxonomy): domain Eukaryota; kingdom Metazoa; phylum Arthropoda; class Arachnida; order Ixodida; family Argasidae; genus Ornithodoros; species Ornithodoros turicata. The sequence continues at coordinate 135,095,514 of NC_088202.1, read as the reverse complement.
TGAAATTGTGTACTTTGTACTGTACCTTAAGTAGTTTTGCTCGGTATTCTTCCATCAAGCACTCAAATATAGTAGCCGGTAACACAAAAAGAAAAAAGGACACATTAGTAAGTAACATTTCTGACTCTTAGGGCCATTATTAGAACAAGAAAATACGGTGGCGACAGGTCAGGAGAGGAACATAAAATGAATGCGGGTTGAATGAATGAAATAAATGCGGGTTCAAGGTTCATGCGTTATGCACTGCGATAGGTAGCACCGTAATTTATGTTTATGTCTGTTCCGTGTTGATAATACTCGATTTTATTCCTTCCTGCTTTGTATTGCATTGTTTCTTTCAGATGTCAGCGCAATGGCCGTGTGATTTTCACAATATATGATTTTTTTTAATCATCATATATGATAAATGAAAAAGGGAGAGACGAAAACGCTAACATGCTTTCGTTTCAGATTTTTACGCTTTGCGTGTTTCAGTGCAAACAGAGAATTTATTTATTTATTTTTTTAAATTTCCAAGGATGCACGCGAACATTACATGGAGCAGTACATAAGTACACGGTATGATACATGAACTAATAATAATAAAAAGAGCATGATACAAAAATGATTTATCTTGGATGAAATAGTCATGAATGCGTTTGAGAAATGCTTTATGGTCGTTTATGGTTGCAAGAGAGTTTGGAAGACCACTCCAATCAGTAACGGTAGAGCAAAGAAAAGGACTTCCACAATACGTCGGTGTGACGGTTAAAACGCTTTACCTTGTTAGGATGATCTAGACGCGGGAAAATAACGTTAGAGCGAGATATCGGGGGCACTTATTCGTAGGCATAACGTGGGAGGATCGATGGGAAAAAAAATGCGAGGAAATGAAAAAAGGATAATCTTGTGAGACGACGGCGATGTTCTTGAATGGTTAAATCATACTTATGTTCGTTACCGATGTAGAAAAAGAAAAGTCGTTGGCTATGTAACGGTCAGCCCTATTCTGAATAAATTCGTTTGGGTTATATGGGTTATTTCGTGATTGTCGCGAACAAAGACACAAAACTGCGGTAATCCAGAAGATGTGGGTTCGAGTCCTACAGCTGGCTAACCTTTTCAGCGACTTTCATCTTTCATCATTACAAAACTGCGTTTTTTTTTCATTTTTTCATTGCGTTTTCTGTTTTTGTATGGTTGTCTTATTGACTTTATAGACAGCCTGTGGTATGTCACGAGGCAGTGTGGATTGTGGGATGCCGAGAAACGTACACTCTTTTCATGTTGACTTCTTTCCTGCGTGTAAAGAGTGTCCTCTTGGTTCATATGGTTCACGTTATCAGCAGCGCTGTGACCATCACAAGAAATAATACTTCGCACGAGCACCACCGTTTGCTTGTGCGCGTTTAAATGCAAATCCATGAGTAAACAATAAAGTGCCCGTGCCTCGCACCTTGTGAGCACTTGGTAACAATGCCAATGAAAAGCGTAAGCACTTTACGTCCCCATTTTTTCTTTTATCATCATCATCATCATTTACCACTTTTTGTCATCATCGAACAGTGAGACGTGGGCTGATAGAAACTACGATGTACTTCATCTACATTTCCGTGTACTTTAAAGTATTTATCAAGGTACTTTATACTTTACGTTAAGTATATTTGCAAGAAAGCACTTTGTACCTTACTTCAGGTGGAAGTAATGCCGGGTATGTGGTACATTACTTTAAGAAGAAATTTGATGTATCTTGACCATTCTTACGGATCCGCCTCCAAGAATGCAGCGAATACGACATGTGTGATATAAGGAGGCTTCCGACTTTTCGAATTTATCCAACAAAGTCCGATACACTCCCTCCGGTGTTTTTTTTTTTTTTTTTTCAAAAAAATTGGATTTTTCCAAGGCCCACGTGGCGGCCTTACGGTTTTTCCCGTTTCCTTCTACCTTTGTCCCCCTTCTTTCACACCTACTTTTCGACTTCAAACTGATCTACAACCAAAAAATGGATCAGGAGTAGTAGCCGAATTTCTCCGAAAATCCGAATTTCGGTAAAGTCGAAAACACCGATAAACAGCCCCGAAGTTTCCAAAATGAAAACTCCGAAAACTCAACTCGGAATCCTAGATATAATGTCGTCTCCCGAACACATTTGATTCGTTTGCAATAATTTTCTCACAAGCTATGAAACAGCCTTCATAAGCTCGCTATGCCCCCTTTGTATATCCTTAATCTATTCTTGGCATATGTAATTTATTTGTCATTTACAAGCACGATACAAAGGTATCCTGGCGGTAAGGAGAGGATATCTATAGCATGAGAAACACTTTGCGCATTCTCAGATTGTGGAACGGAACACAATTTACTGCGAAAATATATGTTAATGTGGCAATACACTGTCGAACGTTACCGTCGTTTGTTAACTTTTGAGAATAAACTACACAAATTAGCAGTAGTCGTCGTACGGTGGCACTCACTGTGCAAAACGAACGGTGGCGCACATTTTATACCTTTGTCTTTGTCAACATGGTCATGCCTGCGCAGACAGTTTACTACTGAATTGCAGTTATTCTTCTTGCTCGCATATCGCTCGATTGTTAAAAACTGTTCTTTTTTTTATCGCCACAGGTCTTCGATGGGTGGGAGCACAGCGGCCAATTTTTTCCTAGCCCAGAGGACCATCCGAAACCGATGGACCAGAGGTTCGCGGAGTACTGCGGGCCCATTAAACCCAGGAAGCCGTTCGCCACATCTCAGAACGTCGGGGCCATTCTCTACAGGGTACCGACGAGGGGAAACTACTTCTCCGTTCTTGTCACGTTCAGACGAAACCCCAAGAGTGAGTGTCTTAAGCTGTCTGGGAACAGAATTCTTCGTCATGTGTTTCGAACACTTGGTGCTTCGATTACTTCTCAAGATTCGGGTCTTATTCCTGACCTTATAACGATAAAGCGCTTAGATTGCGATACCCATCAGACTAAAATCACCCATCAACAGCAAAGTGCAGTTGTGTCGGAACCTTTTCATCTGTATGGAGCTGATCCCGCGCGGCTTCGAAAAAGAGAGAAGATTATGCGTTGAGCCCTTGCGTTTCACTCTTGCAATGACGATAGATCAGTTCTGTTTTCATCGTGGTTTACTCGTAGTTTTTGCTTTGGTGAACCGTCGACAGTTGTGAAATCTGAGAATGCTTTGCGAAATTACTGATCCTATATGCACGGATACTGACAGAAACGAAATGCCGCTGGAGTCAGTTTTCCCAGCGAAAAAGAAAAAAAGAAATCGAGGAAAGGAGTTTTCGAAGTGTGCTTTGATATTTCGTACCGAAATCACGGCTGAAAATCTCCATATCTGCATATCACTAGTATAGCTGTCAATATATTCAATTTCTGATGGTGCTTCGAATTTGTTTTAAGTCGCAAAAGTCACCAGACGGATGTTACAGCGGTAGAAGCGGATTACGTATTCCTGTTATCACAAGTTGTTGCGTACGTAACGAATTGCGACAGGGGGCGCATCGGTACCACACCATTTTCGCCTAAGTCCAAGAGAAAAGTTTGTGGGGCCAGCATAGCTTTCCTAAACTGATACATTGTTACCAATGTTACCTCTTTGTGTAGTCCAAAGTGTACTTGAGACGAAAAACTGTTATCGCGTGCGCGAAACTATTATACAGTGTGTTCTTTTTTAGCTTTTACAGAAGTTTTACAAGAAACTTTGAGAGCAGCTTAGATGTCGTTTTTGCAGTTGAGTTGTACGGCCAGTCGGACATCCTCCCGCAGAAAGTATGCCATTACAAGATGACTAGTTACCTAAAACTCATTAATTAACTCTTTAATTAGGAGATTTCGGGCAAAAACGAGAAAGCAGAATGAGAGGCTATCCTAGTTGCAAGCCATTCTACGTTTAAAAATTCCTGAAACACGCACGTGCATTAAAATATCCATACCCGAATTTCGATATGCATATGAGCCGATACCGAGACCGCGGCGACCGGGAACGCAAGGAGTACAGCGCTCATTCACGTCAGAGGGCCACGTGATTTGGAGCGATGGAGATGATTGGAGTAGGTGCCGACCCGCGGGCCAGATAAACCGCTTTCCGGCCTCCGTCGGCGAGGTGGTGGGCTCCTGACGAGCGGTTTCTTTAGTTTCGGCTCATTTGCACACCGAAATTCAGCTATAGATATTTCACTGCACACGCTCTGTCCTCGATTTTTAAGAGATGGAACGGATTTCAACGAGGATTGTCTCCCGTTCTGCAATCTCGCTTTTGCCCGAAATTCTCGAATTATACAGTTAGTTAATGAATTTTAGGTAATTACTCACCTTGTAGTTGCATGCTCTCTTCCAGAGGATGTTCGCAAGGCCGTAGAACTCAATTACAACTCAAGTACAACAACGACATCTATGCTCTTTCCGTGGCTTTTTTTATAAAAAATCTGTAAAGGGTACAAAAAACAAAAACAAAGAAAAACACCGTGTTGAACTCAGATGTAACACACAAATCCCAGAAAAGAGTCCCTCGATAGTGTGCGCTAGTGTACATCCGTCTTGGGAAGTAACTTAGAAGTAGCTAGTGATAGGAAAACTAACTAACTAAATAATCTTCCTAAGAAAGTAACTTTTAAGCTGTGACTCGTTACTTCTTTCAGTAACTAGTTACATCCTGAATCGTAAGTTTTTCTCAATAATTTCGGAAAGCGTTCGTATTTTCTTTCAATACTCTTTGCCGCGTGTGTGGCTTACACAACTGCCCGGAGCTCTGAAAGAACGGAGATGTGAAAATCAAGTAGCTATCACTGGAGTTGCCGGCTCCCTTCATGAGTGCCACATTCTCCATTTTATTTTTCTCTACACCAAACCACCATGCTGCTATCACCGATACTCAGAATCAAGAGCGCGGATATAGCTCTAACTTAACTGGTTACTACTTCTGCAGAGTAAATGTACCCGCAACTTAGTTACTTTGTTCGTGTAGTAACTGCAAACCAGTTACTTTATTCGTGTAGTAACTGTGACCTAGTTAATTTGTTCGTGTCGTAACTTGATCTGTAACTCAGTTACTGTGTGGAGTAACTTTCCCCACGACTGGTGTACATGATCTGGTGGTCTTTTCTTTGCAGGGTGTAACGTGTTTCTGAACCCACTGTCGACCAGTCCCGTGTACACGATACGAAACTACGGCCGACGTGTCAACTGTTCTGCCGTGTTTATCTATCCTATGAACTTAAGGATACTGGCGACGAGTATTGGCACTCAGGGTGTAGGAGCATCTCCAAGCTCTGAACTTGAGACGGGCCTTATCACCAAGGTAAGATCACGTTCTGACCGTTGCGACGCTTGGCAGTCCGCAGCGTTTGGACAGCCGTTTCCCCATCATTAGGACCCGTCAGCAGATCCATGTAAGGCAACGTTTGAGAAGGTTGAGACAGCCGGAAAAGCAATATATTCTACGTGACCATCCTCTCAAACGTTGTCCAGGTAAGGCCTGCTGACGAGCCAGACTGCTGTCCAGGCTCCCCTAATTGCGATTTGAGAGCAACAAACACTGTAGTGCAAGTGCAGTAAATGCACTGCATCATTGCAATTGCACTGCAATACGCCTGCGCGCCTGCGATACGCCTGCATTATTGCAATTGCACAGCATTACGCCTGCCGTCTATGCCAGAGCCTCGCCGTGATCGATCAAGACTGTGGTAAGTTCTCTCGGAAACACTGTGCATTTCAGAAGCGGCGTAACGCCGCAGATGACCACCAGTTTCTGCAGAGGATCAGCGCCACTGCGAACGGTGCACTATTTTCCTCAAATCACAAAGCCGGAGATCGAAACAGTGGCTGGCTTGTGGGTTCGATATTGTAAATAAGTGATGTATTTGCATACCAAAACACTTGTGGCCTGCAGGCGGCGCACTCATCTTCGAACAAACGCCTTCTAAGTTAGCACGGTCCGATGAATAGGGGATGAGGTGGGCGTCGAAGTGCCTGATTCAATGTCGCCCCCGGCTATTCGGCAACAATGGTGGATGCATGCAATATACAGGTAGTTTTAATCAACTTAATCGAGTTTCGAGCAAATTTTGATACGCGTCTTCGATTAAACGAGATATAGGTAGTCCAACCTGCTACAACCAATATCTGAGGTTGGGAATAAGTCCAAAAATATTGTTACGAGCTGAGAGAGAAGGATGAAACTCACGCTCATTCATTCACGCTCATTGTTACTAAACTCCTGCATACCGCTTTGCACGGTTGTCCATTTGCTCTTCACGTTATCTATAACATACATGAGGAGCCAACATTCGATTACGCTTCGCTCCTGGTAGTACACTGCCTAGATGGATTCCGTAGCATCCCGTTTCCACGAACACATTAACCATAGATATCCGTATTTTGTCGGGAACGTTAACCACAGATGCCGACTATCTGGATCTACGATTCACGAAAATTGATTGCCGTTGTGCATTGGGGTTGCATAACTCTTAACTATCATTGTGCGCAGAACAAACAAATAAACAAAACCAATAGTTCAGGGTTTTGTATAGAGCCCTTTGAGACGACTGCCGTCTAAAAGCCGTCCCACGTGCCGCGTATTCCGGCGCGCAACACGTTGCGTGTCACGTAAAGCGTAAAATTTCACGCACATAGAATCCGTTTCGTGTACGTGAAACAGAGCGTCAAGAGGATTCTGAATTTCACGTGGCGCATAAGAGTGGCGCATGCGCAGTAGTTAGTCGAACCGAAGACGTGTTCGAACCGAAACGAAGCAGACCAAGAAGTGTTGCCAGGGGCCTCGCGGTTTCTCGTGTTCACGCAGTTCCTCATACTCTGCGTATTCAAGCTCCACGCATCACGGGCTTCTTTTTTCACGGAGCGTTTTACGGAGTGAAATACGCGCCATGGGGGTGGCCTTAAGAAACAAAAAAAGAAGAGTACGTAAAAGAGGGAGCGATAAAATACGGTACTAATAATCCTTTTCTGTGTAAGTGCAAAGTGTAAGAACTGCAAAGATCGATTTAGTATCGGTCACCGGTGAGCATCGGTCAGTCGCACCAACAACATTTCATAGGCTTGGTGGCACATTTCATGGGCGGTATTATTTTGCGATTTCCTCCGGGGACAGTTCGTTCCATAATCCCCATTCTTCAATACTCCTTGTGCACACGTCAAAGGACCCGCTTGTAATTATCTTTTGTGAACCCGTGTCGGTTTGGGCAAAACGACTTTAGCAAAGAACATTTTCCTTTTGCCAATCTGGCTTTCAGCTTTATTATCACTTCAAGATCCTTCAAGAATTCTTCAGGATTCAATCCCTGAAGATTAACAAGTAGCCATGACTTTCATCCACGTTGCATGCGGAGTTGGGTGCCGCACAAACCGTGTGTGCGACACCGGAACGGAAAACCAACTATAGCTGTCACAGTACATATTTCATGCATCAATTACCAAACAATTTATGTTACATTGTATTTCCTTTCAGTGTGAAAAGAGAGGTATGACGGATTTTGCCGAATTCATGGGCGGCAACGGGCTCGACACTGCCACGATGCTTACCGTAGGAGACGTCTGTGGTCTAGACTCGACAGCAAGTACGTCACTTTTCCATCTACTGTGTTCTCAGCGTAACGTAACAGAAAGTAAACGTAGTTAAGGCGGACTCACTTCTTAAGAAAGTCCATGGGGAATTTTTGTTCTCAGGGTCCTCATAAACCTCCCTAAATTTCTGCACGAAACAGGTACTATTTTTTTTCGGCTATTTTTTTCGATGGGATACCTCCAGAATACCACGGTCAATTATCATGAATTTCAGTAAATTCGGCACGCTCTTCATATTGGTGGTGTAAAAAAGTGACCTTTGACTTGGCAAATTTCCGAGTTCAGTTCGCAAAAATTTACATAATTAAACTTACGTTACATGTCATTCACATCAGGAGGTGGAAAAAACCTTGTAAGAACAAATGCCGTTGACCGCATGATTCTAGGTGGCGTAGTTTTTTTATTATACTTTAATGACACGTTTTCTGGGACACCCTGTATATCTCCCGTGCTCAAAATAGTAATAATAACACACCACGTGACGGTCTATTTCGTGACAGCCTCCTACTGCCCATTTCCAGACTCCCGCAGTGAGCCGTTAAGTTTAGTTACATGCATAATCTGTCCGTTTGTCTCCATTCATCCTCATCATCATATGTGTTGTTGTTGTCCCAGAGTCGTAGTAAGCAGCCTAAAACCGTATGATGACATCTTTAGGCTTGCGTTAGAGCTTGCTATGTCCAAAAACGTGCATACAATTTTGAGTATCTGCTTTCAGACCCCAGCTGCTTTGTGCTAACACAAAGCAAAGACGCCGTCGGGAAACACCAGCCTCGCATCTTTACCAGAGCTGTATTTATTGGGATCTATAGGCTCGGCCATGCAAGACTAGGGAGCAAACTCAGCCACGAAAAATTACTAGGCCTGAAGGAAATCGAGCCCGTCAAGCTTAATTCTTTTTTCCTTTCTTCCCTTCCTGTGCACATTGGCGCGGACTCAGCTTCATTTGTTCATTACTTCTCATTGTAGGGCGAGAAAAAGACGCTTAGGTGCAACGGGGCAAACGAACTTAACTGACATAATTGCGCTGCGAGACGCTTCGAACGTTCTCTCTTTTACGGCTTCGTATGCAATGGGGTGAATTCTTCAAACGTGTGCTCGGAGCGCCGTAGCCAATTTAAGCTGATGAGTTAAGCCTATTGCTCGAACCCTGACTAGGCGTCAAGAACTTGCCAAGAATAAAAGCTGCGCCGTAGTGCTATGTTTCTAGCGGGCATGAACTTCTACTTTTCTTAAGAAATTGCCGGAATAGCTCGGGGTTGTAAAGAGAAGCCGATGGGCGGAGCGCGAGTTTAAATTAACAGGGAGGTACATTGTAGCGAGTCAGGGTGTAATTGAAGTTTTGTTTCGTTTTTTTCATGGAGCGCTCTTCACTTCGGCAATTATTGCTCTCCCTTTATATATTTTTATCACCTAATATTTGCAATTCCAGCCTCTCATTTTTTTACATTTTCTGCTTTGGCGCAACACACACACACACGTCAGTACACTTGAGGAAGATGCCAAAGTCACAGCCTATTAAAATGCGCAGGCCTATTACGCGTTAGCGCAAGCCAGACGACGTGTTACCACGTTTTGTCATCGTTAAGGGCGAAACGCATTGGACGTTTTCTCAGCGTCAAAACGTCGCGCGTACGCCATGGCCTTGCACACGCGGCGAAGAAACGCCAGCGAGGCGACCACCCGAAACGCATGGGACGCATACGGAGCGAGTGACGCGCGCCACTCTTGCTATATTCGTCGACCACAAATATCTGTTAGAACGTGCAGATGCTCTTCTTTCCTGTGGTTCCTGCGTTCCTTCATTCCATACATCATTAAGATGTACAAGTAAATTTAGTGTGATGGATAATGTTCCAAAAATTTATGTGAGCTGCTCATACGCCACCTTGTCTGCCGCACGACGGCCATGGTTCTGTCTACTTCTCGGAAAACGCGCCCAGACGCGCGCGAATATCTGTAGTCGACAGATTCCGGCGTACGCCCTCCGCCCGCGTTGAAAAACTGGTTTTTACGAGGTCACACGCACGCCGAGCGCGCCCGCGTCCTGAAAACGTCCGAAAAACGCTCCATGCGTTTAGCCCTTCAATGTTGTAACGTCATGTCATGCGATTGCGTGTACCGCTATCGATCAAATTGCAGCTTTCTTGTTGTGAAGTAAGTTCCTCTGCAAGATACCAGATATGGGTTGGAGACAGGCAGATAAGCTGAGTGTTTCAAGCGCTCACTGGATTTATTTCGTCACCCGTTCGAGCGAAAAGCTACGGATGGGACATTTCGCGTGGTTCTAGCACGCACACGACTGAGCTAAAGGAACGCAATCATTGGCGAGTTTAGTACACCGGAATCAGTCTACGAAAACGATACAGTAAGGGAAGTTATCAAATCCAAGCTCAGCAATGTGACGTCATCCGCTTCGAAGAAACACGGCGATTGGTTTATCATATTTCCGAAATCGTTATCGTGAACATCTTCCGATCTACTAATACTGGCTATTATAGTATAGGAAGGACTACGACCACCTTAAACGTTACGATACGGCCAGTTACGATACAGCGTTACGAACGTTACGGCGCTGCGCTAAAGAAACAACCAAGGATCATTTGGCATTGCTCCAAGCTCTATAATTAATTCATCATGCAGTGGATCTGGGAGCCAGCACAATCACCGGGCGGTGTATCGGCACTGCGCAATTAAATTCACAAATATTACACAAACTTCTTCAAGAGCTCACTCGACACACGTCTTGTCTCTTCTTTTTGCACAAGCGGTGGATGTCCCACAGGAGATACTTCTTTCTAAAGTTGGTTATCATCATCATTCTACGCGTTTTCATAGGAGCTGTTACTGTCGTCTGCTACGGTAGTCGTGCGTCCGCTTCTGCGCGTTCAAAATTCAAATTTCCATTGTCCAATCATGATACAGACCTCGCGGGCCGATGAGTAGCGCCCCAAGCGGATCGTGCGGACGGGCTCCTCATAGGGGTTGCCCGATATGACATGGTCGTTATAATCTAGTAGGTCGTGGAGTGGACTGCCGTTTGCCGAGTTCCTTCGTTTTCCCGCGTGTGTTTTCGTTCATTTCCGTGTACGTTCGTGTTCACTTCGTCCCCGTTCATTTTCTCCCGCTCGGGAACCGGTGTTCAAAAGATATCGCATCGGCCAGCAGTCCTCACTTGTACAACTGTGCATATCGCACGCGGAAGCAAGCGATCTTCTTTTTCCTTGATCTTTCGAACGTTGATACGCTACTCAGATGTTTACCGGATGACTAGTTATATGGAGTGTTACGTTATCGTCAGTCGTGCTCATTAAAGACGGCGGCCACCAGTATCCATCCCTAGAGGAAAAGCGATTTTGACAGTCCACCCCTGTTCTGTCGTCGCTGGGAACGAGGCTAAGGAGCGCCAAGGACTGGTGGTTTGAGAGTAACGCGACAAGGTCTATACCCTGCCACCAAGTCGCTGGCGTCAACCCGCAACTTTGGGATCTGTAGACAGGCACGCTACCAGCTGATCCACCGAGGACGGATTTCGAATTCTGAACAAACGCAATGCTCCGTAGTCACCCACACACGCCGTCGTCCCTACGCCCTGGCGTGCTTACGCTTGCGCTGGAGAAGTTCCTCCCCCGACCTCGCGTGGCATGGTTGCGACTGCCTCACGGCGTCGCAAAAAAGGCCCGGTGGAACATGTGATCTCCAAGCAGCGGTCGAAGGCAGCACCGGTTGTTTGGTTACATACCCCGCCCTTTTTTTTTCGGAATAGCAAGCCGGCTCTTTGCCTGGCTAACCTTTCCTTTCTTTTTTCTTAATAAACATATCCCCCCCCGCCTTAGCAAAACTGCATGGGTGTGTGTGTGTTGGGGGGGGGGGAGTATATTTATTGGAACAAAGAAAAAAAAAGGAAGGAAAGGTCAGCCAAACGGCATGTCGGCTTGCTATTCAAAAAAAAAAAAGAACGAAAGACAAATAAATGCAAGTAAAATAACAAGAAAAGAATTTGAACATAAAGGGTAAACTAACAACAGGTGAAAGAAAGATTATATAGATTAAAGACAAAGATGACTTTTAAAAATGAAAAGATGAGGGAAATGCGTATGCAGGTGAGAGGTGAGGTTGGGGCACTGAACAATGAGATGGCACGACTTGAGTTCACAGGCTGTTCATGAGTAAGTAAAGGTACCGCATTTGATAACCTCCCGGTGCCCTCGCTGCGATATACTCAAGCATGCAATAACATAATTACTACTAATAATAATATTACTTAATGCCGCTATAAACGCACCAGGATGGTGAGGAAACTGTTCCTGAAATCCTAACTTCGTTATACCCCAGCGCGGAACATGTGTCGGTGAAACCGGAGGCCGATTTTATCATGCCAAAAGAACTTGCAGCATCATGACATGTGGTGAAGTACCCTCCGGCAATTCGCAAAACGACACCGGATGGACATTTCACACAACGGTGCTCCACACAGTACGTATAGAGCTGATGTATAGCACTCATAAATCAGTTGCACTGCATTGCGCTCGTCATCGTCCTTCCACCACTGGTCTTTGGGAGGTGTATTTGGCGAGATCCCGCGCAAATGGTATATAAATCACACGACGTTTTTGCGTTCAAAGTGTACCGGTACAAACCTCAACGAGTGGCATCGAAATTTATGTACACAAAAACGCGTGCTATGACTAAGGCGATGGGCAATTTTTAACTTTGGCGTCATTCATGGTGCAGTGGGTTCCGCTAGATGAGACATGTACTTGCACGAAACGTAAATACCAAGAATGTAACGTTGGGGACATTTTCTCTCGTTTTTTATCTCGACCAGGCAGCAAAGCAATCCAGATCCCTTGTGGTACGACGGCCGTGCGGTTGGTCGCCAGCGGTCGCTACGAAGATTCCCTAACCTTCGGCTACGAACCAATCATCGAAATCAACAACTTCCACATTTGCTCCAAAGACGTGATGGCCGTGTGACAGCCTGTGTGAGTATTCCAAGTGCATATCGTCCTCGTACGTTCTGTTACTCTTTTCCCTAATGTCAAAAAATGCAAAAACTTGATCTCAAATGAAAGTCTGTGTTTCAATTAGTATAATGCATGGGAAATTAGTTTACACGCGGTTAGACGCGGGAGGGGCGGCGCGAAATGCAACTGCAAAAAGCAGACAAGAAAGAAATAATTCGCTCTCCTTCTTATTGGATGACTGAGATGACGTCACAGACTGGCAGCGAAGGGAATGAGCTTTCTTTACCCGCGCGATTTAAAAGTCTCTTGCGCACCAGGATTGCACGCTGATGTCACATTCTTAATGGTTAGCATTAGAACCCCCAAGTTGGGAAATCGTGACCGTCTGATGGATGTGTGAAGCCTCGGAGAAAACCTTTCTCCTCCCATACCTGCGTGTTGCGCATGCGCCCTGGTAAAGGGAAGACCTTCCTCTCCGGCAGCGCGGCGTAGAGGCAACTCGTCGGGGAGGAAGAAGGCTGGCGCTGCTGTTGTGGCTGTGTAGTTAGTGGTAGTTTGTAACAGTTAGTGGTAGTGTGTAACAGTTAGTGACAGTGATAGTTAGTGATAGTTAGGGGTGGATAGAGGTGGATAGAGAGGTAGTGGGTGGGTGGTGGGTTGGCTGTAAGCGCAGAGAAATACATGAGAATACGCCTAATGCTTGCGCATTTCCGTCGCATTAATTACATTGATCGTCCTTCAATTCCCCATTCGTGATCCTAAAAATAAAGTTGTTTCGTCTTTAAATTTTTTATTTCATAGCCTCACGCGCCCTGTGATGTGACAGAAGAAAAAGAAAAAAAGGGGGCATTTAAGTCACGACAAAGTCAGACTGGCTGCCCCAGGCCACTTAGCCGCAGTTAGTTGAATAAGAAAAGGAGAAAATCCAGTAGGTGGGGGGGGGGGAAGACAAACGTCCCGACTAGTGGGAACACTTGTCACAAAAGAGGGACCAGAAAGTGTCACAAAATGGAACGTAGGAAACGTAGGAGGGCGTTCAATGCAGCCGCTTGATGATTGAATGGCCGCGCCCTATTCTAATACTCTCTAATATAAAGCAGCCGTAGTGGCTTCCGGACTGCGCTGTGGGTCGCGCTGTGAGATGGATTCATGTGCAATGTGTTACTATACTCAGCGACCAAGAAGCAGCGAATGTTTCCTGTTACCTAATTGGAATTATTGAGCACTTTTTCGTTCGAGCACCTCGCACATACCACTTACAGGCATGGCGTGTTGAATAATGTACCTCTCGTTAGAGATCCGTGTCGTAAGTTTGTTGATACCTCCTGTCAAGATTAAAAAAAAAAAAAAATGTTGGGAGCGAGTTACCTAAGAACACCTATTCTAAATAGCCCATTAGCGTCCATTAGCAGGTTTATCTTGCGTTCGACTGACCTATCTTTCCCCATATACTTTTTCGAGTACACATATATCCCTCCTCCACCTTTAGTGCGGCACGTGTTATGAATTGCACGACCATTAGGGTTGCACAACACTTTGGAAGCTGATGCACAAAGTGCTTTTAGTGCGCTTAAGGTCGCCTTCATTATTTGGATTTATGAAGGCCATTAAGTGAAGATTGTCCGCGATGCGTTTGTGTTCTTCGAGTAACTTATGCTACCACGCGCATACCTATACTATATGTATTCTTGAAAGATACCAGGCACAATATAGCCATTATATGACGCGCAGTACCATAATGGCTTTCCGTAAGAAGTGTATGTAACACAGAAGTATAATTAGATATTCGCATGCGAGCATGATCTAACGAGGGGGACGCAAATTAAGGGGGAAGCTAATCGAGGATGAGCTACTATGCAGTCACGAGTGAAACTATATAGCGCGCGCTTTCGCGGGGTGGGTGCCGGGATGAGGTACCGGGATGAGCTACCGGGAGCATGAAGCAAAGGCGAGGGAAAGGTAACACAAGGTTTAAGAAGTACGGTAAGGGGCAGGAACTCTTGCTCATCCTGCTGCACCCTTCTTGAAACTCAACGACAGCACATACACATTACGCGAAGAAGCAGGGAAAAAGTTGGACGTTAAACAGCCGCGAAATAAACGTCATAAAATATGACGATTTAGCAGAAGGTGATGCATGGCTCAATTCCAACAGAGATTGCACAGCCCGTTCAACGCCTTCCTGCAGCCAAGTGACACATATTCAGTGCTTCCATAGCACACACAACATGTTATGAAGTTCGTTTCATCCTAACGATTTACCCAGCTTATGAGCTTCAAAACGTATCAGCATTCAACAAGAGCATTTTCAAACCTCAAGCTACAACTCTTTCAACCTACAGCACCATGTACTCGAGTCTGAAATCAAGGGGGGGGGAGGGGCACACCCTTGTTTTCTGAAGGATTGCGAAAGCGTTCACGACTAAAATGGGTAAACGTTAGCAGAAGCGTCAAGAGCGGGACACTTTGTATCGCGTTCTATACGCCGTGCACCATTACGATATTTCGCATTGCGCTCGCATTAGTCTCTCAATAGTCTCCATAGTGCCCTCCCTGCCCTCATACTCCTCTGCTCTTTCTTTAACTATTGCTTTTTCTCATACCTATATCTCTTGGTTTTTCTCTTCTACCCTACAGATGGAGCTGCTGTACTACTGGATCTACCGCTTCCGCAGCCTACTGAGCCAGTCAGCCTCGCGCTTGCGGAGTAGTCTGCTATTTTTGAGTTGACCCTTTCGGCCACCCCGTTTGGCGCAATCCACTGTAAATGCGACACGTTTTCTGTGCTTGGAACCTTGGGTTCCGCAGTTTCCGTCTGTTCTCGGTTGAATTCACTCTCCGCCTTTTACTCGATGGCAAGCGAAGCCGCTTCATAACTCTTGTTCGAAATTACGCTAATGACATGCTGAGTACACTAGATGCATCGAACGAATGTATAGAACATGCTTGCATCTTTCAAATGTGAACACACAGTTATCGCAAGTTTACGATAAAATTATGTACCGCATTCGGAGGCCGAGAGGTCTGTGACGTTTTGTCAGAGGGACCGAGTGTCCCTCGATGGGGTCGAGTGTTTATAACAACTTACTTTATCTATACTTCGTTATTTATGACTTACTTCACCGTTCCCTGTTCGTAACATCCTAGTACAGTGGTCCTTTTTTTTGCTTTTTGTTTAAGCAGCAAATGAGCTTACTTCTTCATGTCAAGGTTTGAAAATGCATGTCGTGCACACAACATGTTGTAAAGGTGTATATGTACCATAATATGCTGTGCATCATGTACACCACAAAGCACATGAACACAGCCCGTGCGATTGAAATGTCTGTTGTCAACCGAGGTGTATGAAAGACAATCAAGCAAATAACGCTACGATAAGCGTGGTAGATTTTAAGCGTAAGAAATAGCGTGCTGTGTACTGTTTGCATTGTTGACTTGTCTTTCAGGTAAGAACGCGAAGCGGCATCATCTGTTAAATCCGTAACACACACACTGGACCTAACGTGGGCATCCATGTAAACACACATAACATACTAATATGCGGAACAAGAAGAAGACGTTAACGCATTCGTCAAGTGGCTTCGCGCTTAGTGCCAGAGTTCACAATCACTCCTGCACCTGGAACCACATTCCACCACTCGTTTTCGCTCTCTTACGACCATTTGCGTTTCTTTACTCTGTTGGCTGAATATTCATACAAGCACCTGCGTCAGTTCGACATGTATACACACAGGTACTGCGTGTGTGTGTATATATACATATAAATATATACATATATTTATGTCACGTGCGACAATGCCTATTTTGTAAAGACTTGCAGAGCAAACACTTCCTTTTTCCAACGATGTACAAAGGGCGCACTGTGTTGTCCTTCATTGTCGTCTCGGCCCTGTGTAATATGATAGTGTGCTATGGAGAAAATACAATAAAAAGAACGAGATGTGAATGTGAATAAAGTTTTCCCTAACAGATGCTGCCGATTGGTTGTGCTTGTTTATGGGACGAAAAAGGGATTCGCAATTATCGGTCCCTCTCATAAAAGCATCATCACTTCCTGTCGAAGTGCCATCCTTAGCAAGGGTTAATATAGTGATGCCCGAGAATAGAAAGTGTAGCAATCGGTACAATTACGACAGAGCAATTCACTCTTCGAGTTTGGAGGAGGTCTACAAAGGAGAATACGGTGGCTGTAATATGGCCGTAGCTCAATCTATCAACAAAACTGTATCAGCGATGAACAGGCAAGATTACAAGCGGTTCAAGGGATCCAGGTGCACCTGCTTTTTGGGCGATAACAGTTGATGGCTTGCCCACTGCACATGAGACACTGCAGCTGTAGATTCAAGGGGGATTTGGGAAAGTTTGTGTTTACAATGGCAGACAGCTGTTCTATCATTTCGAATCGGGTGACAAAGGGGACGAAATGTCAGCTACACATCGTATAATAGCACCAGTGTTGTACCCGCTACCCAAAAAAGGTAGCGCAATACGGATACGCGCTACCTGAGCAAAGAGTAACGAAATCCCGATATCGTTACACGTTCCTAAAAGTAGCGGAATACCGCTACCGTTACTCGTAAAAAGTAACGCGATACTTCATATACGCTACTTTTTAGGAGAGAAACGAACAACATTGTTCATGACGTACTTCAAACGTCTCAAAATAATAAAATAAAACAATGTCTGAAAATAATAAATAAAACAAAAAATAATAAAATCAATCTCAAAATAATAAATGACGTAGGTCGCCTGAAGGCTGTAATTTGCAAGCCCATTCTTACAGATTTAATGAAGCCGCTTCGGTAGATATCCCATATATCTTTTTCTGTTCCCCTAAAGCAAATAAAGCACAAAACAAGTCTACCGCTAAAAAGCTCTACAGCGTTGTTACAAAAAGAACTGAGCTTGTCCGGAACGAGAAGTTAGTAAACATACCTTGGTGTGCTTTTTGACAAATTGGACTTCCTTGACGCACAGATAAGTTTTCCCACCGAGGCGCATGAAAGACATCTAAACACCACGCTACCGTTTTCTTTCTCCTCCATATACTCAAAGGTGCTTTATGTAGCAGGCCATGGTCCCTCCATAGCAGCGGACAGGAAATGGCAACACTCAAGCACCTAAGCGTATGTGCTGCAATGTGGTGCATGTGGACACAACCCTATGTTAAAAGTAGCAGTACCATGACTTATAGCTAGCGGGGACGGCTCCACAATGCAGTAGGAGTTACCTCAGCTTGCGGACAACTCCAATCATACATCAAGAAGGTTAATCCCAAACAGACATGTACAAGATACTCAAAAATGTATTTAAGATAAGATAATAAATACTGACGTGGAATGTAATTAAGATAGAGTATAAATACATGAAAATTAAAGTAATTAAGATAGAGTACGAAATACTTCAAAAAGTATTTGAAATACAATTAAGATACTCTTTATCCTTGAACGCAAAAAGTCACCAGTCACTGGTCAATGCGGTGAGTCGCCGCTATGTGACATGAATCACCTAAAACCCGCGTACTATGCAAGCCGTCCCTGTGTGATAGGATCATCTAAACACAAGTCCCAAAAAGATGACAAAGAGATACCACATAACTCCACTAAGTATATGTGACCCAGAACAAATCAAACTTCTAGCAGGTCCCTGCTCGGCGAGGTTACAATTCGGCGTTACCACGTCAGCAGGGCACACATAATAGAACCCTCACCCGCCAAGGATTAGTACATACGGGGCAAGATCTCATCTCTGGAGACTTCCAAGAAGGGCCAATGTCCGGGTCAAGTCCGAGGGATTCAGGAAATTTCCACTGAACAAGCAAGATAATGGAAAGACGAGACACAGAAAGTTTGAGAGGGAGATCCAAAATATGTAATTAGAGTATTGAGTAGAAAATACCATAAAATGTATTTTAAATAGAGTACAAATACAGAAAACAAAAAGTATTGAGTAGAGTACCAAAATGCCGCAAGTTGTATTTAAAATATAGCATTTTAAATACAATACTCCAAATACGTACAAGTCTGATCCCAAATAGGGAACACAGCCTCTTTGTAAGATGACGACCTCTGTGCCTTCCTTTCGGGATATATGCCCGGTCTATATGCAGAATGGGTCGTGATAATGGGCAGCTTGTTCGAAGGCAGGCAGAGTGGAGGCCTCATGATAGATCGAAGTCGAGCTGTCGCTAACCTGCGATCGGGAAGTAGCGGTAGCGGTAACGCTCAAAGATTGCGCTACCGCTAATTTGTAACGGAAATACTTCTTACGCTCCCTATTTAAAAAAGTAGCGCGATCCCTACTCCGCTACTGAAAAAAGTAACGGATACGGTAGTGCCGCTAGTAGTAACTGCGCTACGTACAACACTGAATAGCACATACTCCTGGTGGGTAGCCTTCACGAAAGGCTTACTATTGACGGGGAAGAAATATGACAAGACAAATTAATAAAGCAGACCCGTGTCGATCAACTGATTTCGAGCGCAAGCTTTTATGATAAAGCTTAAATGCTTTAGTTAAACGTAGAAAATTGATTTAGTCAAGAAAGCACCTAAGGCTGGAATAGCGCACCCTCCATCTTTGTTTCTCCAACTACGCACAACAGGAAGATCCTGTTATGATCCTGCACGTGTACCTCCCATGTCACTACGATACACCTTGCTCCTGGCTTGAATCTGAAACGCATATTAGCGAGGCTTCTCGGCGGAACCATAGCGGGCAAAAAATCCTGTAGGAGGCAGATGGGTCGTCGTAGACGAAATGTTGATGTATGGATTGATTTTAATGATATTTTTCAATGGCTTAATGAGATTAGAATTCTCGTTCGAAGTTATCTATTTTGGGAATGATCACAAAAGTGAATAAAGCACGAAATGCGGTAACGTATGTCTGGCAAAAGACGAACATCGAAATTCGTACGTCTTATACGTATATCCACACGTGGTAAGTTCCTCGTGAAAGAGATATTACCCTGTCGTTAAATCAATATGTTATATATTTTGGGAACATACGATATTTGTAACCTAGGAAGATACAAGGAAAATTCAGCAATCTGCTGAAGTAGAGGCAGACGTAAGAGGCTGGGAGCTGCTATATTTCGAACACAAAACTGTTATCGCAGAAAAACACACTTAAAAAAATATAGCGTTCCGCAATATGGTGTATACACAACCCGAAGGACGACATCAGATATCTTGGCTACACGTGGTGGTGTATTTAGGCCGCATGTTGGGCTAATTGAAGGCATTTAAATAGCCTGAACGACGAGGGAACCGTAGCGGAAAAATAACGGAAAGGTGTTCGCGTTCTTTTTCGAATTTGGGGTGACGCTATTAGAGAGTAGGAAACCGTTGATAACGTGGCTTGCGTCGCGCCGTATCAACCGGAACCAATCAGTGGATAAGATCCTGAGTCACACACAACTGTGATTGGCTCCGACAGGCACGATAACCTTACCAACGGTGTGCTAAAACTGCCTAATTAAATTACTCTACCTTTGCGGGGAGTAGCGGGCAATGGTATTCCATTACTTAGTTTTGGTAGCGGGTACAACAGTGCGCAAACTGAACGACTCCTCAGGGAGCTGTGTGATTTAAAAAAATATGTTGACTATCCCACAGAGACTGAAGGATGTCACGCACTTAACCTTATGCGAGAATTGTTTTTCTTTTTATAACGCGAGCTTCGCGCTCATTATGCACATTAACTTGAATCTAGCTACAACACTAGCTACAACGCGTTACGAGCACCATTTTTACTTTTTACGAGGCCTAACCAGACCTCGTTGTAGTAGCTATACAGGATGCAGGCCGGGGCAAACGCATCAATAAATAATGGCCACCGTGGTCTAATGAGAAGTACAGGAGTATGGCAATGCGGCACTCTCCCGTAGTATATTCTCTCCCTAGCTTACGGAGTACAGCACGGTGAACACAGATCGATCTCGCCCTATAGCTGCTTCAGATCTAACCCTGACGCATCCTACAACAGCTAGCCCGAACCCGCGCTTGAGCACCGGACGGGATGCTCCCGTGGGTGTTCACTGCTAAGCTGAAACACGTGAAACTGTTGCTATTCCTGTTGCTCTGCACTGCCTGCTACAAAAGACGAAACCGAACTACTTACCCTTCGTTTCCCTGCAAGAGGACTGTCAGACGCCGCACGGCCTGCTTCCCACACGATACAATTTGCGAAGGCCCCAAGCGTATCATGCCGAGGAACCTAATCGTAGGTTACGAGCAGATAACAACAGGTCTTTCTTTCCTTTTCTGCTTTTTACTGAATCACCAACAATCTTCGTTTGTGAGATGACGATAAGGCCGGTTTCGCGCTAACGTGACGGTTTTCGCGTCTGTGTTGAGAACGCTTTTTTTTCTCGGTGATCATCCGTGTGCTCACCGTGTTCGAGACGTGTGCCTGTTTTTTTTTCTTTTCACACGCTTTACTTGGGTTCGTGTAGGCCATACACACTACCGTACCGACGGATTTTCCCCACGCCGCATTCTAAGCGATTTTGACGGAACGAACTCGTCTTTAACCCCGTGCCTTTTCAGGCTATAGACAGGCTTTCTCCTCCGTATCATATCGAAATTTGTAGCGGGTAGAAAACGGATTGCTCGAGAGCGCTATTCGCACTGTCCGAACCTGTGTGCTTGGGACTTTGTTTCGTGCCTACCGCACTGCACTGCGTGCCTGTTTTTCTTTCATTTTTTCCTTCCCTTTCTCTCTTTTTAGTTTATTTGGGTTTCTTTCGTTTTCTTTCTTTTTGTTTATTTTTCAGTTTATTTTTCGGAATAGCAAGCTGGCAATAGCCTGGCTGACATTTCGTTTTTTTCTTTTCCTCCTTTTTTCTTTCACTCTATTAAACATATCCCCCCCCCCTCCCGTGTGCCCGCTCCGTGCAAAATTATTGCATGTCCGTTTCTTGCCCGTGTTTCTCGGGCGCACCACGCTCCCTTTGGATGCATTTTTTGTCGCTCCCGCTCCTCAACGATATTAGGACGTTGAAATTTTGTTACCTCTCTGTAATCAAGTACATATTGCTGGTGCTACATTAGCGGTCATGTCATGGATATTACAGTATTTTTTTATATTTTACGTATAATTATACCCGCAAGTTATATTTTTGCTTGGGTGAAATGTTCCCTGCTTGCAACATTTCTTGTCGCAAATCATTTGTCTTGCCGCGGCAGGCAAAAATGACGCGGTGTGAAAGGTATGAGAGTCATGCCTTGAATTCACGGAATGGCCAACCAGCAGGCCAAAGAGATGGACCTTACAATTCTACAGTCCAAGATCGCGGGTTCAACCTCGGCCGAGGACGGTGGCAACTTGGTGGAGAGGTACAAGTTGCTCAGACACGTCGTCGGCTCGACGCTCAGACACGAGGCGTCGCTCGTGATCACAGTTATCTTGCGACGTAACGCCCCGAATTATTATTATACAATCCTACAGGAACAGCAGAAACCGTTGTCTCGCATATCTTGTAAGGCCGCTGTCCTCGAGGATGGCCTACGTCAAAGAGCACCTCCTTTCCCCTTCTTGATTCATCTCTTATTTTTATCAGTATCAGGATGCACACGGACCGGGAATACGGTTGTGTGAATGGGCGTTCCTACGCGGCGAGCCGAGTGCGTGAAAAACGGGCCAGAACACGCCGACAGTTTCTCGGCACGAACACGCTGTCCGTGAACAAACGTGCGTGTGTGAATAGCACCATAGACATTATTAGGTCCGTTTCTCGTCCGTGAAAAACACGGACGTGAAAAATGTTAGTGTGAAACCGGCTTAACCGAAACACGTGGTTTTGTGGGGTGGCTGGCAGATGTCTTCTCGGTGCAGGGCTCATTTTGCAGATATGGCCACGAAGAAAAGAGCCTTGATCTAATCCATAAACCCCTATGCACCCGCACCCAGGTTCTACGTTTTGAGGCCCATCCGTCCAACCCATTTCCTCCGCGATTTCATCGAAACCAAGTTGGCGTTCCTTCGACGTGGACATACGGTGTACTGGGCACGTTGTGCTTGCAGTCTTCAGATATCGGTGGACCACAGAGGGCCGATTTGCCCGACCGTAGCTGATGACGGAAATTATCGTAAATAAAAGCGTCGACTCCACTGGGTCCAAAGCTACATTTCGCTACCCTATAGGACCTCGCTTTTTTGGTAAAATATATAAAAAGGCGGGTGCATATTAGTTTCAATTTATTTTCAACAAGTCACATATTGTACACAAGAAAAAACGCAGCACACTGCGGCATTTGCCAGCAAAGAGTCGGCGTTTTGCAAGGCCTGTTATGTAACACAGCATATTTACAAAGCACAGTGAGACATCATCCAAACCACGTAATATATTACGTTTGAGCTTATGGTACATGTCATCTTCAAACCTGTTAAAGCAGGTGACTCTCGAAAAAAGAAAAACAAAAAAGAACAGGAAATGATCGAAGTAATTTTTTTCCAGTTAAGTTAGGAAGTTCACGTTTGTGACAACGACAGTTCTTCGTAGAGCTCAGGTGATAATACACAGTGGAGAAGTAATACGTTACACTGCCAAATATTGACTGAGAGTACTATGTACAGATACACCGTGAAAACTGACTGTCCCGTAGCGCGCCTCAGACAACCACCCTGGTATTAACAGATTGAAATGCACTGTAGTTCATGGTTCCGACAGCAAATACAACACAATACCTGCTTTGCTGTACTTTTCTTCTGACTCAGTACAACTTGCTAAGTTTAGCCTTGCATAACGCTTGCATAATGACACAAAGTTTTGGGCATCTCAGAGCTGCATCGAATGTTCCTTCGTCGAATATGGCAGCTGCGTTGCTCTGAATCCTCGACCTTGGCGGTCTTCTCTCACTAGTCGTTTTCCTAGTCCTCGAAGCGTGCTATCAAGTCGAGGTCTCCGCACGACAGGTCCGATCTAGACGAAACCTGAAAAGTACCAGGAGAAACCACAGTAAGTGAGGAATCCCGGGCATTCCATATCTCCCGTTGGATTGAGCCATATTGCCCTTCCAATTGCATTCCAGAAGAAATAAGAAGCCGTGTCATCGCTAGAGTGCTTTCTAATTTGATGGTGCACGTGCGTAATCTAGGTCACGTATTTCATGAACGCAGACAGCAACTGTTGTTACGTTGGCCGCCGTCTACTCTTTTTTTTCTCTCTCTCTCTCTCTTTCTATCTCTAGTGGAAAGTTGTAAATCTTCAGCAATACTATATATCATGTCTCCTAGGAAGATTAACAGCAATATTTTATCGGACCCAAAATGGTGATAGTGAAATAGGTCAAAGGACGTCGTATCTCTCTATCTTCCTCCTTTCCCCATTTGGGAAAGCCGTGCCCTCGTTTGCTGGGCTTCAAATAAGGGACGCATCAAGTTTGAAGTTGACCGTGTGCGTTCCAGCGCTGACTCAGCATCGGCGACAAAAAAACATTCAGTTTACAAAGTCATATACCTAAACACACACCATGTGTTAGTCTCGCCCCTTATTATTTGGCATGCCACGTAACTTCTCTTCTGTTTACCTCCTCTCATGCGCACAGACACACTGTCATAGTGTATGAAGAGCAGTCACCCAGTCTGCACATTTCCTGTGCGTTCTCAGTACATGGCATCGGGCCTCGTAATAGTCTCCACATAGAGTGAGAGTGAAAGACTTTCTTCTTAACCGCGTTTACATGAACTCGACGGGACCGAGCCGAGTTGCCGTGTCGAGTCATCTCGCCCACGTAAACGCTGCCGGGTCGAGTCGAGTCAAACCGACAGTAGGGGGATGGGTTGGCTCACTCGATCAGATATGTAGGTTCATGTAAATGCGGTCGCGTCGAGTTGGACACTCGCTTCGCTTGCACGTGTCGACTCGACGCGAGGTGTCGCTGCGACCGCCTCCCGTTGGGTAAACATCCCTCCCATGTAAACAGCGTCGGGTCGAGTCCAACTCGACCCGCTCTGTCGAGTTCATGTCATGCGGCTATTGTCCTTAAAAGAAAGGGCTTCTCCTGCACCAAACGTTCCAGTTGATAGTGAGTGCTCGTGGTTGTCGTTCTTTATGTTCCTGTTTCCTTTAACACGATCCTCGTTCCTAGGTTAGCTTCGTCAAGAAAACTATTCTTTTGCATATGTATGGCGGCATAAGCAGGTACATAACGGAGGAAAACCAGTCCTTTCTAAGGAGACTATTACTCCACGTTAAGATATCACAGATAGCTTTGCTATCGAATCATCTATTTTTCTTCTTGGAAAATACTAGCTAGCAAGAACCGTGATAATCAGCGCATTGCGTTTCAAGAGTCGGAAGAAGGTGCGATACTGCAGAGCAGGGTTTTGGAATGGGATCACCCATTCCATTCCAATTCCGTTCCGAGGGATGGACATTTGTGATAATAACATTCCTTTCAATTTCCTCGGAATGAAAAGGTATGGCCAAT